>NC_088389.1:3657857-3962678 GCF_037993035.2 Macaca fascicularis
CTGACCCCACCACTGAGGCCATGCTGTCCTATCAGCTCCCAGTCCCTCCCCAGCCTTACACAGCGGAGTGAGAACGAAGGAGGACAGCCTGGAGCTCAGGGCCAGGGGAGCTCGACTGGGTGGGAGGAGGGACAGACGCCGGCCTGCAGCACCCATGAGTGGGCACAGGGTGTTAGGGGAGCTCTGGGCAAGGGCACTAGAAGCAAGGGCCCTCCTCCCCCAACGCCTCCTGTGACTCAGTCCCTGGGGGGCAGTGGAGAATGCTTCACTATCTTCTCAGCAATGGGACAGGCAGAGGCTGAGAGTGCTGAGGGAGCCCAGACCCTGGCTGGCCCATGAAGGCAGCTCAGGCCTGCAGGATGAGGCAGCTGCGGGCACTGTGACCCCCAGCTCCCTGGGGCAAGACCGCACCTGCCTCTCGGCTCTGGCCTCACCTGCGTTTTCCGTGAGATCCACACTCCAGAAGAACAAACCCACCAAGTCCTCCTCTGCCCAGAAGCCTGACCTACTCATCTCAGCACAAGCCCTGCGGTGTGAACGCTCCAGGCCCAGGGGCTGCTCAGTTCAGCTGGGCAGCAGCTCCATTACCTCTGCTCTGCAAAAGGAGGCTATAAGGACTCTGCACCTCAGGGTCTGCCGGGGGATAAGCGAGGCCACGCACGTGGAACCATCAGCACAGTGCATAGCCCAAAGGGCTGGGATGAACATGCTGGAGGGCTTCCTGGAGGAGGTGGGCCTGGGCTGCAGCTCCCATGCTGTACTGCACTGCGGGCTCAGACGCAGCCTAGGCAGAACCTGCTATCTCTGTGGGCCCTGCAGGAACAGGGCTGGGGCAAGGAGCCTGCCCCTCCAGGGCTGGCAGTAGCAAGGTTTCCAGGATCACTGCCCTCCCCCTTCCCCCCACCCCAGCATCCAGGAAGAGAAGGGGGAGGAGACTGTGGTCCCCAGGGCCTTGATCAGTGCTCGCCTCTTGGGCGGAGGCTGCCCATTAGCTGCAAGAGGCTATAGCCAGGCTCTTGACCTTAGCCTCAACAGCCTCTTCCACAAATGGGACTAAGCTGGGCAGTGCCCCCCCAGGGCTGCTGTGAAGAGCTAGAAATGGGGGTGCAGGGAGGGGCCCAACAGCCCACGGCCAGGTGGGAGGGGCAAGGGAGAGCCTCCTGGGCACCCTTGGCCCTGCCATCTGCCAGGCCTGGCTCTGCCAGCCCTGCCCCCCAGCCCTGATGGAGCTTCAGCCCTCGCTGCTCCCGCTACGTGGAAGGCCCCTGCCCATCTCCCCATGCTTGTCCCAGAAGGACCAGCACCCCAGGAGGCCCTGGTTCTTCTGTCCCAGCCTGGCCTGCAACTCTCTCTCCAAGGAACAGGTTCCGTGCCCACGACATGTGCCCACACCAGGCCAGGTCTGAATCATCCTCATTTCCCCCGCAGCATCTAGAATGGCTCCTGGCACGGGAAAGGTGCTGGCTAGGAATTTGCTGCTGCAGATGAGGCCTCGATGTCCTCATCCGTGAAATGGGGGTGCTGCGTCCCACCCTGAGCTTGCAGAAGGGCCGAGGAGGGGTAGGCGCTGCTCCACCTGCCCAACCATCCCCAAAGGACAGCCTCCTGCACCCCACCTGCCACAGGCACCAGACACCAGACCAGGCATACCCCACAGCGGGGTTCCTCGGGCAGCCTGAGCCCTGTGTCCCAGCCCCGATCTGCTGTGCAGGCTTCAGCCTCACTCACCTCTGGGGTGGGGACACAGATGCCGGCCCTGTCTCCCCCAAAGTGGGGCTGGCACCAACAAGATCGCGGCTCCTGTGGGACAGGGCTCGGGCAGGGGTCCCCAGTGCCTGGCATAGAGCCGGGTCCACTTCCTCCCTCCCCTGCAGTCTCACCTGCAGCCCCGCCGTGCTCAGCCGCTAAGTAGAGGGAGTGGGGGTCCCGCAGGCTCCCAAAGGCTGGAGACACAGCAGGAAGCAGGGCGCTGTGGTGGGCTTACGAGGGGAGACCCTGGCCTCCCCCCTTCCCCGGGCTGCAGGCAACGCAGGTGCAGCCCAGCCAGCGCAGCTCAAGCAGGATGCAAGCACGATTTGCCAAGCGGGGTCCCAGGCCCGCGCGCCCCTACCTCTGGCCCACGTCGCTGCCCACGGAGCCCCCGCCGCGGGCCGGCAGCAGCGGACTGAGCCCGTGCGGCTCCTCGGGGGCCGCGGCGCCGGCTGGGGCGCCCCCCGGGCCCGCCTTGCCCTCGGACGGCGAGCGCGGCAGCTTGGCCCGCGCCATCCTGCGGGAGCGCTCGGCGCGGCGGGCGGCTGGCGGCGGGCGGCGGGGGCGGCGCCGGGCGGAACCATCTCAGCTCGCGCCGCGCCCTCCCCGCCGCCGCGCAGTGGAACGGCCGGGAGCCGGGGCTGGGGGGCTGGGGAGGACGGCGAGGACCGCCAGGCTCAAACCACCGCCAGGACGCCCCATGGAGAAGGTTCAAGCACCCGGCGGTCCTGCGGCTGCTTTGGCAGAAGCCAAGCAATGGTAACAATGACAGTCGCGCACGGGGGGGCGGGGAGGAGCCACGAGGGCGCCCACCCCCGGCGGCAGGTGCTGGAGAGGAGCCGGCATCCCGCTTGGCAGGGTCCAAGCCACGGCCCTCCAGCCGGCCTGCGGACCAGGCCTGGCGCTCAGGATGGCCTGCCCAAGCTGTGCCCATCCCTGGCTCCCAGCCCTGGTGTGGGGTGAGTGTAGTACCCCGGCCAGGGGGATGACAGCTGAGTTTGCCTGTCCACACCAGGGTCCTCACCCCCCACTTCCTACCTCCAAAGCTGTCAGGGAACAGCCCACGGGGGCGCTCCGGGATGGTGCCTGTATGCCAGGCTGGGCATGGGGCACAGATCCCACCTGTGCATTTGCAGCCCTGGTCTGCCCCAGATGCCTGGCTGGACCTGCACATCTCACATGATGTGGCTTTTGTAACCATTCCCTTCCGTGTCACAGACACGGCTCCAGGTGACTCGCCCAGGTGGCAGGCAGGTAATAGCCGGGAGGTGTTGGCACCGGGAGGCCCGGCTGCTCCTCCGAAGCCAGCTCAGTGGAGGCAGGAGGCTGTCAGATGCACACTGGTCCTCAGCAGTGCCGGGTGGCAGGGCCCTCAGGACCCGCCCACACTCTGACCCCAGACCTGGAGTGCTTGCATGCCAGGGGTCTGCCTCTGTTTCTTCCCTGAACCGTGCCCCAACCAACAGTCAGGGCCGAGCGAGTACACAGGCCTGTGGGAGGAAGGTGGGCCTAGGACCCCCAGACAGCACCAACTCCAGCTGAGGGAGTGGGCCGGCCTGCCCCACACTCACACCAGAAGCCCTCCCGGAGCCAGCTGCCCGTTCCCCCACCCTGAATCCCCCCACCCTTGGCAGGACCGTTTCTGACCTCACTAGGCCTCCATGCACCCATGCCACAGGGGACTGGGTGGCCGACGCAGATGGGGTGGGGTAAAAGTCCAGCCGCAGGTCCGTGACAGGCAGCGTGGGCTTCCATTTCTTTAGCACCCATGCTGAGGGAGGGCTGGGCTGCTTGAGGGAGGCCGAGGCACAGGGCCCTGCTCCCTCTGGGGGTCCAAACCCTGAGCCGCCATCGTGCTCAGAAAATGACCAAGTCACTGGCACTCTGGATACCTGCCTGAGTGCCCTCCCCGATGTGGCTGAGTAAGCAAAAATCCTTTGAAAAGCCACTGTGTGTGGTCTGGGCACACACTCCTGTGCACTGGCTGCCTGTCGTGGCTCAGGTCTGCCCCAGGGGAAAGCGCTGTTTGTACCTGCAAAGCATGAGGACCCTCTGCCAGGCCCTGGTGTTGGGCAGCAGCAGCAGATGGAAGGCTCCTTCACCCCTCCTGTGGAGTGCCCCAGAGCGGCTGTGAAGAATGAGGCTGGGCGCTTCTCCTGGGCACGTTGCTGAGTAAGACCCATGCTGTGCTGTGTGTAAACACAGCCCCCGCACCACCCCTGGGCGCCGCCTGCAGGACCCTTCACGGCGCCATGACCGCACAAAGGGCCGGATGGACATCAGGGCTGCCCATACGTGGTCACCCTGGAGCGGGGAGGAAGCTGGGAGGGAGCGTGTCTGGGCTGTGGATGCTGTGGTTTCACACACAAATGGTTCGCTTACATTCCCTGGGCATGAACCCACAGCCTACCACAGTGCCGGGGGAAGCCTTACACGGTGGCAAATGCGCGCTCCCACCCTGGGCGGCTGCTCCATGATGCAGTGCTGTGCGTTTGCAGCCCTGGTCCGCCCCAGATGCCTGGCTGGGCCTGCCCATCTCACATGATGTGGCTTTTGTAATCATTCCCTTCTATGTCACAGACGAGGCTCCAGGTGACTCGCCCAGGTGACAGGCAGGTAACAGCTGGGAGGTGTTGGCACCGGGAGGCCCGGCTGCTCCGAAGCCAGCTCAGTGGGGGCAGGAGGTTCCTGCTTTTCGAGAGTGCAGTGGATCTTCACTTACTCATGGCCTTTGAAGTACAGGATCAGAGTTAGGTGACAAGAGAATGTCTGTGTGGTGGTGTCCGTGGAGTGCCCACAGCCGGCTGCAGCAGGTGCAGCCTGGGGTGGGGGAGGGGAGGAGGACCTTTGCAACTTGCTGCGGCACCACGTCTGAAGTTTGATTTACGTTGAAATGACTGTCTACACTTGTCACAGGAAGTCCAGTGAGATGATTCCCATGTGGGGAGGACAATTCCTTCGGCATCGAGCAGCGGTCCCAGAAGCCCCCTTTCCTGGCCTCAGGGCACCAGGACGGGTGCAGGGCACACGGCCAGAGCCAGGTGAGGTGGGGAGGGTGGGCTGGGGCCCCAGGCTCAGGGTCCACAGAGCCATGTGAGCCTTGAGGTGTCCCCAGCACTTTCCGCTCCCATGGAGCCTGGACAGACTCGACCCCATGGCTACACAGGGGCAGACATCCCGGAAACTCAGGAATAAATAACTGCCCTTTTAGGGAGCACGCAGACGCTGTGGTTCAAACATGTGTCCAAGCAGCCCTGCGGGGAGGGCGGGGCCTCGCTTCGCCTACTGCAAGCTGAGTGGGACTGCGGGCTGGACAGAGGACAGGGGACCAGGTGGACCCAAAGTGTGTTTTGAAGGTGGCACTGGCTAGACTTCCTGAAGGACTGGGGGGAGGGACAGCACCCAGGCTGGCGGGGAGAGGGGGGAACGGGCAGGTGGCGACACCCCAAGGTGGGGAAGACAAAAGCAGCAGGTTGGGGGTGGATTTTGACACCTATTCTGGACATTCTCAAAGTGCCTGCCAGGTGACATCTCGTGGGTGTGCATCCACGCCTGGTGCTATGGGGGGCTGCCATCTGGGTCTCTGGCTCAGCAGTGGGATCTGAAGCCCCAAACCAGCTGGGGTCACCTCGGTGGAGTGGTGCAGCCTGAAACCGGCCAAGTGGGACAGGACTGCAGGACTGGGCAGTGTGACATCTACAGGTGTGAAGACAGGTGTCGGGGGAGATGTAGGGGCAGGTGCAAAGGCAGGTGTGGGGGCAGGTGTGGGGGAAGGTGTGAGGGCAGGTGTGAGGGCAGGTGCAGGGGAAGGTGTGGGGGCAGGTGTGAGGGCAGGTGTCGGGGAGGTGTGGGGGCAGGTGCGGGGCAGGTGTGGGGGCAGGTGTGGGGGAAGGTGTGGGGGCAGGTGCAGGGGAGGTGTGGGGGCAGGTGCGAGGGCAGGTGTGGGGGGCAGGTGTGAGGGCAATTGTGGGGGCAGGTGCAGGGGCAGGTATGGGGTGCAGTTGTGGGGGCAGGTGTGGGGGCAGGTGTGAGGGCTGCACCAGGAGCCTTCCCAACCCAGGACAATGAGCAAGCATAGTAAGAACTGGAGATGAATGACTTAGAGCTGACAAGGAGAGGGCAAGCCAGCGTCACAGACCTCCTGGAGAGTGTCCAGGGGAGTCACAGAGGAGGTACAGGTGGTGCTGCTCCCCACACTGCTCCCATCTTCTGAGTCCAAACTGGGAGTGCCAGGAATCCTCACCCTTAGCCCCCATCAGGAGGCAACCAAGGGGTGTATCCTAACTTTGGTCACTGTCTAACTGGGGAGACACCAGGCTTGACCCTTGGACTGAGGTGAGACTTCTTGATTGCCCCTCAGCGGGAGAAGGGCATGGAGCCCCAGGAAGGAGGGAAGGAAGAAGGAAAGGAAGGAAAGGAGAAAAAAGAAAAGAGAAAAGAGAGAGAATGAGAGAGAGAGAGAGAGAGAGAGAATGGACTTCAGCAGGCAAAGAACCCGGCCAAAAATAAAACCCAGAGAAGAAGGAAGTTCCCCAGGAGGAATTTGGGCACTGGGTCAACTTGATAGGGACAAGGTGCAATGGAAGCCGCACTCGAAGATGAGATGAGCCCATTCATCTCAGCAGCCAGTGGCAGAGAGGTAGACCGCAGGACTCCAGAAGCAAGTGCAGAGCCCACACGCCATACAGTTACGACTCAATGAACCCAAGCCAGGAGGAACAGGAAAGGCATGGCTGAAATCGGATTACCAACACAGACAGCCGGCTCTGACCAGCACAGCGAAGGCACAACAAGATCCAGGCACCGGAGGAAGCGTCGAGGATCCTTTCACTGGAGGATTGCTTGTGCCCCTGGGTAGAAGCCTCAACCAGTTTTTGGTATTTAAAATATATTTGAAGCCGGGTGTGGTGGCTCATGCCTGTAATCTCAGCACTTTGGGAGGCTGAGGCGGGCAGATCACCTGAGGTCAGGAGTTCAACACCAGCGTGACCAACATGGTGAAACCTCGTCTCTACTAAAAATACAAAAATTAGCTGGGTGTGGTGGTGGGCACCTGTAATCCCAGCTACTGGGGAGGCTGAGGCAGGATACTCACTTGAACCCGGGAGGTGGAGGTTGCAGTGAGCTGAAATATCACGCCACTGCACTCCAGCCTGCGTGACAGAGTGAGACACTCTCTCTGTCTGTCTCTGTCTCTCTCTGTCTTTCTCTCTCTCTCTCTCTCTATATATATATGTATATTTGAAAAGTATTTAGATATGTGATGACAAAGCAAAGAAAGAACTGTGCACAGAGTCCCAGGAAAACAAGACGCAGGATGCCTTCCACCTAGATATGGATCCTACTCTACCTCCTGAGCTGAGGGTAAAGAAGATTCTGCAAGTGCCCAAGACAGAACCAGTGAGTCACCACGAAGGGGGTGAAGTGAGCTGGCTGCAGATCTTCTGCAATGGACTAAGCACCAGAGGATGATGGTCCCATGTTGATCAAGTTCTAACGGGGAAAAATGAGGTCTAGGACTATTATACCCAGCCAAAATGTCATTCGAGTCTGGAGACACAGGGGCGATATCCTCCAATGCAAAGGAATGTGACAGAACGCGGCACAAATGCAGACGCCCTTGTTGGGAGAAAAACCACCACAGCCACCTCAAACATGAAATGAAGCTGCTAAAAGAAATACCAAAGAGAATTCCAGCATGAAGAGGCCGTATGAAAGGGTGGGTGGGCAGCGGGAAACCCACTGAAGTGGCTACAGAGCATTAGAGAATTACGCAAAATATGGTTATAGAACAGGTAAGCATTTAAACCTTGGTGGAGTAAAAACGATGATAAAATTAGTAACATTGTGGGTATGCAGGACACTGTAATCCGAAATGAAGACACGCCAGGCGACTGAGATTCTAATGCAAGCTGCACTGAAAGACCCATCCCCAGAGAATGACTGACTTCAGGGCAGAGAAGGTTCGAGAGTGTGGAAAATCTAGTTTTGCTAGAGAACAAGGAAGTTGCAAAGAGGCATGGGGTCATGTCCAAGGGTACAGAAGCCAGTGGGAAGGGCTCCCATTGGTCAAAGTAGAGACAGTGCGATCTCAGAGGGACAATGATTTAGACATGGTGTATGGGCTTCTTGCTGCTATGGTTATAAATGACCACAAATTCAATTGCTAAACCACACTTTTTTTTTTTTTTTTTTAACCTTGAGACAGGATCTCACTTTGTTGCCCAGGCTGGAGTGCAGTGGCATGAACATAGCTCACTGCAGCCTGGACCTCCTGGGCTCAAGTGATCCTCCTGCCTCAGCCTCCCAAGCAGCTGGAACTACAGGCATACACCACCATGCTTGACTAATTTTTGTATATTTTTGTAGAGACGGGGTTTTGCCATGTTGCCCAGGCTGGTCTGGAACTCCTGAGCTCCAGGGATCTGCCTGCCTCAGCCTCGCAAAGTGCTAAGATTTTAGGTATGAGCCACTGCACCCGGACAACACAAATGTTTTAAGCACACAGTCCTGGAGGTCAGAAATCCCAAGCCCAAAGTGCCGGCAGGGCTGGCTCCTTCTGGAGCCCCAAGAAGGAGTCCATTTCCTTGCCTTTTTCAGCTTCCAGCGACACCATCCCCGGCTGGGTCCCTCCTCCCATCGCTCCGTCCTTGCTTGCGCCGCTCATCTCCTTCTCCGGCGACTCTGAGCCTCTGCCTCCCTCCCCTAGGAATCTGTGATGATCTTGGCTCACCCAGATCATGCACGGTAATTACCCACCTTCAAGGCCCTCCACTTCATCACATCTGCTAATCCCCCTCGCCGCGTGTGGTCTCCCTCGCCGCACGTGGTAACATAGTCAGGTTTCTGGGATCAGGATGTGGACACCTTCAGGGGAGCATTATTTGGCCCAGCACACATGGCAGGTCCACGGAACTCCAGGGCTCCGCACCTGATGCTCTGAATGGGGAGTCAGGGAACCCCTCTCCTTGTTGTCACCACTAGAGGTTGCAATTCAACACTGCCTTACTGTGAAAATCTGTCATTAAAGAGAAAGGATCGAGGGTGTTTCCGGCAGGAATTATATTTGGGGGTGCACAGCTCCCATGGATGAAGGACCAGCACAGTGCAGAGGAGAATGTGGGTAATGCTGATGGAGGGAGGAAGACAAAAAGGCAGCCAGTACCTCCCAGGCCCCAGCAGAAGGATGGACTTGGGCACAGGCCTTCAGAGGGGGCCAAGAGCCACAGAGCAGGCACTGGGTGCTCGCAAAGCCACAGGCCACCTTGAGGTGACTGGGGGAAGTTCCTGCCCAGTGGTGGGGTTGGGCTGGCCCCAGCAGGTCCAGCGGGCCATCTTTGACACGGGTGACCAGGACCCGAGGCCACACGCAGACACCAAGGGCACCTGCAACATTTTCCATCCTCGATCAAGTAAGCTCTTCCAGCAGGCCTGCAGACCCAACTTCCACTTTGCAAAAAATACTGGAGGCAGAACAAGCTGAACCACCCACAGAGAGGCCACTGGACACATGCAGATGGTGGAACCTTCTGCAGGACGCGAGGCCTGGTGTATGTGCTACCTCTGTTGCGTAACGAACCACCACCAGCCTGGAAGCTTACAGCAGCACCCACTTACCACTTCTCAGTTCTGTAGGGTAGACGTCCGCGCACAGCTGAGCTTGGTTTTCTGCTGAGGGTCCCGTGAGGCTGAGATCCAGGCATCCGCAGGGCTAGGCCCGCGTCTGGAGCTCAGCGGGAATCTGTTCCCAGGCTCATTCCTGCCATCTGCGGAATCCCCTCCTGCACTTGTGGGACAGAGGACCCCCTTTCTTGCTGGCCGCCAGCAGAAGCTTGTTCTCAGTTCCCGAGGGCTGCCTCCTTCCTTGGCATATGCCCTCATCTCTAAAGCAAGCAAGGATGTGTTCAGTTCCCTGCTGCCTCCAGTCACTTCACTCTTCCACTACCAGCCAGAGGAAATGCTGCTTTCAGAGGGCACGTGTGAGTAGACGCAGCCTACTCGGAAAATCGCCCTTTGATTAATTCAAATTCGACTGATCAGCAAACTTAATTGTATCTCCTGTGTATACCTGTCTCCCCATTCCTCCTTTGTGTAAGGAGGGGTCTTAGTCCTGTTGAATTAGGACCCGACGGAATGACCTCATTTCACCTTAATTGCCTCTAAAGAACCAATTTCCAAATACAGTCATATTCTAAGGTACCACGGGTTGCGGCTTTGATATATAAATCTTGGGGGACACAATTCAATCCCGAACACCACGTCACGTGACGATCCTGGTGTGATGTCTCAGATTCACAATCCCGGGGGTAGGGTGGGAAATCCTGGGGGGCCCGCCTGGTGGGAGCTGCTCCAGATTAAAAAGGGGTTTGTGAATCATCATAACCAGACCGGACACAACATTCCTGGATTGAACACACCAGCTGGTGAGGACATGCCAGGGCTGCTGGGGAGACGTCTCTCCAAGATGGACTTGGACCGCCCCTCTCCCAGGACCCCTGCCCAGCCCTCTCCCCTTCCCAGCCCGTGGCTGCGGCCCTCACTCTCCGGCCCCCGGCACTCTGCCCCTCTGTGGGCGTGGTCTTGGCCTCCCTGCGTTGTGGGGAGACGCCTCCCCCTTTCTTTCCCCCCCGGCACTGGGCGTGAGTCTTTGGAGACCTAATTGGGGCCTTGTGAAATCTGGGCTTCCCTGGCAGGCCGTGGGTGGCTGCTACATCCTCAGTGAGGGCTGTGGGGGTCTCACTTCCCAAGGAGGGGCCTGGGGGTGGCTTGGCCGCTGGCTGTTTTCTACCCCACACAGACACCAGGTGAGTCTGCCCCGACGTTCTCCCTCCAAACAACGATGGGATTTCCTGGTGTCAGGATGTCCTGGGGCTGCCATAACCAAGTACCACAGCGGGGGGCTTGAAGCAACAGTTCTGGAGGCCAGAGATGGACATCAGTGTCCCTGGGCTGAAGTCCAGTGTCACAAGGCTCCGCTTCCTTGGGGAGGCTCTAGGGAAGGTCCTTTGTGCCTCCTCCTCCTGGGAACTCCAGGCACCGGTTGGCAGTGGCCACATCACTCCGGTCTCTGCCCCCACCTTCACACGGCCATCTCCTTCTGCCTGCGTTCATCCTTTCCTTTTTTGAGTTTTCTTAAGGCAAGCTTGTTTTTGTAGTAAAATACGCCGCATAACACAAACATTACCATTTTAATCCTCTTTGCTGCCCTCCTTTAAGGACCTCGTGACTGCGTTTCAGGCCAGGATGGCCTCCGTACTGCAACATCTTTCCCTCGCTGGCCTCTTTAGAGCCCGCGCAGCAGGTCCCAAGTCCCCACAGCTGTGGCTCCTGGGTGGGCTGGGAGGCTGCTGCCCACCAACCCCTCTTCCTCCCCAGACCCCTATCGCCCAGGCGGTCCCTCCTGCCAGACCTGGGCTCCCAGGGCGGGTGGGACAGGCCCTCTTTTCTGGCATTTCTGCTTTCCAGCATATATTCCCTCAACTTAGGACACGCCCAGGCAAACCGCCCAGTAAAAGGACGGGGCTGTGTTGGAAACAGACTCTGTCCACCTGGACCTGGCTGAGGGTCCCAAACCCAGCAAGGGCAGCCACAGCCCCACGTGAGAACCTCCTTAGTGGCCCCTGGGGCCCCCCGGCTTTAGTGCTGCCCCAGAGTGACCCCTGCACCCGGTGTCCGGGGCTCAATACCATAAACCGAGTGCCCCAAACTGCAGAGGTCTCTTCTCTCCGTTCTGGGGACCAGAATCCAAAATCCTGGTGCCGGCAGGTCCACCCTTCCCCACAGGCGTAGGGGGTCCTCCGCCACCTCCAGCTCCCGGTGGCCCTGGGCTCGTGGCAGCGTCACTCTCATCTCTGCGTCTGTCCCTGCGTGGCTTCTCTGTGTCTCTGGGTTTGTTCCTTCTCTTCGTATAAGGACACCAGTCACTGGATCCGGGACCACCCTCGGTCCAGAATGGCCTCACCCTGAGATCCTCAACTAATCACATCTACAAAGACGCTGCTTCTACATAAGCCACATTCTGGGGTTCTGGGAGGACAGGAATCTTTCGGAGGCCCTGTTCAAACACTACAGGGGGGCCTGGAGTACTCTCCACAGACCCTCCTCCTGAGGAGCCCCCAGGCAGCTGTGTGGCCCTCAACAGGCCCCGCCCTTCTTAGGACTCCGTTTTCCTGTCTGTGCAGGGAGGGGGTTGGGCCATTGAGCCACCAAGGGATCCTGGGCTGGGTTTGTCATGTGTCCACCACATGACCCCCATGCAGCTGCCTCCTGGGAGGGGCAGGGACAGTCCCCCGGATCCTGATTACCCTCAGGATCACACGCGGGAGCCCAGGGGTGCCCCCTCTCATGGAGGGATGGCCCTGTCAGATCTGTTGTCTGCTGGAGGGAAGGTTCAGGGTCATCCTTGAAGCCAGGGATGGGGGTCCCATCTGTGCCTGCAGGAGCCCAGGCTCTGGTTGGGCAGAGGAAGCTCCAATCCAGGTGGGTGGCCAGGGCCTGCAGGTCGGGCCTCTCAGGGCAGCCCAGCCTGGTGCAGGGAGCCTCATACTCTCTCATCTCAGCCCAGCCGACCCGGCAGGAGCTAGGGATCCCGATGAACTACACGACACACCTGGTGAGGTTTCAATGTCAGATGAAAAATAATCGTCTTCTGTGTAAGCACGTCCCTGATATTGGATGGGATACACTTCCACTGGGAAATGATTCACTGTTTATCTGACAGTCGTATTTAACCCGGCATCCTGTGTTTGTATTTGCTGAATCTGGTGCCTACAGCAGACACTCAACTCGACCTCTGTTGCACGACTGAATGAATGAATGACTGCATACGTGGAGGAAGGAACAGGCAGACCGGCCACGCCCCTTGCTGAGCGCCGGCCTGCCTGGATCCTGCAGGCGAGGACCTGGTTCTCTGGCCCCCACAAGGCTGTGCCTGCCCCCGTTGGCCTGTGCTTCCCTGGGCACTGCCTTCACTCTTTTTTGAGGATCGGGGGCTCAGGATGGGAGTGCACGCAGGGCCTGCTGTCTCTACCGGCCCACGGCTGCCCCCACCTGTGCAGATAGTGCCCCCTGAGCCACCCCCAGCCTGGCTTCTGGGGATGAAGAGCACCCCATAGGGAGGACACGAAGTTGAGGCCCCTGGAGGCCTGGCCCCGGGGCTGACCTGGACTTCGAGGCCCTTGGTGCCCTCCCCCCGTGCCTCTTGAGCCTCTGAGCCTGGATCCCACAGTCAGCTCTTATTCAGGGGCCCACGATGGATAAAACCTCAGAGGGGAAAGCAGGAGCGCTGGGAGGGGGGCTTGGAGCTTCCCGGGGCCCCTCAGGAAAACCTGCAGAGAAAGAGGCAGGCCCAGCGCGAAGGTGGCAGGGATACCTGGGCCTCCCCAGCCCACAGCACCCTCAGGAGAGCGGACGCTGGTCTGGGACAGGGCTGCCCTGAGCCATGGCTCTCAGACTGGATGGAGGAGGGGGTGTCTAAGGACATGAGGCACCTGTGCTGGGCCGGTGTCAGCCGGACGCCAGGCCTGTAAGCCCCGAGGGGTGGCCCAGCACTGAAGGCGGTGATGCCTCTGATGGACTTGCCGGACTGGCAGAATCGTCAGGAACAAGGTCCCTGGGACAGGCCACTTCCCGGGACAGCCCTCCATGCTCCAGACACCCACCAGGAGAGCCAGGGACCCTTCCTACTGACAGGGCTCTGAGGCCCCCCGAGCTCCGGGGTCCTTCTGGAGACAGCAGGCCCTGTGTAGACACAGCCATGCAGCAGACCTGCGGGCACGGCTGTCGGTCGCACAGGCACAAAATGCCCCTTCGGGAGCTGCACGCTCACGTGGTGCACAAGAACGTCCCGCCAGGGAGCAGCAGCCTCTCCTCCCCGCCTGCCACCCTGCGGAGCCCAGCCTTGGGCAATGGCAGTGGATGCCGGCGCCGGCCCTGTTCATGCTGACGGCACTCCGTGCTGACCCCAAGATGGACGATACCTCCTGGAACAGGATGCAGGACGATTTCTAGGTACAACTGAACTCCTGACACCCCACCAATGCTTTTGCTTTTCAGACCTGGTGGAGGGGTGACAGGTCACAGGACAGCTCACCCACCCTGCCAGGCCTCTGCGGTGCTGCCCTGCAGGCGAGCTCTGCAGCCCCCAGTTTCCTGCGCTCTGCAAGTTCACCGCCTTGGAGAGCCACGCCCGTCACCGAGTGCTGGGGAAGCACAGGCAGCGTGGCCTCGGCCTTCACTCACACAGTGGCCCGAGGCTAGCGGGGGACAGCAGGGAAGGACCTGACGAGCGCTGGGGAGGAGAGGGAAGCTGCACGCAGGAGGCTCTCTCCAGAGACCTGGCAGATGCCCTTGAAGTTTAAGGAATTTGAAATGAAAGTGCAACTTAGCCGGGCGCGGTGGCTCACGCCTGTAATCCCAGCACTTTGGGAGACCGAGGCGGGCGGGTCACAAGGTCAGGAGATTGAGACCATCCTGGCTAACATGGTGAAACCCCGTCTCTACTAAAAATACAAAAAAAAATTAGCCGGGCGTGGTGGCGGGAGCCTGTAGTCCCAGCTACTCGGGAGGCTGAGGCAGGAGAATGACGTAAACCCGGGAGGCGGAGCTTTCAGTGAGCCGAGATCGCGCCACTGCACTCCAGCCTGGGCGACAGAGCGAGACTCCGTCTCAAAAAAAAAAAAAAAAAAGAAAGTGCAACTTAACACCCCAGAGGGTTTCCCATGAAGTCTTTTGCAGCATCCCCTTCTTTCCCTCCAAGTCTGCTCCAGACTGAATTGTGTCCCCTCAGATCCCCTCGTTGAAGCCCCCACCCTTGAGGGGGACGGTATCTAGAGACAGGTCCTTCGGGAGGTGATTAGGCTTAGACCAGGTCATGAGACTGGGACCTCGGGATGGGATCAGTGCCCCACAAGAGGAGAGCAGAGAGCCTGCGTTCTCTGCCCCAAGGGCCGCAGCGAAACGATGTTATACGCAAGCCTGGGACCTGCTCTCACCGGGAGCCCGGTCTGCCGGCACCTCGATCCTGGGCTTCCAGCCTCCAGAACTGAGAAATAGATCTCTGTTGCTGAGGCTGCCGGGTCTGTGGTGCTTTTCCATAGCAGCTGGGAAGACTGAGACGAGGCGTAAACACACTTACACCCGTTCCATTTCAGCTGGATGCGCCGGATGATGGAAATGGAACACTGGAGGGAGCGCACTGGGAATTACAACCTGAAGCCCAAACGGATGGTGGCTTCCTGACGCGGAGGATGCCAGCCCCTCCCACTGGGCATCTGTGTTCTGCTTCACGCTAATTCGGGAGGAATTTCATTTTGTGTCACGCACATGAGTCCCTGGGACATGGGCTTGGTGACGAAGCCGTGTGTCCCGTTGTGCCAGCCTCAGGGGTGGGATGGGGGATGCAGCCCCCGGGGATGTGGGATTTGCCCTCTCAGGGGTCTCCCTGGATATTCCTGGGCTGTGGTTGGAGGAGCCAGAGTCCCCCGCTCTTAAGTCATAAAGATGCAAAGGCACTGTCCGATGTGCCGCCTCGTTCCCAAGAACTGAGCCAGCCCTGGGCCCAGGGGTATCACAGACCCTCCTCCATCCCTCTGCAGGCAGGTGATGCCCCACAAGACACCGCTCACATGTGGTGGGCCCTGGTCACCGACGGCCTCTGTGGGCCTCTGGCCCTCCTGTTGATCCTGCCCACTCCTTGGCCACCCAGGGCTGGAGGCGACCCAAGTCCCTGGAACCCACGGTCGGAGGGAGGGACAGGGCTAGGAGGAAGGGGCAGCCCACCCCAGGGGCCACAGTCTCCACAGCAGAGGTGTCACCTTCCCCCACCCTGACTCGGGCCCACCTTCCAGGACCCTGCTTCCTGGTAGGGAGCCCAGGGGACAAGGGTGAGCAGGCCTGGCCTCCAGCCCTGTCCACAGTCGAGTGGGGGTGACACAGGCAAACCATCCCTGAGCTGGAAAGGGACTGGAAAAATCATGACAAGCATTTCACTCACTCAGGACACCGTAAAGCAAGTGGAACCTGCCAGAACTTTCAGAAACCATCCTGGGCCTTTCCTGCTCCACTAAACCAGACCTTGACTCAGTCGTTCAGGTGGCAGACCAAGGGTGTCCAGGAAAAACAGACGGGCGGACCCCCGGCTCTGGGAATGGCTCCTGGTACGCGCATGGCCGGCACCCTCCCCTGGCCAGGAGACCCCAGCCTGTCTGGGCCCCACCAGCCTGGCCAAGGCTGTTTCTCAGGCCGGCTGTGTCCTCCCAAGCCTGTGGGTGTTTGCTCTGGAAAGGGCCCCAGGGCGAGAAGGGCCAGGGGCAGGACTGGGATCCCACCGGGCCCTTCCCTGCCCTATCAGCACGCCTGCACACAGCAGGATGGCCCCGGACAGAATGTTAAATATAACCTCCTCCACTCCGCCACCCCGGGGAATGAGCGGGCTGGCGTTTCCCTGAGCTCAGCAGCTCTGGGCAGGAGGCACGCCAGGGGGCCGGTGCTGGAGCCGAGTGGCTTCGAGACTGGGGCCGGCCCAGCAGCTCAGGCCGAAAGTGTTTTGGGCCACTTCAGCCCCTTCTGGGGGTCCCCCAGTCCAGGGGTCACGCTTCCCAAACCCAGCTCCAGGCCTCTCTCACCGCAGCCCTCACCTTGCATGGCTCCCTGACTCCTCCTTGAGCCTTCACTGCCCCTAAACCACCACTGCCCCTAAACCACCGCTGCCCCTAAACCTCTGCTGCCCCTAAACCACCACTGCTGCCCCTAAACCACCACCGCTGCCCCTAAACCACCACCGCTGCCCCTAAACCACCGCTGCCCCTAAACCACCGCTGCCCCTAAACCACCACCGCTGCCCCTAAACCACCACCGCTGCCCCTAAACCACCGCTGCCCCTAAACCACCGCTGCCCCTAAACCTCTGCTGCCCCTAAACCACCACTGCTGCCCCTAAACCACCACCGCTGCCCCTAAACCACCGCTGCCCCTAAACCACCGCTGCCCCTAAACCACCACCGCTGCCCCTAAACCACCGCTGCCCCTAAACCACCGCTGCCCCTAAACCACCACCGCTGCCCCTAAACCACCGCTGCCCCTAAACCACCGCTGCCCCTAAACCACCACCGCTGCCCCTAAACCACCGCTGCCCCTAAACCACCGCTGCCCCTAAACCACCACCGCTGCCCCTAAACCACCGCTGCCCCTAAACCACCGCTGCCCCTAAACCACCACCGCTGCCCCTAAACCACCGCTGCCCCTAAACCACCGCTGCCCCTAAACCACCACAGCTGCCCCTAAACCACCGCTGCCCCTAAACCACCACCACTGCCCCTAAACCACCACTGCCCCTAAACCACCACCGCTGCCCCTAAACCACCACCGCTGCCCCTAAACCACCACCGCTGCCCCTAAACCACCGCTGCCCCTAAATCACCACCACTGCCCCTAAACCACCACTGCCCCTAAACCACCACCACTGCCCCTAAACCACCACCGCTGCCCCTAAACCACCACCGCTGCCCCTAAACCACCACTGCCCCTAAACCACCACTGCCCCTCGGACTCGGCCGTGTGTCCCCCATGCCCCACCCTCCCCTTTGGATCAGGCCTGGCCACACCCTTCCTCCTGACTGTCCTCCTCTGTTTCAAAGCTCCAGCTACACCTGAGTCTGTCACATGGGGACCTGGGGCCCTAAGGCAGGCGCAGCCCAGCCCCAGCTTCCCCAGAGCACCCCCGAAGGAGAGCCGACCTGTGCCCCAGGTCCTGCCCAGGCCACTCACACCTTCACGCAGAAACTTTGGGCTCAGTGCCCTTCAGGCAGCTAGGTCTGGCTCCGGGGCCCAGACCTGCCTTCTCAGCTCAGGGTCTCAGAGTGGCCTTCAGAGAGCAGGTGGGGGTGGGGGTGCAGGCAGGACCCCCGCCCCTGGCCCCCGGAGAAGCGGAGAAAAGCTCCCTCCGGAGAAAGGCTGCCGGGGCCCCCTGCTTCTTCAGCAGGGGCTGGGCCGGTGGGTGAGGGCAGGATGATAGGGGTGGGGAGGGGACAGAAAGAGATGATGGAGCCAGGAGGGCTGGGCAGCAGGAGGGCACTTATGCAATCCCAGGTTCTTTGCAGGAGGGATGATTCTAGGAGGCCCTCAGCACACCCAGTCACCCGGGGCTCAGGCACTTCCCCGACCAGCTGGGAAACTGTTCAGTTATTAAGGATGACAGATGAGTGCTGGGAGGGCGGGGCTGTTCTAGAGACATCCTCACCTCAACTGCTGCTTGGAAGCCTGGTGGGGCCTTTACCCTGTGAGAGGAGCCTCTCTTTGTCTCCAGCCACCCTGTTCCTACGGGGCAGCCGGATTCACTGTGGGGTAGGGTCGCGTGAATGGAAGGGCTGCATCCAGCAGGGCCAGGGCTGCCCCCTCCTTCTGCACCCATCCCTGCTCCTGCGAGGCCACCTCCGGGTCCCTGCTGGACCTGCCTGGCCTGTCCACAGTTGCTGCCTGTGGGGCCGGCAGGGGTCCATCCTCCACGCAGGCCCGCTGCCCCGTGTTCCCAACAATGCTGGGCCCTGTTTGTGGTCCACTTCTCAGCTTGTTGTGTGAAAAAATATTTGGTGTTGCTCAACTCCAGAGAACCAAGTCAAGTTCCGTTATCTGTTGTCAGAGGAGCTAAGAAAACAGCCTGGTCAGGCCCCTCTGGGGCAGTGTTCTGACCCCGGGAGGCCTGCACTCAGGCTGGCCTTTCCCCGGCAAGGCAGCCGCTCCCTTCCCAGGTGACCCTGGTGCCTGGGCCCCATGGTGGGGGGTGCTGGGCTCAGCCTGGGGTGGCCCAAGGAGCCAAGGCAGTGGCCCTGGCCATGCTCAGGGACGAAGCTTCCTCTTGCCTGCCGGGAGCCCCAGCCAGTGGGCAGGGCCTTCCTGGCACCTCTCATGTCCTGCCTGGCCTGTGCTTAGTGCCTGGGAGTGTTGGCGACCCCGACGTCCCCTCCAGTGGTGGCTTCAGTGGCCCCGGTGGGCTGGGTCCTGGTGCAGCATGGCGGGGGGCAGCGCCTGTCCCATCCCTCCCCACTGGGACTCCTTGTCTGGAATCTGCCCCTTTGGAGATGGGCCTGTGGTGTGACGGCCCCAAGTGTCCCCAAAGCATGCATCCCCCGACATACACAGCATCTTCCCGAGCCTCAGTGCAGGGCAGGATGGAAGCTGCACCTCCACCGCCACAAACCAGGGTCTGCACAAGATGCCCAGGGCCCAGCTCGGGGGCACCGCCAGGATCCAAGCCCTCAGGCAGCCCCTGTCCCGCTGGCTCCTCAAGCTGCCCTTTGGGGGCTGTTAACCCCGCTGCAGAAGAAGAGCCCAAGTCTGTGTCCTCCAAGGGCCGTGACGCTCACTTAGGCTTCTGGGATACTCTCAAGAGCTGGCTCTGGCTGGGAGGGCCAGGGCCTCCATTAGCTGCCCCCAGGCTCCCAGGCAGAGGGGCAGTGAGACTCTCAGCGTGGCTCAAGGGGCTCCAGAGCCCAGGCCCAGGTGGACTGTGGCTGAATGCTGCTCCCCGGGAGCACCCAAGACACCATCTGGTAGGCAGTGGTGAGGGTCTACCCAGGACCTCATCAGTGAGCTCCCAACTCTGCCCACTTCCCCCACTGGGCGGTACTGACGGGCTGGGTCATCCCCCCTGGGAGCGGCCTGCCCAGCAGTACAGCCTCCTCTGCCCACGTGGCCAGCCGGGCTCTTCCCTGCCCAAGGCCACAGGCGATGGAGGCTGCAGTGACTCACTGCCAGAGGCTCTACTCCCTGGGCGAACAGGAAGCCCGAGTCCTGCCCGCCCACCTGCTCGCTCACAGCCTGCCAGGGGTTGGCAGCAGCACCCGCTCCCCTCACAGAGCCTGCCCCGGGGTGGAAACAGGGAGGGCGTGAGGGGTGCCGGTCTGTGCTGAGCCCCCACAGTGCACCTGCCCTGTGCTGGTGGTTGGGTCTCCCTGCCCCCCAGCCTCTTCCTCGGTGCAGAGACAGGCCAAGCGGCACTTCCACCTTACCCAGACCTGAGACACCGCCATGGCAAAGGCCACCACGCTGGTCCCTCAGGGGCCCGGGCGGAACCTCTGCTGCCATGTCCGGGCATACCAGCCCTTCCATCCGCAGCCCAGGACCCCATCCCAGTGTCCCCTCCCCTCCACCTAAGGGCTGTCTTGCCCAGAGCTGGCAGGTAGGTCTTGCTGGGCTCAGCCCTCTCAGACCTGGGCCCCCATGGCCTCCAGACCCCCGCCTGTGCTCCGTCCCACATTCAGATAAGCACGTCCTCCCACCTCACACAGCCCCTGTGAGTCACTGCGGTACACATGAAGGGGGTCCCACCAGGCCAGGCAGACGATCCCCCCATCTCCACTCCAGGAGGGGGAAGGCACAGGCACTAGGGATGAGGAGGAAGATAATGAGAGATGGGGTGGGTTCTAATGGCAGGTAGAGGCATCAGATCCCACCCGAAGCACCCGGACGGGTCCTCCAAGCGGCCGATCCCCTCCTCCAGATCAGCTTGGGTTTTCCACAGAGCCAGGGGCCGGGGTCCCCACGTGTGTGTCCTTATGGATAGGAGAGGGCTTGGGTGACCTCAGGACCCCTGACAGCATCCTGACTTCCCTCATTGCTGCCCACCCATTCCAGCATCGGGGGTCATGAGAGAGGCCAGGCCAGACTCACCCAACCCTGCCATGGAGGCCGAAGCAGGCACCTTTGGGCAAAGAAGGTTTGAGGGAAGAGAAACCCTTCAGGCCGGGCTCCCTGAGCTGCCTTTGAGAGGAGAGGCCCCCAGGCTGCTGCCGAGACCAAGGAGCTACCATTCCTGGGTGGGGGAAGTGGGGGTTCCCCAGGCTCCCAGGCCTCTAGGGCACCCTCTCCTACATCCAGTCGAGGCAATTTCTCAGGAAGACCTGAGTCCGTGTGAGGAATGGGTTCAGCTGTACAGAGGGCGGCTGGTGAGTTGGCAGGTGACTCAGGCAGGAGCCCCCAACTCATTTGCCCCCGCGTCCCCAGAAGGCTGCCTATTCCTGTACTGTGCCCAGCCAACCTCACCAGCCCCCGCAGCCTCCACGGCGAGCCGGGCAGAGCTGCTGGGAACTGGGCTGGAGACCAGCCGACCAGCAGACCCCCACCTTCCGGATCTCGTGCTGCCCAAGGCCACCATCTCTACCAGGCCCAGGTTTCCTCTCAGGGATGAGAAGTGGGAAACCACTCTCAGAAGGAAGCTAAGTCCCCTCCTTGTCCCGTGCTATAGACACCAACACCACAGGGCCAGGTCCCCTCCCTCCTGTCCTATAGACCGAACACCACAGGGCCAGGTCCCCTCCCTCCTTGTCCCGTGCTATAGACACCAACACCACAGGGCCAGGTCCCCTCCCCTCCCGTCCTATAGACCGAACACCACAGGGCCAGGTCCCCTCCCCTCCCGTCCTATAGACCGAACACCACAGGGCCAGGTCCCCTCCCTCCCGTCATATAGACCGAACACCACAGGGCCAGGTCCCCTCCCTCCCGTCCTATAGACCGAACACCACAGGGCCAGGTCCCCTCCCTCCCGTCCTATAGACCGAACACCACAGGGCCAGGTCCCCTCCCCTCCCGTCCTATAGACCGAACACCACAGGGCCAGGTCCCCTCCCCTCCCGTCCTATAGACCGAACACCACAGGGCCAGGTCCCCTCCCCTCCCGTCCTATAGACCGAACACCACAGGGCCAGGTCCCCTCCCCTCCCGTCCTATAGACCGAACACCACAGGGCCAGGTCCCCTCCCCTCCCGTCCTATAGACCGAACACCAAAGGGCCAGGTCCCCTCCCCTCCTGTCCTATAGACCGAACACCACAGGGCCAGGTCCCCTCCCCTCCTGTCCTATAGACACCAACACGAGAGGGCCAGGTCCCCTCCCTCCTGTCCTACAGACACCAACACCAGAGGGCGAGGTGCCCTCCCCTCCTGTCCTATAGACCGAACACCACAGGGCCAGGTCCCCTCCCTCCTGTCCTATAGACACCAACACCACAGGGCCAGGTACCCTCCCCTCCTGTCCTATAGACACCAACACCACAGGGCCAGGTCCCCTCCCTCCCGTCCTACAGACACCAACACCACAGGGCCAGGTCCCCTTCCATCCTTCACACACGAGGAAAGGTATGCAGCACATCATCTGAGGCCATCTTGAGGGACAGTGTCACAGGACAGGTACGGTGACCACACAGCCCTGATGCTCTACACCCCTGGCCACTCTCCCTCCAATAGAACCTCACTGTATACTTCATTTCCAACCAGAGAGAGCAGGGCACTTGTAGGGTGGCACAGATGCCCTGTACCCCACAGGCCTTTCCTGGAGAGGACCCACAGCAACGCACCAGCTAGCACACACACAGCCACACACATCTGGCGGTCCACCCCCTAACACCATTGGCACACAACCCATGCGGCCGCTGGGCACAGCACGCCAAGGCCACTGGAATGCAAATCGGCGGCTGCCAGGGGCTGGGGGATAAGGGAGCATTTGGGGAGTGAGTCCCAGTGGTAAGGAGCTTCCTTCTAGGGTATACAAATGTTCCCGAATTACAGTGGTGAGGGTGGCACAATGTGTACTAAATGTCACTAATGGTAAATTCTGTTTTATGTATTTTACCACGATTTTAAAAAACCACACCCAGGATCAGGGACTCACTGTGATGACCCATGCCCGCTTCTCCTCTCCCAGGGATGGGGATGGTTCTCTCTAGGCAGATAGCAAAAATCTCTGCTGTCCACTTCTGAACACTCAGGAATACGGCATTACAATTAGATCAACCACAGCCACAGGCGTTATTGAGTCATCCGGGAGCCCCAGGCACCATTAGGGGGATGGACACCACTTCCTGCCCAGTATCGGAAGGATCTCCCAGGGCTGCTGTTTTCAAGAATTAGCCAAGTCCCAGCTGAGCAGGCACCTGAGGGGCTGGTGCTAGCTTAGAAAAATGTTGAGTCCACGGATTCGGCCTAGGGAAGCTTTGTGTGGATCCTAGGGGGCAGGACAGCCTCCCAGCCACGCACGCCACCCTGGGACCAGCCTGGCTGGTGTGTGCTAACCTGAATAACTGCGTTGTTGGAGGACACTGTGGATTTGCTAGCTAAGCCCAGGGCTGGGCGGTGATGGAGCCCTGGAGACAGTGACAGCGCCAACCCTGGAAAGGGAGCGGTTCCTGACCTGAAGCCCCCGCGGGCTCCAGCCCCACGTGTGTCCTCAGAGCACTCGCCTTCGCTTGCGGGCAAAAAAGCGCCTCCCCGGAGCCTGGCAGAGCTAAAGTGCTGGGTGTTTACCCAAGATAGCTATTTGGGGAAAAGGAGGAGAGAAACGCAACATTTCTTCCAGCTTCCTGCCAACCCCCTCAGCGGATGAATTATTCCCATGGGCGCATCCTGTTGGTCCCTAACTGAAAGACACAATCCATGTTGCCTTTTGAGCCCAGGAGATGTTGAGGGGACGGGGACACTGTGACTCGGAATAAGTGACCAGGTCATGAACCTGAAGGACACGCTCCCTCATTGAATAATTAATCAAGGACCGCTGCCTGAGCCTGGAGGACGCCAGCCCTCAGCCAGGCTGCAGGCTCCGCCACCGGGGCGCTTCCGGCCCTGGCTTGCCCCCAAAACAGCAAAACTGGGGTGCTGGGGGCTGGGAGCAGACACCGGAAGGCCAGGCTGCCCTCCGCCTCCGCGCCCCAAGTCGGGCTCTGGAAGACTCCGCAGCTCCGAGCATCCCGCGCCCTCCTCCAGACCCCCTCCCAAGAAGATGCTTCCTCCTGCCCCCACCCCCTCCGAAACTTCTGTGTCCCCAGAAGCCGGAAAAAGTTGAAGGGCACCGGGGGCTGCGGGGGCGCGCGGGACCGGCCTTCAGCACCGCGGACAGCTCCGGGCGTGCGGCGGCCCCGGGACTGCGACCCCGGCCCCCCACCCCGCCCCTACCTGTCGTCGTTCTGGAAGGACGGGTCGCCCAGCAGCAGGTCCCGGAAGCGGTAGCGCGGCGGCAAGGGCAGCACCTCCGAGTCCAGGTCGCTCATCTTGAAGCCGGCGGTGTCCAGGAGCGCGCCGTCCCCCGCGCAGGGCCGCCTGCGGGCACACGCCAGCACCCCTCAGCCCTCGCCGGGCACCCTCGCGGACGCGCGCAGCCCCCGGCCCGCGCAGCGCAGCCCGTGGCCACCGCGACCCACCGGGCGGGCGGCCGGGCGGGGGCGCGCGGGACCGGCTGCGCCGGGCTGGGGCTAGGGCGGGGGCTGCGCAGGGGCAGGGGGCGGGGCTCCCTCCAAAGCGGCCCTGGGGCCTGGCAGGAGGTAAGGGGGCCGGGAGCTGTCATGGCCAGCTCAGGGACAGGCGCGCAGCACTCCTCCCTGATTCCCCAGGAGCCGGGAGGGAGGCCCTCCCCCTGCCCTGAAGCCCCGCCAGACTCCTGCAAGCCCTCCCAACTCCCCAGCTCCCCTCCGTGTCCCCAGGGTCTTTGCCAAGGCTGGCTGCTCAACCTTCCTTCAGGGTCCTTCAGGGTCCAGAACACCCATCCCAGCCCCCGACCGCCATTTATGACCCTCAGGCTGTTGAGGGGTGAGGGTGGAGGGACCAGGAGGAGCGGCTCAGCTCAGGTCAGAACCCTGGGGGGGCTGCCAGGCCCTCTGGGCCCTAAGCTGCACTGCCACTGTCAGCAGGTGAGGGATCAAAGGGACACAGAGAGTTGGCAGTGCAGGGTAGGGGCATTGTGGCACACTGGGTAGAGTGGGAGGATCTCTGGTGGTCTGTAGTTCTCGGGTGCCCAGGCAGGTGTCTTCCAGGGGTCTTGCACCTTTCCTGTCCCCATGTCCCCCACTGAAGTGAGTTTTGGCTGCTCCAGGAGAAGCGGAAACTGAGGGGCAGGGAGCTCCTTACCTGGCCCAGGCCCACCCTTGTTCAAAGCTTTGAGGCCAGCAGGAGAGATAGGGGGATGGAGGGGACTGGCTCCCCCACAGGCAGGGGCAGGAGGCTGTGATCACACACAGCTCCCTGTGCTGTGCCCATAGGCCCCGCACAGAGGCCACTCACCTGGAACACCAGGTCCAGGGACCCTACAAAATTCTCTTCTCTCTCCTTAAGTCGGGACGGACGGGCACATTCCTTGAGCCCCCACCAAGTGCCTCTCCTGGGCCCCCAACTCTCAGCAGGCAAGGAGCTATGGGCGCCCCAGGCCGAAGCTGCAGGCAGCAGGTGCGTGCCCCAAACCCTGCTCCTTGTTCTGAGGCCACAGGTTCAACCCCCAGGATCTGGCAGCGTTTGAAAAATAACATTTTCCTAATTGCATCAGCGTAGCTGCATGTTTTTCCTTAGTCACAAGCTGGCTGGGGCCATGGGGAGGTGCAAGCAGGCAGGGGAACCACGTGGCCAGGGGTCGGGGCTATATTTTCTTGGTTTTGTGCCTTCCTTACTGAAAGCCCCTTTCAGTGGTAAAACCCCAAGGGACTGCCAGCACCTCAGGCGTGGCTGCCTCCTCCCGCCCCGCCCCGTCTGCCTTTTGAGCGGCTCTGGTTCCTCCTCCTGGCCTCAAGACCCAGTCTCAGCAGGGCCCATGGACAAGCTCAGCGGGTGGGACCTTGGCTTGCTTCAGGGGTCACTGGGGGAAGGAAGTGCACCAGGAGTCCAGAGACCTGCCCCACCCCTGCTCCCCAGATGCGGCCTGGGGAGAGTGACAAGGACAAGCTGCCCTTCCTCCCTCGGGGAGCTGCTTTGACACTTGAGTGAGCACACGGCCATGAGCAGGTGTCCCGCAGGCCTCCTGGCATCCTGCCTTGTTCCCCCCACAGAGCCAGAAACCTTGAAAATACTTGACTGTGGTGTTGGCCGAGGGCCGGGGCTACAGGGTCTCTGGGAAAGGTGCCCATCGCAGGAGGACAGCGGCAGAGCAGCTGCTTCCCATGTCCTTGGGGTCTGGTTGAGACTTTTCCCAAGCAGGAAGGCCTACATCGGTCAGCTTTTTTGGGCACAGGGGGATAGGGGAGTGTTGGGGGATCCGGTCCCTGCCGAAGCTGGTTCAGGTGGAACTGGAACACAAGCCTGGCATAGCCAGACACAGGGACCCCGGGGCCCACCTCGAGATTCTGCATCCCCTCTTCTCTTGTGCCCTCCTCCCTGTGTGACCCAAGGGCCCTAGAGGAAATCTAGGACCCCCAAGAACACATCCATAATCTTTTTGAGTGACGGCTGTGCCAAATAATTGCCAATTTCCATAAGAATTCTGTGCTTTGGTGGCTTAAGGAAGGTGTCCCTCTCCTCAGCCCTTACACCACTCTCTGGACAAGGTGTGGAGCTCAACCTGTGGGACTCACACGGCCCTTGGAGCCAGGGCTGAGGTGACAGGACAGAGCACACCCCCTAGGCAAGGCTAGGGCAGCCCAGGGGCTCAGAGCATCCCTTATTCCTCTTGCGGACTCTCTGGGCTGTCAGTACACACCCTGCAGGCCCAGGGCATGGCAAGAGTCCTGCTGGCATGAGCACGACTCAGTCCTGGCCCATCAGTCCTGGCTGGGCAGCTCCCGGCTGGGCACTTCACCTCCCTGAGCCTGTTTGCTCATGTGTGAAGGGAGATACTGATGCCCGTTCCCTTATAGGACGACTGTGAAGATGTAACCAGACAGCACGCCTGAGGCACTCGGAACAGGGCGGGCACGTGAGGGCTTCAGCTACAGCAGGTGCAGCGTGGCCAGCAGTTTGGCTGAGCTCTCATGGACAAAGGCTATGACCCAGGATGGCCGGTGCCCAGTGTGCCCCCTCCGCTCAGTCGAGGCCCATCAGGGAGCTCAGGCTTGGGACACTGACTTTAGGAATCCATCTGGAGAGGCCAAGAATGAGCAAGGCAGTGCACACCCGGGCACGGCAACAGGAAGTCCCCGCCAGCTGTTTGGTGCGTAGGTAGTCACGGGCACTGACCCCGACAACCCTGTCAGAGGGGAGCCCGGCAGCCGTGCTCAGTGCCAGCTGCCATGGACTGAGAGCCAGCTGCACGCCAGGCACCCTGGCAAGCCAGGTGGTGGCATGGAATCCTGAGAACAGTTCTCAGAAGCCAGGACAGTTTCCATGCCTAGTGCCTGGCAAGAACAAGTAGCTCCCGGAGCCCAAGGAGCATCACTGAGGTCCCGGCAGAGACGCTGGGGTCGGGGCCAGGTCCAGGTTCACCTTGGGCTGTGCTACCTTTGGGCAGCTGGGGGCTCTTCTGATAGCCGCGAGTGCCTGCTTCTCACTCCCCTTGCATCTGTCCCCAGAGGCCATGGAGCCAGGGCTGTCTGACAAACTGCTTAAAAACAAGCTTCTCCCGCCAAGGGCCCTGGGCATTCCTGTTCCAGTTGGGAATGCGAGGCTGCCCGTGCCACCATAATGGAGGCCTTACCTGTGCACTGCTGCGAGGAAAAGGATAGAAGGAGGGAGTCGTGAAGGGGGCTTGTTTGGAGCTGGCATGATTATTTACTGGAAAACCCAAGAGGAATCAGCTGAAAACCTACTACAGCAAATACGGTACCTAGTACAGCGACCAACCCAGGAGCACCACCTGCTCACAGCAGGTGCAGGAACTCTGAACCCGGGCTCCACCCTGCCCCAAACCCACAGGGGCACACGGCATTCCCGAGAGATGGACTGGAAGCTGTCGCTGGCGGGAGACGGAGGTCTTCCTCCCAACGGTCCAACAGTCCCTTCTCCAAACACACGGGCAAAGGGAATCGCTGCCAATCAAGAGCGCATCCCTATTTTCTCAGAATTTGATGAATTGCTTCAAAAATTAATCCTGAAGAATATACGTGCAAGAACAGGCACAGCGGTTGTGAAGAGGAACAGAGAGGGCCCTTGTCGTCTGCTGCCAGCACAAATGTCCAGCCACAGCAGCTGACACTCCACGGTCTGGCTCAAGAAAAGACAGAGCGGTGAGACACAGCAGAATACCTCGACCGGCTGAAGCCCACGTTGGCATCCAGGCTTGAGAAAGGAGGCAGGGGCACTCACTGGTCCCATGGTATTGGGATAAGTGCAGCTCCAACTGTCCTGACTCAAGTTATGGCTGCAAATATCAGGAGGAGTGATATCCTCCCCATTGTGCTGATGGAGAAATGGAGGCCGGAGAACTTCAGAAACACACTTGACCTTGTTCCTTATTTATTTTTTTTTTTTTTTTGAGACGGAGTCTCGCTCTGTCACCCAGGCTGTAGTGCTGTGGCCGGATCTCAGCTCACTGCAAGCTCCGCCTCCCGGGTTTACGCCATTCTCCTGCCTCAGCCTCCTGAGTAGCTGGGACTACAGGCGCCTGCCACCTCACCCGGCTAGTTTTTTTGTATTTTTTAGTAGAGACAGGGTTTCACCGTGTTAGCCAGGATGGTCTCGATCTCCTGACCTCGTGATCCGCCCGTCTCGGCCTCCCAAAGTGCTGGGATTACAGGCTTGAGCCACCGCGCCCGGCCTATTTATCCTTCTTTATCACTTGTCCCCTTGCCTCAGGAGGGCCAGTGCTTGAACCCAATACCCGGCTCCAGCCTACGCTATCCAACGTGCCTTCTGTTGGATAAAATAACATTAGACCCCACGCTGCAGCCCCAAACCAAGGACAAGATGGAAAGAAAATACAGGAAAAAGTGTTTAGAGCTGAGAAGACCTTTTATTTAATATACAAAACCCAAAAATCATCTATTCCAAGAGGAATAGATTTATAAATGCTTCTACATCTGAACAAAAACACTGCTGTTTAACAAAAGACATCACTGGCAAAAGGAAAGAACAAGCGACCAACAGGAAGAACATATTCGCAACAGCATAATTATCAGAACACAGCCCTGTGCCTACAGGATCCGTGGAAAGGAAAACAATCTAGCAGAAAATACAGCCCGGTGCAGCGGCTCAAGTCTGTCATCCCAGCACTTTGGGAGGCCAAGGTGGGTGGATCAGCTGAGGTCAGGTGTTTGAGACCAGCCTGGCCAACATGGTGAAACCCCATCTCTACTAAAAATACTACAATTAGCTGGATGTGGTGGCACACACTTCTAATCCCAGCTACTCGGGAGGCTGAGGCAGGAGAATCGCTGGAACCCGGGAGGCGGAGGTTGCAGTGAGCTGAGATGGCATCCCTGCACTCCAGCCTGGGTGACAGAGCGAGACTCCGTCTCAAAAAAGAAAACAAAGGACGCATGAGTGAGGTTCAAAGAAGAGGAAAGGAAAACAACGCACAAGTAAAGACAAGCCACCTGGCTGGTAATTAGAGAGATGAAAGTTGCACAGACTCCTGCGCCAGCGATCGGCTGTGGTTAGAGAACGGGGGGTTCTGCAAGCCACGGCTCTTGTGCAGTGTCCAGCTGGCTGGGAGTAGTGGATTAATTATGGCGGAATCATGGGTCCTCTCCAACTTGGAACCTCTACCCGGGGACATCCTTGATCTGTGTCCGAGGAGGCCCAGGCATGGATTTTCATTACGGTCTCATGTATGAAGGTGAACATTGCAAACAGCCTGCACGTCCATGAATTCAGGAGCGGCTGACAGCTACAGCCAACACTGCTCTGTGAAGGCACAGGTCTCTGTGAGCCCGTGTCAGCCCGTGTGGATGCAACACTACACACACAGAATGACATTTAACGAACCCCATTTAAAAACTAAACACGACCTCTTTCCACAGAACCCTAAAGAGGAGGTGGGTTTCTCTGGGCACCCAGCTTGTAGGTGATCTAGAGACGGTCCCCACACACTGGCAGCCACAGTGCGGGGGGCAGGATGGGGTTCTAGGGCAGTGTGTCACCCGTTGTACCTTGCAAAGTGAATATATCATGCACGACGTGTGTTACGGCAAACGGAACAACTAAGGGCTAAAGACATCCTCCCCCAAACTCTAGCATCACCAGGCCCTTATTTCTGCCCCGGCTGGGGCTCAGAAAGAAGCAAGGAGCCTGCCTCTCAGGATTAGCGAAGGAAGTCCTGGATAAAATATCCTTCCCCACAAAGACTTCTTTTAACATTCCTTGTGGCCCAGCATGGTGCCTCACCCCTGTAATTCCAGCACGAGGTGGGCAGATCACTTGAGCCCAGGAGTTCATGACCAGCCTGGGCAACATGGCAAAAACCTGCCCTACAGAAAAGTTATCTGGGCATGGTGCCTGTAGTCCTGGCTACTCAAGAGGCTGAAGTGGGAGGATCACTTGAGCCCATGACGTTGAGGCTGCAGTGAGCCATGACTGCGCCACTGCACTCCAGCCTGGGTGACAAAGCTAGACTGTCTCTCAAAAGACAACAAAAAAAAAGATTGTGACTGTCTTTGGCTAAGGGATTGAGGTTTCTCTCCTAAAATACATTCTTGTTCACACTCAGTTCAAAATTTCCAGGAGCTGGGCGAGCCATGTTTGACAGAGACGTCAGGGAGGAGGGAGATGAGCACATGTAAGCATGCAAATAGGCACACGCATGCTGACGTGTGAATGAGCATGTACGTGCATGCAGAGGTATGTGCGCGAATATGTGCATGCCTGTGCGGATGGGTTTGCATGCATGCATGTACAATGTGCGTGTATGCATACATGTATGTGGGCATGTGTATGCATGTGCACGTATGGACATATGTGTGCATGTGCATGGATCTGTGTGCATGTGCCTGCCTGTGCGTGGGCATCCCTACCCAGCATTCAGGAGAGTCCCCCAGGCAGGCATAGCATCACCGCGGTGGGGGCGTTTGAGTGCTGGGCTTAGTGCCCAGCAAGTGCAAAGCTGCAGAACCTCTGCTGACCGTGGCAGAACAACTCAATGCTTCCTTTGCACAATGATTAAAAAGTCAGAGCTGCTCAAGATGCCCAGGCAGCTGGGCAGGCAAGTGTCCTGGGTGACATCTCTCTTTAGGGGAGGGGCTTCTTGCCCATGTGAGGGTGGCTGCTCAGCGCCATCTCCTGAGATGCTTTAAGATCCAAAGTGAAAGCTCAGAACACGTGGATGAGCCGAAATCAAGCTGTAGATTTATCCAGACAGACTTCAGAGCAGCTTTCTCCCAGCCCAGAGGGAAGAGGGGAAGGCCAGCAGCACAGCGGACACAGGGCCCCCGGCGAGGCTGTGGGGGCCATCACCCCTGGACCCGTGCCCGACGTTGTCGGGGGAAGCAGAAGCCTGGGCTTGGGCCAGATGCCAGGGAGCTCTTCTGCTGTCCCCGCCCCATGCAGCAGCCAGCAGTGTGCTGGTCACTCAGTGGCAGATGGCAAGACCATCTCAGGGTCCTGGGTGCCTGGGACCCTTGGCTGGTCCTTCCCACAGGCCACACCCTGTTCTCCAGCTGTATCAGCCCACACAGCCCCTGCCCCCGGCCACGCTGTGGCTACTGGGAGGTGCTTGGTGACTGCACACATCAGCTATCAGTACCCTCGAGCTGAGCTGGCTGCTGGAGGCAATGGTGATCCTAGCAAGGAACACAGCCTGGAGCTGGCAGGGGACCCTTGGGGACAGCCCTGCTAGGATGGACAGCCTGAGGGTGGGGAGGCCATGGTGGGGGCTGCACCTGGAGGAGAAACCGCCCCTCTCCCACAGCTGTGGGAGGCACAACCATACCCCTGCTCATTCCCCCAGAGAGCTATGCCAGGTCCCTGTGCCGGCCATGCTGAGCACCTGAGGGCTGGCATGGCCTGTAGGAGTACACTGGGCCTTATCTAGTCTTAATTTTTATTTTATTTTATTTTATTTTATTTATTTTTTTTTTTTGGCGGAGTCTCGCTCTGTGGCCCAGGCTGGAGTGCAGTGGCCGGATCTCAGCTCACTGCAAGCTCCGCCTCCTGGGTTCACGCCATTCTACTGCCTCAGCCTCCCGAGTAGCTGGGACTACAGGCGCCCGCTACCTCGCCCGGCTAGATTTTTGTATTTTTTAGTAGAGACGGGGTTTCACTGTGTTAGCCAGGATGGTCTTGATCTCCTGACCTCGTGATCCGCCCATCTCGGCCTCCCAAAGTGCTGGGATTACAGGCTTGAGCCACCGCGCCCGGCAATTTTTTTTTATTTTTTAAAAATTATTATTATTATTTTTTTTTGTAGAGACAATGGTCTTGCCATGTTGCCTGGGTTGGTCTCAAACTCCTGGCCTCAAACGATCTTCCCGCCTTAGCCTCCAAAAACACTGAGATCGCAGGCATGACCCACCGTGCCTGGCCTTGGGCCTCTCCGGAAACTGAGGCAGAAGTGGGGCTTCCATTTCCTCAGCACCAATGAACTCTGGGGGGGCTGGGCCGCTTTAGGAAGACCGAGGCACAGGGCCCCTGCTCCATCTAGGGTCCCATACCCTGAGCTGCCATCATGCTTAGAAAATGACCAACTCACTGGCACTCCCAATACCTGCCCCAGCCCCAGCCGCCTCCCTCAATGTGGCTGGAGTCAGGGAAGTTCACTGGAAAGCCACTGTGTGTGGTGGTCTGAGCCCTGGCTGTCCGTCACCGCTTGGGTCTGCCCTAGGCAAAAGCACTATTGGTACCTGTGAAGCACAAGGACCCACTTCCGGCCCCAGGAGGGGGTCACAGGCAGATGGAAGCCCCCTTTGCCCCTCTGGTGGAGTGCCCCAGAGTGGCCACAAAGGAGAGACCTGTGTGCCTTTCCTGGGCACCAAGGGGCCAGCTGTGTCTCAGCCTCCGAGGCCTGAGTGGTGCCTGGCAGGACACAGACAGGTGCCCCAGGGGGACGGTGCCAAGGAGGAGACAGTGGCAGCTGGCACACGCCGCACCCCGGCACTGTTGCGAGGGGGAGCCAGTCCCACCCCTGCGGCCCGTGGGCCATATGGCAAACATTAACACCGTGGGAATCTTTCGACCGGGCAATTCCACTTTTAAAAATCCATCTCAGGGAAGTAACTGGACAAATGCTTAGCTCTGATGTGTCAACATAGCTGGTGCGTAACAAGGAACAGACGAACTGACCGGTGTGCAAGCTCCCGACGCCAACACAGCTTTGTAACACAGCTCAACACAACCTCGTAAGGTCCATGCTAGCTCAACAGCACGCCAACACAGCTTTGCGTCCGTGCTGTCGACACGGGCTCAACACAACCTCGTAAGGTCCATGCTAGCGCTCCCATTCTACAGATGAGGAAACTGAGGCCCAGAGAGGTGAAGTGACTAGTCAGAGCTGACACAGCTACTGCATCTCGGTGCTGGGATGGACCAACCTCACAGACACAGTTCCCAGAGGCTCCTCCAGGCCCTCTGCTCCTCCCAGGGCGCCCGCCCTGTGCCAGTCCAGACCCTGGTCCTACAATGCCCTTCATCTCCTGATGCCCCCACCTCTGCTCCAGTGAGGCGACCGTCCTCTCCCACCTCCTCACCTTCCGCCCCGATCTAGGGAGCAGCTGGAGGCCCCCTCTCGAGGAGGGCCTTCCCAGGGACATACCCCAGGAAGCTCGCGGCCTCTGCCCTGCCACTGTCCCCTGCAAACCTTTTACACTTGCCAGTTACTAGCACTGGTCTCACCTCCCTGGGCCAATCGCAGCCTGGCCTCAGTTCCAGCCCCGCTGGCTCACTTCCAAGTTTCACAGGTGGAAGCGGGTCTGGGTGAACATGAGTGGCTTTACCCACACACAGCTGGGAGAGGTCCCAAGACACCTTTGAAAGATGCCCATTTAACCAGGCCTTGGCACCCAGCCACCTGGCATGGGCATGCCGAGTCCAGCCTGCCTTTCCCCAGACTCATGACTGGTGACTTTGAGGTCACACAATCGGGCTGGCGGGCCCCACACATCCTCCTCCAGCTCTCACACACGTGCCCAGGGTGTGCGTGCCTGGCTCACGGCGCATCCAGGTTCACCGGCACACACAGCACTTGTGTTTGGGTACACGATATACCCGTTCAGTACCCCTCACCCATGCAGGGCTGGGACACACTCGGATAAACTTTCCTGTTGCAGAGAAACCTGGGATTGTTTGTGGGAGACACAGAAGTGCCACCCCTCCCAGGGCCGGTGGCACCGGGGGCAAAGCCTGCAAGCTGGCATCCCTGGGAAGCAGGACACAAAGCCTCAGGGGAGAGCCTGAGACGCCCCCCAACACCCTCCGAGGGCATGAGACGGCCCCACAGCAAGGTACCGCTGCTGCCACGCCAGGCTCGTCCCAAGTAATTTTCTGTATTACTCTAGAGCTCCCCGTGCGGTGGGTGAACCAGACCAGCACACTTGGAGGCTGCCGGGTGCAAGGACACAGGCCACACACAGGCCAGCCACAGGAAAAGAAGCAGAGGCCCCTGTGGGGACCCCGCCTCCTCCCTTCTCACTCACCTCTGTAGCTTCCTGAGCTGCTACTGTGGCCACTCCAGGGCCACAGCAGACGCCTGAGTTCCCCGTGGCCCAAGCCGTCCCTCCTGCCGGCCAGTGCTGGGCGGTACCTTGGGCCTTCAAACCTTTCCCATGGGCCCTGAGCTACTTCCTGCTGCTGAAGGCACTGCTCCCTAATATGGGCCTGGAAGGCGGGCCAGGACCTTGGGCCAGGCATTTACCCTGGCAGGATGCCAGGGCCTGATCCCCTCAGGGCCTAGAGGGTCCCAGGCCCACCCTGGAGCAGGGCTGCTGGGAACTGGTATTTCCAGGAAAAGGCCTGGCTGGGGCTCTGATGCAAAGCGCGCTGGGCAGGGGGTGGCCACTTGCCAGCTCTGGGGCCAACAGGGCCACTAGCCCCTCCCTCTCCTATAATAGTTGTCATCCCCAGGGCCTGTGGGGAGACAGCTGAGGGCTCGGGACTCCATGGCATGGGGGTGGGAGCAGGGCGCCTGGAGGCCAGAAAGGGGGCCAAAGGCCGGTGAAGATCCCTGCCACCTGGAGGGCCAGGAGCTCCTCTCTGGAGCCCCACTTTCCGGCCTGGCGGCCTCAGGGCTGACTCTGGGACGCCACTAGCATGGAGCTCGGGGTTTGAGCTGGGGCACTGGTGTGGGGTGGGGTGTCCCAGCACCTCCTGCCCTCTCTGAACCACAGCACCAAGGCTGGCATCCTCCAGCACCCAGGAAAGACGGAGGCCTGCTCAAGGCCTGGCACCAAAGCCAATGGACTCCAGGGCCTGGGTTCTGACCACGCTGCTGCCTGGCGCCCACCTCCCCGCCTGAGAGCTGGTGCGGAAACCTGCCCCGTGGAGCTCCCCCACCACCAGGCGGCACGAAGGTTCTTTTTTTCTGCAGCTGAAGCCACCTGCCTGGGCCGCAAGCCTTGGCCTCACCTGGAGCTTAGCTCCCCTCCGAGCCCAGCCAAGCCCAGGTCCTGCTCCCTCCCCAAGCCTGACTCTCCCTGGAAGGCTCTCACCTGGCCCGCCTGACATTCCCCCAGTGCTGGCAGCTGCTCCACCTGCAGTGTGATAGGGAATCTCTGTTGCCACGGAGGGCAGCTCAGTCCAGCGGGGAGGAGGAGCTGTCCCGGGCGGGTGGGCAGGGCCAGTTGGGAGACACAGGTGTCTGGAAGGACCCAGTGGATGAGGCCTGGAGCTAAAGGCCAGATCCTGAGGACACAGTCCCGCCGCGTCTTCTAGAGAAAGTCAGACCCAGCAGGGCAGGTACTAATGGCCAGAGAGGGCAACACTAGGCCAGGGCGGGAGATGGTAGGGGCCGGCCAGCCCACAAAGACAAAGACTATCCACGACCCCCTTGGGGTCATTTTCTCCGTGCCTGACAGGCAACCCCCGGATGGCCCCTCAGGGCACATCCAGGCTGTGCCCACTTCCCAAGGACATCGTCAAGTCACTGGCCACCCTCAGAACACCTGCTCCTCACCCACGCTGTATCCCGGACTCCCCCAGGTGCCAGGCGGGTGCTGTGCCTGCCTCTTGATGCTGGGAACCTCCTCTCCAGCCTGGTCCCTCACCAGAGGCAGCCCTTAAAGACTATCCACCCCACCCCCTCATTTACTCATGGGGAAACTGAGTCCCACAGAACAAACGGGCAGCAGCACCAGGCCTCCTGCTCTCAGGTATGCTCTTCCAGCCCCTTCTCTGGCCTCAGGACAGCCTGAGACTGGGCAGAATCCAGAAGAAACGGCTCTGTTCTGCTGGGGAGGGGCTCGCCCAAGACAGAGACCAGCTCTGCCCAGGGTTCCCTGGAGTCTGGCTCTGGGGACAGGGGGAGGGGCAGACCTGCCTGTTTTTAAGGGCTGAGGGAGGCGGGAGAGGACGGGGAACCAGGACCCTGGGGCCACCTCCGCTCAGGACTGTCCCACTCGGCTGCTGGTCTGTGCCTCTGCACTGGTCACTCGGTGGGTGGGAGCCATGTGGCATCCCAGTACACTACACAGGGAACAGTTGGCTCCAGGTCACCTGAATGCCCTTCTCAACTGACCCTCTCCTCCCAGGGACGGGCCAGCAGGGAGAGAGCAGTGACCAGAACCCAGGACCCCGCCCTCATCTGACAGCCACTTAACCCACTTCCCACTGGGGGCTGTTCTTCGGAAGGTTGCCCTGGACACCCCCTACTGTGTGGGGTAACATCGTCGGGCACCCCACCCTGACCAAGCACTGCCATGCCACACCAGAGGGATGGAACCTTCCTCCCCACGCTGGGGTAGAGGAGGGGGCTGAGGACGTGGAAGGCCCTGCACCGCCCCCAACCTCCCTGCCACTCCCCCCACCTGGGAGATGCTCAGGACCCCCATCTAGCCACGGCCGCTCCCCCCAGCTTCCTACCAGGTGGAGGACAGATGGGGACGGACGCTGCTGCCTGGGCACCTGCTATTTGTTAGAGAAAGCGAGGCCCACCCTGAGGGGCGCCCCTGTTCCCCCAGGTGGGTTGGGAGGGCACTCGCGGGTCCTGGGGAAGTTGGATGGCCCTGGGAACGGCGGGTCCTGCAGGGTGCGGGAGCCTGAGGGGGAACTTGGGGGTCTTAGGTTAGACAGGGGTCTCCCCGCGTGGGGAGGGCGCAGCAGACCGTACCTGGTGGCGCATCGGCCGTCGTCGAACTCGAAGGTCCGGTTGGTGTAGCCCCCGCCGCGCGCCTCCCGGTAGACGCCCCCTGGGCTACGCGCCCCGTCGGGGAGCGGCATGCGGCCCGGCAGCTCGGACCCGACCCGAGGGAGAACCGAGTGGGAGCTGCCACCTTCTTCCCTCGCTTTGCCCTGAAAAGCATTTTTTTTTTCCCCCTCGCAGATTAGCAAGGAAAAAACGCCAGTCCCAGGGTCGGGTGCGGGCGTCTGTCCGCGCGCGCCCCCTGCCGGCCGCGCCGGGACCCGCGGCGGCTCTGGCCCAGGCTGGGACGGGGGTTGGGGGTAGGCGAGGGTAGGGAGGCCGAGGGTCCAGGGACCCGCCCCCACTGCGGCCCTCTGAACCCTCAAAACTCCGAAGAACGGAACGGGGTTCGTTAATGGCTAGAAAAGACCAAGCGCGCCGCCACCCGGCCCTACATCCCTGGAAAGGCTCCGTGGTAGGCAGCGGCTTGGGGGGCTCTGGATCCTTTGCAGGCAGCAGGGCACATGCGCTGCTCTGACCGCCAGCATCCGGCCGCCGAGCCCAGGCACCGTCACCACCTCCCTGCTGTGCTGCTCTGCCCTGGTCAACACTGGTCACTCAAGACAAGCCACATTCAACATGACTCTCCCCCACTCCCCACAGGTTGCGGCATCTGTCGGTGGGCACCACAACCTGGGCTCTGCCTGGGGGAGGGGGATGAGGGCATCCCACCCTGCGCTCTCACCCACACAGCACGCACAGCACCTTTAGACGGGTGAGGAGGGTTCCAACTTAAGATGCTGCAGCCCAACGACTGGGAAGCAGAGGGTCCCCCTGCAGGCCCCCTTTCCCGTGCACGTGCTCACACTGTTGCACATGAGTCACCCTGGCTCAGATGGCCTCACACAGAGCTCTGGAGAATTGCGATTTCTGTCCCCAGACCTTTGTTGGTTTGCAGTGCGGACCAGGCCCCTCACTAAGCCAGGACTGTGCCCACGAGGGGTAGGGGGAGGGCCAGGTCCACTGGGAGGGCGCATGGCATGTACTTCGTGGTCCCTGGCCTCCCCAGTGTCTCTCGGGAGTGTCCTTCCCTGTTTCTCTAGGAGGCAGCCAACTGAACACGGATGCTTTTGGGGTGGGGGTGGGGAACACTCAGGGAGGTCTAGGATGCTCTTAAGCCCCCAGCAGAAGTTCAGCCTGTGCCCCCACCACACAGCTTGTAGGCATCTTGGGGGTTTTTCCTCACGTCCCTAGAGAGGCTGGTGCTGCTGCTGGGGTCCCACCACCCCTGGGCGGGTGCAGCCAGGGCAAGATGGTGGCTTTCTGCTAATGCCCTCCTGCCTGGGGAACTCAGAAAAATCACCACTGAGAGTCCGCACCGTCTGCATCTGTGATTAACTAGCAGTAATTACACGGGTTGTCAGCGGCAGGAGACTCCCAGGTTCGATGACATTCCGAGGGCTTTAGGGAAACAAAAACTTGGCCCCCTCTGCCACTGAGGAGCCCCAGATCGCCAGCCCGTCCACCCCTCCCTGGCCAGGGGCAGGGCTGGGAGAGGGCCCAGGTCCCCGAGAGCTTTTGCCCTACCTCCAACCCGGTCCTCCATGTCTGACCTGCAGTGGTGGCTGGGCTGAGCAGGGATGGAGAGACCACCTTATATTACATAACCTCCCTCTGCTCCAAACACCCTTTGCCCATCTTTGGCCCAAAGTTCAGAATGTCAGCCTGACGCCTTCTCCACAGGAGATTGGGGCACCCCGGGCAGATGCCCCCTATGTGGTGGCACCTGCCCGGGCTCCTTCTTGCCGCCCCTCTCAGGAAAAGAGCCCCTGCCACCCACCCCACCTCCTCTAGCTTCAGACCTCAGCATGAGCCCAGCCACCCACCCCACCTCCTTTAGCTACGGACCTCAGCATGAGCCCAGCCACCCACCCCACCTCCTCTAGCTACAGACCTCAGCATGAGCCCTGCCACCCACCCCACCTCCTTTAGCTACGGACCTCAGCATGAGCCCGGTCACCCACCCCACCTCCTCTAGCTACAGACCTCAGCATGAGCCCTGCCACCCACCCCACCTCCTTTAGCTACGGACCTCAGCATGAGCCCGGTCACCCACCCCACCTCCTCTAGCTACAGACCTCAGCATGAGCCCTGCCACCCACCCCACCTCCTCTAGCTACGGACCTCAGCATGAGCCCAGCCACCCACCCCACCTCCTCTAGCTACAGACCTCAGCATGAGCCCTGCCACCCACCCCACCTCCTTTAGCTACGGACCTCAGCATGAGCCCGGTCACCCACCCCACCTCCTCTAGCTACGGACCTCAGCACCAGCCCAGCCAGTGATGTCCTCCCGACAGTCCAGCCTCAAGCCCCACCCTTGTCCCTTCTGCTTCCCTGAGGGCCACCCCCACCTCCGTGAAAGAGGAAGTCTCCACCTCCCCCTTCCCTCTGTCATCCCCCCAAAAGTATTTACTGGGGGACTCAAGCCCAGCGCAGGGCGGCTTCTTGAATTCAGCGAGGAGGTGAAAAGAGACCTGGCGCCAGAGCTTTCTGGGTTTGGATGGGGAGGACCCCGCGACCCCGCAGAAACCTGCTGACAGTATGAGCGGTCGAGCTGGGGCCCCATGGCACGAAGCGGGGTCGGTGCCCGGACAGGACCAGGGGAAGGGACAGACGGCTCTGAGGGTGCCCGGCAGAGCTGAGCGGGAGGAAGAGCGCGGACGATGGTGGCCTGGGGGTGGGGACAGGATGCCCCTGGCTCTGGGCGACCCACCAGGGTGGATGGTGACCCTATCCTGGGGCGCAGTACCCGCAAGGGCACTAGATTTGGGGGGAAAAGGCAGGCGTGGGCGACTGGGGGACAGGTGGGTACCCTCCCTGTCCCTGTGTGTCTGGGTCCCCCAGGCCTGGGCTAAAGGGCTCAGCCCAGCTCGCCCACTCCCACCACGGGCTGGGCTCCTAAGGGCAGGGCCCGCCTCTCCAAAGTGCCCAGGGGCAACGAGACCCCCCGCATAAGTAGGAACCAAGACGACCCCTGGGAAGGTAAGGGCGGAGGCAGGGCCACCTGGGCTGGGGCCCTTCCCCTGGCGTACCGAGGGGGCACGGAGCGGGTGGATCCTCCGAGTCCCTTTCCAGCACCTTTGGAGGAACGCGGGTCACATGGGCCCCGGGCTGGATGCGTGGGGAGGGCCAGAGCGCATGCGCTATGGGGGCGGACTGCGAATGGGGGTGGAGGCGGGCTGGGTGGAAAGCACGTGGCAGGTGGGCAGAGCACACGTGAGGGGGCGGGGCTGCCTGCGGAAGGGGCCGTGCGCGTGGGGTCGCTCCGCAGCTGCGAGTTCATGGCGTCCCGGTGCTCCGAGCCCGACCCGGAGGTCTCCGGAGTCCCCACTGCCAGGGGATGCAAGTGAGGAATTGGGCTGGGGGCCAAGGGTGTGGGGGCCCAAGCCCTGTACCCAGGGGTGCTTCCGCAAGTCGCCGGGCTCCACTCCTCTTGGCCCTCCTGGGGCAGAGCCCTGGACCCTGGGGGAGGGGAAGGGGTGCAGAGAGGGCCGGGTCGTGTCCCTACGTGACCCAGGTCTTGGCCTCCACGCGCATCCCAAAGACCCCCATTCTGGCATCTGGGACTCCCGGTGGCCTTGTCTGGGGTTCTCAGGACCTGGTGTTCTTGGCTCTCTCGGCAGCGGCTCCTCCCTGTCTGGTGCCCTCTCCTGCTGCGAGGACTCGGCCCAGGGCTCGGGCCAGCCCAAGGCCCTTACGGTGGCCGAGGGTCCCAGCTCCTGCCTTCGGCGGAACGTGATCAGCGAGAGGGAGCGCAGGTGAGTGGCGGTGCCTCCTAGAGGTCGGGGCGCTTTGTAAAGGGGTGGAGCGGGTGAGATTAGGTTTGTGGCTGCCACCAGGTGTCAGGCAGCCGGGAGGGGCTCGTGGCCTGTGCCCGGTGGAAGGACAAACTGCACACCTCCAAGTAAACCAGAAAAGCCACGTTGGGGGACATCCCGCAGCCCCTCTTTGCCTGAAGCCTTGGGCTCGTGAGGCTGTGCACCTGTGACCCTCTGCACTGCTGACTGCCTCTGACTCTCCCTGTCCTCTCCACACCGCAAAGCAGCCATGGTTTGGGCCTGGGCTGGACAGCCTGTCACCGGGGCCCAGGGGTCAGGCCCAGGCTGTACTCTGATGTGGATCTGGGGGCTTCAGACCACGGGGACAGCTAGCCCACTCTGCCCCGGGGCAGCTCTCAGTTGTCTTGTAACCTCGTCTACCTGGCAAGCCCCCAGGGTCTTTCTGGTAGGTTCTAGCGGTTACTGTCCCTTCTGGGGGAGGCCGGGAGGACCCAGAGATGCTTCCAGAGATGTCTGTTTCTTGACCGGAACCAGGAAACGGATCTCGTTGAGCTGTGAGCGTCTGCGGGCCCTGCTGCCCCAGTTTGATGGCCGGCGAGAGGACATGGCCTCAGTCCTGGAGATGTCTGTGCAGTTTCTGCGGCTTGCCAGCGCCCTGGGGCCCAGCCAGGAGCAGCATGCTGTGAGTTGTCAGGGTAGTTGCCATCAGTCCTCTGGCATCACGGTGATGGGACATCTCACCACCTTGCAGGCAGCACGTCCCCTGTCATGCCCGTCTCCCTCAGCCCCCTCGGCCTCCACCACTAGAGCAGGCCACGTTTTCGGCGGGGCATTTCCTGATTCGTTCAAGTCCTACCTGTTGTTATTCTCTGCCTGGAAAGGAGCAAGTCTTCTCTTCTAGTCCTCATGTGCCACTGAGTTCTGTGCATTGATGGGTTACTCAGATGCTCTGTGCCAATTTGGGGGAGAGTTAGGCTCCCCTGATCCTCCCTGGCTGAGCACCCCCTAGATCATTTCTCTGCACGTCCCCAAGAGAGGTTCCTGTCCCCTCTCCAAGGCCCTGGAGGCTCTGGCTGACCCCGTGAGGGCTGGGGTTGAGAACCTGCTTGGGGAATGAAACAGTGTTGTCATCTGTGAGGTCAGGGGTCCCAGCATGTGCAGTGAGGCCCTAGGTATGCACAGCCTGATTCAGGAATGGTGGGGTCTTTTTGGGGTGGAACCTCAGTCTCGTCATCAGCCTGTACCCTCGCCCCCAGGTCCCAAGCAGGGACCGAGCTCACAGCGATCCTCCAGGCCCCGGGGTAGCAGTCTGGCCACAGTTTCTTGGGTTTCCCAGTTGACTGTCTGTCTTTGTTTTACTTGTTTATTTAAATTTCAGATGCTTGCTTCTTCCAAGGAAATGTGGCACTCGTTGCAGGAGGACGTCTTACAGTTGACGCTGTCGAGTCAGATTCCAGCAGGCGTGCCAGACTCTGGGACGGGAGCGTCTGGCGGGACTCGGTTAGTGTCTCCTGGGGCTGCTCTGCAGGGCCGGGTAACCCTGGAAGCAGCAGACCCAGAGCCTCTGGCATGTCCTTGGGAGGGTGTGGCCTGGAGGTCCGGCTTGGCCTCCGCAGGTGGTGACCTGCCCAGGGCCCTGCCGACTCAGGTGGCCAGGCGTGAGATGACCAACACAGGCGAGCTCCAGGAAGGGGCGCACCGTCAGCAGAATCGAGGGCCTGGGCTGGCGTGGAGGTGGGAGGTGCCCGGGAAGAGTCTCTTTTGCGCTTGTGTGTGGGGGATTTGCAGGTGGTCAGTGAGGTGTCGTCTTCCACCCCACGGGCAGCTTCAGGAATGGAGTTTTCTGAAGTCAAGATAATTTGGTTCTTTTCAGAATGGCAGCTCCCCAGGTTAAAGGACTGTCTGCATCATTTGTTTAAATGTACCCATTTTACCCCACAGTGGGCTGGGGCATGGGGCTGGTGGCTAATTAGCTGTGGAAGAATCTAGAACCGGGGGAGTTGGGCAGAGGGAAATTGGGCAGGCGGCTGTGGAGCTTGGCTGGCCCAGGGCCCCCGGGCAGAGGCTGGGCTAGTGGTAGGTGGTGCCTGGGGTGTCCTGGGGAGGGGTCCAGTCCTCTGCTCCTGAGGTAGGTAGGTGGGGGCAGCTCTCCAGGGGGCTGGGGGTAGACCCAGGATCCTTGTCACGTTGCTCCTTTTAGAACTCCAGATGTGAAGGCGTTTCTGGAAAGTCCTTGGTCCCGGGATCCGGCATCGGCCGGCCCAGAGCCCCTGCCCCACGTCCTTGAGTCCTCCAGGCATTGGGACCCTCCGAGCTGCACGTCCCTGGGCACAGACAAGTGTGAGGTGCTGTCGGGGCTGTGTCAGGTGCGGGGTGGGCCGCCCCCTTTCTCAGGTGAGCCCTGGGTGTGTGTGTGGGGTGCCCTTGTCCTGGGGAGCCCGGCCAGGCTGTGTTTTAGTCCTAAGAACAGCGGGGGCTGTTTGCAAACAGGAATTTGAAGTTTTCCCAGGCTTTTGTGTTGGTGAGAAACCCATGTATTGAGGGCTGAGCTCGATTCAAGGCCCCCGGGCTGTGCCTTCTTTTTGTGCAAAGGAGGATGTGTGCTCTCGGGAGGGAGAATCCGGGCCAGAGGCCACCCTGGGGCTGTTCCCTCCGTCCTGTCTCCTCCTGAGATCTCCCTGTGCTCCAGGGAAGGGAGGGCTTGACCATCTCCTCCCTGGGTCCCTGGGTTTGCTGGGAAGCATGGGAATGTAGAGTGACTTGGCCCCATCCTGGTCACTCCCTGGGTACCTGGGTCTGCAGGAAGTGTGGGGATATAGAGGGACTTGGCCCCATCCTCGTCACTCCCTGGGTCCGTGGGCCTGTGGGAAGTGTGGGGACGTAGAGGGACTTGGTCCTGTCTTGGGTCTCTGGGTCTGTGGGAACTGTGGGGATGCAGAGTGACTCGGCCCCATCCTGGCTGCTCCGTCCAGCTTTGCGGCCCTGCTTCCTCCACCCGCCTGTGGCTGGTGTGTTTTGGATGCGGCCAGAGATCTGTTTTCCCCAGGGTACCCCATCTGCTCCTCCGCCTATGCTGCCTGCCCATGGCAGGAACTGTAATCGGGGTGAGCCAGGGGCCCAAGGCCTCCCAGCTGTTCCCGCTGCCACCCGGGGCCTTTGTCCCTAATGCCTCCCACAGCTGAGCTCTGGTCCCTCTGTGGGTGGCCCTGCAGGGCATCTCTGATGACCGAGTTCCCCTCGGCCCCCACTGTGCCAGTGTCTGGAAGTCGCTAGGTGCCATGAGAGGCAGGGCTGTGCCTTTTGGCTCCCCGTGAGTGAGGCTGTGGCCGGGAACAGTCATGCGGTTGGCAGGGCTGGTGGCAGAGCTGGGGTCATCAGGGCACTCCAGAAACCCATCAGCCTGGCACGTGGGAAGGGAGCAGGTCTGAGGGTAGAGCTCGAGGTCCGGGAGGGGGCGCTGAGAGGGTCCCCAGATCCAAGCCCCTTGCAGCTGGCCAAGCCAGCACCCACTCTAGGAAGCCCTCAGCCCCCAGGTGTTGGGCACCCCATCTCTGGGTGTTCATCTTCTCCCCGTTTACCCTTCTGCCACCTGCTTCTGAGCTTCCTCTTGCGTCTCCCTGCTGCAGGGTGCAGGCAGCAGGGTAAGTACTCGGTCAGCGTTAGTGGACCGAACCCTTGAGTTGCAAGGTCCTCGGGGGAAGCCTGTGGGGCCGGGCAGGGAAGTTTGACCCGCATCTGACTTCTTTCCCAGAACCTTCCAGCCTGGTGCCGTGGCCCCCAGGCCCGAGTCTTCCTAAGGCTGTGAGGCCACCCCTGTCCTGGCCTCCGTTCTCGCAGCAGCAGACTTTGCCTATGATGAGTGGAGAGGCCCCTGGCTGGCTGGGCCAGGCTGGGCCCCTGGCCATGGGGGCTGTACCTCTGGGGGAGCCAGCTGAGGAGGCCCCCATGCCTGTGCAAGAGGCCAGGTGAGTGCCCAGGCGGTGTGCACGCCTGTGTGTGCGAGAGCGAGCATGTGTGTGTGAGCCTGCCCCACCTTCCAGTCCTGCCTAGGCCCCCTTTCTTGGCATCTGGAAGCTTCTCTCCCTGCTTCCTCTGTGCCTGTGGGAGGGACGCCAAGGCCGCAGCCCAGGACGGGACCAGCCAGCCTTGCCGTGTGGCTTTCTAATGTGTGTTTCTGGAAACACTTTCGTCTTCCTAATTGTCATTTGTTTTGGCTGATAGTAAAATGAGTTTGTGTTTCCTGAGCACATACCAGCTGGGGTGTGGGAGGGGGAGGGAGGGGACAAGATGAGCGAGACTGCGGCTGGAGAGAAACCGGCAGAGATGCTCTGCAGGACGGATCGGGACCTGGGAGAGCCGCTGACCCGTGTCCTCAGCGGCGGTGGCTTCTGCACTTCTCCCCACTGGGCAGGGTGGAGCCCGTCAGGAGTGGCGTCTAGATCTTTGCATTTCAAGCTGCCTTTGCAGGACTTGGGACCCAAATGTTTCCTTGAGCTTCAAGGCCTGGGTCCACTTGTGGACACTAAGGAAGCGCTTCTTGCCTTTCCTCAGGTCTGTGTTGGGGTCTGATATGGAGGATGGGACGTCCTTCCTGCTGACTGCCGGTCCCAGCTGGTGGCCGGGTGAGTGGGGCCCTGGGTCCGGGGCTGGTCACCTGACATGAACTGGGGAATTGGGACTCAGGCCCAGCGTGTGTGACGCGGGGTCCCAGGGTCTGTGAGCCCCCGTTTTCTCCTCCTTGGGTGCTTAGCTATTGGGTAGCGTCTAGCATTGAGTGTCATAGGTGATAGGTGAGAGTGTGAGTGAACGTGATGTGGACGACCCTGCGTGAGAGCTGGCGGTGTGTGGAGCCCTGTATTCTTCTTCTCGACCTCGTGTCAGTGAGGCCCCTGGTCTAGCCCGTGCTGGCCGGCAAAGGTGTATGGCCCTGTGATACGGCGTGTGTCCGTTCCATGTAGGATTTAGTGTTGGGGAGCCCCTTCCTGGTTCTGGTCCAACAGGTGTCCTGGGTCTGGGGCCACCAGGTATGAGCTCACCTACTTCATCACAGCCTCTGCGTAGCACGGACAGGGCAGGGCAGATGGGCTGAGGTGGGAGCTCTGCTCCTCTGACCCCACCTGTCTGCCTCAGGCTCCCAGAGCACCAACCTGCCCTGCTGACGTGTCCTGTTTGCTTCCAGGGTCTCTGGAGGGCCGAGGAGGCAGTGGCCCTGCATGGGCTCCAGCTGAGAGCAGTCCACTGGATCAGGGAGAGCCAGGCTTCCTAGGGGACCCTGAGCCTGGCTCCCAGGAGCTCCAGGACAGCCCTCTGGAGCCGTGGAGCCTGGATGTGGACTGTGCAGGCCTGGCCCTGAAAGACGAGGTGGAAAGCATCTTCCCTGACTTCTTCGCCTGCTAGCAGCCGGGCTGTGGAGAGGAGGCAGGCAGGGCCGGTGGATCTGGAGCCGCGTGTGTCCCTGTCGCGTGCTTGGGCATTTTATTTTGGGTTTGGGTTGCAGCTGCACCCTAATTTGAGCGAGGCTTACAGGCTGTGACAAGAGGATACTGAATAATAAAGAGAGAAAGCAGTTTTCCTGGAGGAAGCAAAACCCGTGTGGCTTCTGTGTAATTAGTCCGATTCATCGGACAGATTGCGCCACCTCCGTTCAGCGTGCAGGCAGCTGCCGCAGATTTTGTTCTGCAAAGTTCGCAGCACTGTGAAATCCCGGAATAACCCAGTCCTGGTGCCCTGGGGTGGGGGCGTTCCGGGTCCTGCTCCCTGGAGGCGATGTGGCCTCACGGTCTTGCTGCCTAGAGGTTGCTGTGTGAGCTGCTTTTCCTGCTCGGTGCCACTCAGAGTTGCAGGGAGGGGAGTCCTTTCAGAAAAGCCTGCTGTCCTGTTCCGGCCTGGGGGGCTCCAAGGGAAGGGCTGGCTTCCACCTCCACTGCTGGTCGCCGCTGCACTCACTGTACGTGGGGAATGGGGACCCTGGGCAGAGGTCACCTGGCCTCCATGTCTGGTCCTGTTCCCAGCCCTCCACCCTGAGATCTGGAGTGGGGCTGGTTTACTTCGGGGGTGGGGGCAGGTTACTTAGAGGAGGAACCGAGCTCTTTGGATGGTGCTTAGGTGGCCGCCCGTTTTTCAGCCACAGCACAGGTGGTGCTGGTCTCCGACCCCGGATGCTCGACCTCACCCTGCTCTCCCCATCTGGAGACACTGGCTCCAGGTCCCGTGTGACCCCCCACCGGCCAGGGCAGTGTTCCAGGGACCAGCGCGGTCTCTGTCCCCCAGGTAGAGGAAACAGGTTTGAGCGTGGGCTCAGAGCCCCACCAGGCTGCAGCCCTGTGCCTGCATGCAGCCGCCCCCGCAGCCAGCCAGAATGTTCCATTCATTCCTCTGAGTCATTCAGACAAAGGCTGAGGAGCGCCTGCCGTGGGCAGGAGGCTAGGAGGCTCCAGGGAGCAAGTGCTGTGCAAACACCAGGCTGTGGGTGGCGGGCAGACCCCAGGGGAGAAGGGGGTGGGGAGCTTGGGTGAGGGGCCCAAGGCCATCAGGACCGGCTCTGAGCACCCACCATGGTCCCTTGGAAGGAGGTCCAGGTCCAGCTGGATGCCTGAGACGTGGCTGTCGGCTGCAGAGCAGCATCCTCGGGACGCTGTGGCACCGGGCGCTGACGGCCCGTGTTGCTGAGACCCTGGGGCAGAGGCGGAGTCGTCTTCAGACCTCTGGTGGACAGAGTGGTGGTCGGGGCCCAGCCGGGAGCACGAGGCTGCTCTCCCGTGTCCTGCTCATTAGGGTTCGACTCAGGCTGCCAGATTTCAAGAGTGTCTCCTAGAAGACTAGTGTGTTCACTGCTGCACTGCTGTAAAGCAGTACCTGAGACTGAGTGATTGAGAAGAAAAGAGATTGAGTTGGCTCACGGTTCTGCAGGCTGTATGGGAAGCGTACTGCCTTCTGCTCCTGGGGAGGCCTCAGGAAACTTCCAGTCACGGCAGAAGGCAAAGTGGGAGCAAGCACATCACATAGAAAGAGTGGAAGCGGCCGGGCGCGGTGGCTCACGCCTGTAATCCCAGCACTTTGGGAGGCCGAGACGGGCGGATCACGAGGTCAGGAGATCGAGACCATCCTGGCTAACACAGTGAAACCCCGTCTCTACCAAAGCTACAAAAAAAAAAAAAAAAAAAAAATTAGCCAGGCGTGGTGGCGGGCACCTGTAGTTCCGGCTACACGGGCGGCTGAGGCAGGAGAATGGCTTGAACCCGGGGGGCGGAGCTTGCAGTGAGCTGAGATCGCGCTACTGCACTCCAGCCTGGGCGACAGAGCGAGACTCCGTCTCAAAAAAAAAAAAAAGAGAGAGGAGGGAGGTCCCAAACTCTTCAACAACCAGATCTCACGTGAACTGACTGAGGAGTCACTCATCACCAAGGGGCTGGCACTAAGCTATTCGTGAGGGACCTGCCGCCATGATCCAGTCATCTGGCACCAGGCCCCACCTCCAACGCTGGGGATCACATTTCGACGTGAGACTTGGAGGAGACATCCAGACTGTATTACTGTGTGTGCATGTGTGTGCACACGTGTGTCTGTGGGTATGCACAGCTTCGTGCTAGTACTCGGGTGTTTGTGCGCCCATGTGTTGCTGTGCATCTGTGTGTGTCCCATGTGTTGGTGTGTGTCCACGTTTGCACTGTTGCCATGCGTGCATGTTTGTGTGCTGTGTTGCTGTGTGCGTGTTTCTGTTCCCATGTGTTGGTATGCATGTGTTTGCACTGTGCAAACTGCATTGGTGTGTGTGCACGGGTGCTTGTGCTAGGTATTGGTGTGTGCATGTTTGTGTGCAGTGTGCACTTAGTGTGCATGTATGTGTACAGTGTTGGTGTCTGCATGTGTGTGTACTGTGGTGTGCATATATGTAATGTCTGCACTGTGGTGTGCATGCATGTTTGTGCACTGTTGGCCTGTGTGCATTGTATGTGTGTGCTGTGTTGGTATGTATGCATGTATTTGTGCTCTCGTGTGTACATATGTGTGCACTGGTATGTGCATGTGTGCACTGTTGGCAGTATGCGTGTGTGCACTGGTGCATGTGCATGTATGTGCACTGTGTTGGTTTGTATGCGTGCGTTTGTGTTCCCGTGTGTGGGTATGCGTGCATGCTTGTGACTACTGGTGTGCATGCCTGTGTTTGCACTGTGTGCATGTATCTGCTGTGTCCCTCGGGGACCCTCCAGGGCTCCTGGTAGCTGGGCCCACTGAGCAGCTCCGACTCACACGCCTTCACTGCCCTGCTGACCTTCTTCCCCAAAAGTCCCCCCATGCTGGCCCACCCCGGGTCACCCCACCCCCAGCTCACCCCACCCCCGGTCACCACAGCCCCAGGTCACCCCATTCTGCACTTGGTGTTACCTCAGCCCAGAGGCTTCCTGGGGGATGTGTCCCCAGCACCACAGGTCCCCAGCACCTCCAGGAGCGTTTTTGAGGAAGATGGGGGTTCAGGTGGGAGTTGGCAGGGGAGGGTCTCCCTCCTATGAACCACCGGCCACTTTACTGGCGTTTGCCTTGTAAATGGGGTGGGGTCGTCAGGGGTAAAACTGACCCCCATCACATCTTTGGTGCAGTTCTGGGGTCCCGAGTGGGAGGAATGGGAGCTGAGACCTTGGGGGGAGTGGTTAAAGGACAGCCCTGAGGGTCTTCCCAGGAGGGGTGATTCGTCTCCGTGGTGTCAGGGCCCAGCACTCACCAAAGGGCCATGCCCATCGCCCCCCTGTCCTTTTATGGGAGGGTCTGATGCCCAGAATAGGGCCACGATCCCCGCTGCAGACACCTGTGGGCCCAGGCGGGAAACGCCCAAGGCGTGCATGCAGTGTTGGGGTCTCATAAATGCCCTTCCCAACAGCACCTGCCTCGCCCCGACCTGGTTGAGCTTAGCTGGTGAGGGCACGCTGCCCGGCCCCCCCATGCCTGTGACACATGGCCATAAACATGGGTGAACCAAGGTAGGAGCGAGTGGGGGGTATGCAGAGGCCCCAGTCGGCTGCCTCTTGTAAAGCGGGGACCAGTCGTGCCCTCCAGGCGGGGGGGCTCTGTGATCGATTTCCTCCCTAGAGGGGACCAAGCTCCCCGAGGTGCACCCGGGTCCTCACCAGGTGCTGCTGTCTCTGGAATCAGGATTTCTGAAACCACCTTCAGCAGGGCCGTGGAGCGGCCCCTAGCTCTCTGATGGTGAGATGGGGTCCATCTCCCCTCATTCTTCTGCCCCCTTCTCGGGAGAGTGTTGGGGTGGAATTGGGGTGGAATGGAGCCGTGGGCGGTCTGGCTGCTGAGGCTGTGTTATGCCTGGGCACTGGCCGCCATGGCCCTTCCCTGCCAGGATGGGACAAGCAGCCATGTCCTCAGGTGGCTGGGAGCAGCCCTGGGCTTCTCTGTGTTGCATTCATGGCCCAGCCCTGGGGGTTCCTGGGGGCTCCAGGATCCTGGGCACTGCATGTTCTCAGAGAATGCGCTTCAGGACCTGGAACGGGCTGTGCAGTCTGGAAGCTGGTTCAGCCCAGGAACTGGGCTCAGAGGGCACTTTGGTGCCAGGGCAGGGGAGGGGACTTGTTTTTCTTGGGGTGAACTGCCAAGTCCATAAGCTGGGCTGTCCCTTCCCTTCTCCTCCAAGGGCCCATCCCCCAGCAGGGCCAGACCCCAACCACATAAGAGCCCTGGGCAGGGGAGCGGGGCTGAAGGAAGGGAACTAGAAGGGCAGCCCCTTCAAGGGGCTTGCGGGGTTACTCGAAGGGTGCACAGGTCTGTGTGGTGAGGCAGGAGGCTGATGCCAAGGAGGACCCATCAGGCACAGGGACAAAGAACTGTCATTGCAGAGGAGGGGAGGGGGAGGCACCCCCAGTTGTGTGTTCTCTCCCCAAGAAGACTGTGCTGGGGCTAATGACTCACTCATGCTCCTGGCCTCCCCACATGAACCCTCCTGGGCACCCCCCAACCCCATGCTGTGCTCACCTTGGCCTTGGAAGTGGGGCTCTGTTGGATGACAGGGTGACAGCTGCTCCCTGTCAGGGCTGGCCTGGGGTGGGAGAGGGCACGGTGGAGGTGTGGAGCTGTGGCTTTCTTAAATCCCAAGCATAGGCCCTGTCCCCATCAGGTCCCTGGCAGAAGAGGAGAGTGGCCCCGGGCAGTGGTCTGGTGGATGCCTGGCGGGGGTCCTGCCCACAGAGGGCCCAGCCTCAGCCCTTGCTCGGCTCCCCTGCAGTGGCCACCGGGGAGATGTGAGGGGTACCCCCTAGACCCTCTACATTCCACATTTTGGAGTTGCTCTTTCCCGTGTTGGGGGGCCGCCGTCCAGCCCAGGCTGAGGCTGGCAAGGACTCCAGCAAGCATCTGGTCCTACGGAGGCAGAAACTGAGCCACAGAATGGGCAGGGACTGGCTGCACCCCGGACTCCCAGCTCCTGGCTGGCCTTGCCCGGAATTGTGTCATCTTCCTGGGTCAGATTCAAGGGTGGCCCCCACTCAGGGCTCACTGTGAGGCTGGGGAGATGGGGGTCACCTGGCCTCTTCCTAGATTAGCTGCTTCTCCAGCATCATCTTCCTCGCAGAGGGCCTGGGCTCGGAGGTGCGTTTGCTCTCCTCATCATTCTCCTCCACCTCACTTTTCTGGGTCAGGCATGCCCATGTGTGGGCTGGCCGGTGGGGACAGGTGCAGAGGATGTGGCAGTTGGAGGCTGCCCAGGCCTCCCCATTTCCCACCCTTGCCTCAGGCTTCACAAACGGAAGGTGTTCATTCACTCATTCTTCATTCATTCATTTGCTTGGGGCTGCAGCCTCCCAGAAATGCACAGAGAGGGGTTCAGGGCTGGGCCAGTCATGAGCACAACACTGGGGACCGTGGACACCTGGGCAGGGGCTCCTCGTGAGACTTGGGGCTCAGGAAAGGCTACCTGGAAGGGGAGGTGTGGCTGAGGCTAAGAGTCACCCACAAAGGACAGAGGATGGGACGTGGTGGCTGAGCACATGTAGAGGCCTGGGGTTGAGGACAAGCTCTGCCCCTCAGGGGACTGGGGGCTGCAGACAAGGACAGCCAGGCTGGGCTGCAGGAGAGGCAGGGCCTCGGACACCAGCACATGTTCAGAGTGCATCGTGGAGGGCAAGGTGTGCCCCTGGAGGGTGTTACGCGGACGAGGAGGCTTCCTCGGCAGCAGTGGGGTCTGGGCTGAGGCTCCCTGAGACGTGCTATCCACTAAGCACTGGAAAAACAAGCAATTAGATTACGAATAAACGTAATAAATATCTGAAAAAATACAACATGCTGGGGCTGGCCTCAGGTTGGAGGCAGGGTGGCAGCTGCTGAGGGAGATGGGCCTGAGAAGAGGGGCTGTAAGGCCAGTCGGGGCTGGAGGGAGGGTCCTGAGACGTGACTGCCTGCTCTGACATCCTCTTTGGAGTCCTGTCATGGAGTCCCGCTGGCCTCCACGAGGAGGACATTGAGATGGGGGTGGTTTTCTGGGGTCCCCCATGCAGGCTGCAGCAGAGACGGGGTGGCAACCCGGGGTCCTGGTTCTAGTCTGTAGAGCTGGGGGCCTGGGTGGAGAGAGGAAAGTGCTGGAGGCCAGGGAGGATGTGTGGGGATGGGCCTGCCTCTGGCGTGGGTTCCCAAGCGTACCCTCTCTTCCCTGGCAGCCTCTGAGGGCAGATGCTGGCTTGGGGTCCCTGCCTCCCCTGGAGGGTCACACTCCCCAGCACAGCCCAGCACTGTATCAGTTTTCCTTTAGTTCCCAGGTCACTGCTGGGCCCTGGGTCTCACCCTTGGCTGTGACCCTCACACCCCAGTCCCCAGCAGCAGGGGCTCCCCGGACTGAACCACGGATGCCCGGCTCAGGGACTGGAGAAGGCTTGATGGGTTTCTGCTGAGTCAAATCCAACTGAAAAAGGTGACTAAATTTTTTTTTCATGTTAAAAATGTGCCACTTTTCCCAAGCCCTTGGGATACAGTGACAGCCCCTTCAGTGCCCTCACTGCCCTGTGTCTGTGCTCACCTGTGGGGTTGGGGATGGGGAGGGGAGAGGATGGTGCTCACCTGTGGGGAGGGAGGGGATGGTGCTCACCTGTGGGGAGGGGAGGGGATGGTGCTCACCTGTGGGGAGGGGAGGGGCGGGGCTAGTGCTCACCTGTGGGGAGGGGAGGGGCTCATGACTTTTATCTTCTCTGGTGTTAGGGAAGGTATTTCTGTCATTCTGGCTTCTACAAATAGAGATAATTCTATCAAATCCTTTCCCGAAGTGAGGCTTGTAGCTCAGAGAAGTTGTATCTGTTCAACTGTAGTGGTGATGATCACATTGTCACTGATTCTGTCGTAAGATTGCTGTTGTGTTTCCCTTAATTTTTGCCAATCTGGTGGTTGGAAAATGGCCTGTTGTGATTGTTCTAATTAGCTGCTCTCGGCTGGTGAGTGTGAGCAGATTTGCATATTTTTATTGGCTGTGGAATGTTTTCTTTGGTGAATTGCTTATCTGTAACTTTTGCTGGGTGCTGGCTTTGCAGGGGGTCTCATGATCCCCAAAGCCGAGTTCTGAGAGGAAGAATGTGTCTTGCCAGTGAAGCCCACGTCAGGCGGGGGTGAGCCCATGTCAGGTGGGGGTGGGGCCCACGTCAGGCAGGGGTGAGGGGGGCAGGGTGGGGAAGGGAAGGCCGGGATTGCTCAGGGCATGTCCAGGCTCCAAATCGACCCTGCAAGAAGGGGTGACTGAGACACCCTTGGCCACACCCTCTGAGGTGGCTGAGAGGACAGTGGGTGTGGGGAACCCTCCCAGAGGCTGGTAAAGCCCTCGATTTCTGCTGGGCAGGCAGCCTGTCCTTGTACAGCCTGGGACTGAGCACTGGGGTTAGGGGGTGGAGGGTAGGGGATTCTGGGCTCCAGATGATGATGCCAAATTGTGCCACAGGTGTCCCCACCCATAAGAGGAGCCCCAGGGGTTGTCAGAGCAGGGATGGTGATTGGAGGGTGTTGTGACTGAGTGGTGCTCCCCAAGCACCCAAAATGCATGTTGATGTCCTAACCCCCAGCACCTCATAATGGGTCCATCTTTGAAAGCGGGTTCATTGTAGATGTCATGAGAGTCAACCTTCCTCCACACTCGAGTACCTTTAGAAAGTTTTTTTGTTTTTTTTTTTTTCTTTGAGACAGAGACTCCTGCTGTCGCCCAGGCTGGAGTGCAGTGGTACGATCTTGGCTCACTGCAAACTCTGCCTCCCGGGGTTCATGCCTCAACCTCCTGAGTAGCTGGGACTATAGGCGCCTGCCACCATGCCTGGCTAATTTTTTTGTATTCTTAATAGAGACAGGATTTCACCATGTTAGCCAGGATGGTCTCGATCTCCTGACCTCGTGATCCACCCACCTCGGCCTCCCAAAGTGCTGGAATTACAGGCGTGAGCCACCACACCCGGCCCGAAAGTTGTTTATATTTGATTCAAACTTCCTAGCTATTATCTGTGTGTATAGTGGGAGGGGTCTGCTCAGAGCTTCTCTGTGTCACAGGAAGCAGAACACTGACTTCGGTTTCAACAGGGACAGTTTGGCTGATGGGGGAGAATAGCCTGGGATGCAGCATGGAAGTGCAAGACCACCTTGGGGGGGGTGCTCCTCCATCATCAGGGAAAGAAGGGTGTGCTTGGACAGGAGGGAGCAGTGGAGGGTGAGGAGGAGTCACGGTCTGAATACATTAAATTAAATTAATTAATTCATTCATTTATTTGAGATGGAGTTTCACTCTTGTTACCCAGGCTGGAGTGCGATGGCATGATTTTGGCTCACTGCAACTTCTGTCTCCCAGGTTCAAGCGATTCTCCTGCCTCAGCCCCCCAAGTAGCTGGGATTACAGGTGCCTGTCAGTACACCTGGCTAATTTTTGTGGTGTTTGTAGAGATGGGGTTTCACCATGTTGACCAGACTGGTCTCCAACTCCTGAACTCAGGTGATCCACCCGCCCTGGCATCCCAAATTGCTGGGATTACAGGCATGAGCCACTGCACCCGGCCTCACTAGACTTTTGTTTAACTGAGTGCCACCCCAAATGCCAACAATGAGGGTGGTCTCTTGGTGGTTCTTTCATGCCCTGCCCAGCGCCCTGTTCCTTAGTCCACCTGAGGCCCCTGGGGTTGGGACTGCAGGAGTCTGAGGCCAGGGCCAGCCTGAGCAGCTGATGGTGGAGTGGGTGCTGGGGACGCTCAGCTCTGGCTCGGCTCCCCTTTGTGCCACCTTCCGGGGTGGGGCTAAAGGCTTCTGCCTATGTCCACATCCACCCCCATGCCCAGGCCTCCTCTGGGGCCCAGAGGCTCCTCCTGCACCAATGGGCAGTGGCCTCCCAGCACCCCTTTCTGGCAGCCTTGGCTCTGCTCTTCCAAGGCCAGCTTTCTGCACCAACAGGCCCCGCCGAGTGGGCAGCTTCTCGCGTGTTCCCGCTGCGGCTCAGCAGGCTGGGCCCAGATCCAAACGGGGCCGGAAGCTGGGTAGCCGTGGGAATGCCAGGTGCCTCCCACTCCCTCCCATCCCAATGGAGCTGCTCCTTCCCCAGGCCTGGCACCCATACAGGGGGCACTAAAGCTCAACCCAGCCTCACCTTACAGCCTGGAGTTCCCAGTGGAGGTGGGGTGGGGGGTGGCATCAGGACCCTCATCCTAAGACAGCTCCAGTTAGCTCCTTTACAAGCAGGCACTGGCTCTGGGGACAGGTTCTTCCTGAGCACCTGGGACTGTGACCCGCAGGATGACCCTCCTGCAGAGTTCACACAGACGCCAGAGTTGGGGCCGCCCAGAGCACGCCCCCAGCACAGACGCTTCTGGGTCTCCCCTGGGCGGGGGGCAGGGCCAGCGGCTCCTCAGACAGAGCCACGTTTCTGCTGCACGTGCAGCATCGTGTGTCCACCGCCAGGGTCCCAGTGCAGGGTGGTCTATCGTCACCAGGGCCCCTCTTGGTGCCCCTTTCTGGCTGAATTCCTACTTCCCATTTGTAACCTCCGGAAATCACCGACGTGTGTGCCCCTCTGCGGTTTTGTGAGTTTGAGAGCATCATACATATGCAGTCGTTTTCACATCTCTCTGACAGATGCCCAACCAACAATCACTTTTAACCCACAAAATCACCGCAGATTGGCTGGTACCTCCCTTTTATTCACCAAAACATGGAGGGGGGCGCAGGCACCTGCCTCCGCTGTGACATTGTTCATCATCTTCCCCCAGAGGCAGTGGCTGAGCCCAGGGAGGGAAGGGGCAGAGAGGGGAGGGACAAGGAGGGGAAGGGTGGGGAGGGCAAGGGTAGGGCCTTGGTTGCCAGTTGCTGTCTGACCCGCATCTTGGGGCCACCACGCATCACAGGTACATCCGCTCCTTTACCCTCAGGGACCCTCATGCAGAAATGCAGAGGTGCCTTTAGAGGCATGTCTCCGGGAGACTCAGGCTCTGGGTAGGGAAAGGGGCCCTGGAGGTTTTTACTGGGCTGGGACCATTTCTGAGAAGGGAGGGGCAGCTCATAGAAGGAGCCTGTGGTGGCCTGAGTGGTGACCCTCAAAGGACATGCTCCTATCCTAGTTCCTGGAGCCTGTGGAGGGCGTCTGGTGGGAAAGGGTCTTTGCAGGTGTGAAGTTAAGTATCTTGACAGGAGGAGATCATTCTGGATGAAGATGGGCCCTAAATCCAATGACACGTGTCCTTAGAAGAGACAAAAGAGGAGACACAGACAAACGCAGAGGCTGGAACGACACAGCCACAAGCCAGGGATGCCTGGAGCCCCCAGCAGCCAAAAGAGGCAGGAAGGACCCTCCCCAGGAGCCTGCGGAGGGAGCACAGCCCTGCAGACCTCCGGTTACAGATCTCGGGCTCCAGGCTGTGAGAAAGTAAATCCTGATTGTCCTGGTCACCCACTTGTGGTGACAGCAGCCCCTGGAGACTCACACAGGGCCCCATCTCACTTCCTGCTCAGACCCTACCACCCTGGAAGGCCCCATCACTGCCCTGACTCCCGGATGCTTTTCGCAGCATCTTTCACCAAGCACCTTGTGTTCGGTTCCCAGGCTGGGGGGAGGGGTGGGCACCTCCTGGGCTGGGACCCCCAGCCTCTGATGTTGGCCCCAAGCTCTCCCCATCCAGCCCCCTGCCCCTCCCGAGTTGCAGCTCACGCATGGGAGGCCTGGGCGGGCTCCTCTAACGCTTGGAGTAGCAGTGATCTGGAAGGACAGAGGGGGCTCTCAGTGCAGGGACAAGGACCGGGCAGGAGCACCTCCCATCCCACCCTGTCCCGGCTCCTGCTCGGTCTGGGAGCAGCGGGGCCGACCTTCGTTGGTCAAGTCGACGATGTTTTGTGGGCCGAGTCCGTACTTTTTGCAGGTTTCTTCAAATCTGCTCAGAAAGGCGGGTTCCAGCTGTGGGACCCGTGCTGGGAACAGAGTTGGTTCTGTGTGAAGGTAGGCCTTGCTGGGGGTGCTCAGGCCGTGCTGAGGCTGGGCAGGGGGTCATGCCGTGACCAGAGAGGGGCTTTGTGCCAAGTGAGGTGGGAGGTGACAGACTGAAGCACCCAGCACCCTCACGGTGTGTCTGTGGGAAGGAATGGCCAATGGGAACCACCTCTTCAAACCCCAGGGCCACGGCGAGACCCTCGGCCCGGGGTTGGGCCAGATTTCAGAGGCGGTGGGGTCCCCGAGGGAGTCAGAGGGGGACAGCGGAGGTACCGTAGAGCGCCAGCGCATGGGTCTCGGTCCCATTCCTGAAGTTCTGGAGGTGGAAGGTGATGAACAGCCTGTAGTCAGTCTCCGAGACGGCCACCGTGTTCTCGCCCTCATCTGCGTGGAGACATGGCTCAGTGTGGCCTGGCCTCGACACCCTCGGGGTCCTGTGGCAGGTGTGCTGTGTGGCCACAAGCGAGGATACCAGGTCATGTGGCCTTTTGAGGGGGGAAGGGAAGTGCCCAGGGTGCTTGCCCAACGGAGACCCCTGTACAGGGTGTGGGTGGCAGCGACACAGCCCCCTCCCTCCTTGTCATCGGGTTGCAGACCTTGGTGGTCCCTTAGTGGGCCCATCCCCCAGAGCCCAGCAAGACACACCTGCCTCCCTGCTTCCCCTGGGCCAGGAGCCCCCCTGGAGTTTGTGCCAGGATGGGTCCCCCCAGTTCAGGATCAAGCTGTTGGAGGCTGAACTAAAATCCCCGGAGTCAGTGCTCACCAGAATATGGCCCAGGCCCTGGAGAAAGGGGACCCCCGGCTATCAGGCCAGGAGGAGCCTGGCTTCCACTTACAGTTGATGGAGTATTCCCCATTCTTCTCTGTCTTCTCGCAGACCACGACCACGGCCACACACTCCCCCTGCACCCTGGAAGCCAGCCAGGAAGATGCCGGGAGTGGAGCTCCAGCCCCCTGGACGTGCGATGGCAGAGTGCACCCCTCCTCCAGGACACAGGCTCCCCCTCCCAGTGCCTGGGCCTCATTCCACAGCCCTGAGTTCTCGGGCTGGGCCCCGCTGCAGCCCACCCAACACCCTCATCTCCTCAAGCCTCACCCCAGCCTCGGAAGGGGGGCGATTTCATCTCCATGTTTAGGGGAGAGCACGGCGCCAGGTCGACCAAGTCCCTGCTCCCACCTCACCCCGCCCCCAGGGGTCACACGCACAGGCTCAGGCTCTCGCCAGAGTGTGAGTCTGAGTGTGCGAGCCTGTGTGTGCAAGAGTGAGAGTATGCGTTGGGGTGGCAGGGGCATGGGTCTTCCTGATGCCAGCTGAGATGGGCAACACGCACATGAATTCAAAATCAAATTTTAGGCTGCCGTTCTTCAAATGTTCTATATTCCGGACGAAGACCCGCAAGTCCCCGTTTTCTTTAATCCGATTCAGGTCATCTGAGGCCATGAAAATAGAATACCAGACCCCCGAAATCTGAAGACAAAGAGTTCCAGTGGGTGGGGGCTGTGGGACAGCTCTGGGGATGCTTAGTGCCCACAGTCTTCCCTCCCAGGGCCTGGCCCCTGAGCATCTGGCTCCCAGCCAGATCCCCTCTGCCCTTCCAGGGCCGTCTCTGCCCCCAGGTCTCCCCTCTGTCCCCATATCCCCCCTCTTTGCCCCCAAGGTCCCCCCTCTGCTCACAGAATGCCCTCTGCCCTTCCAGGGCCCCCTCTGCCCACCCCAGGTCTCCCCTCTGCCCCCCCCCGGTTCCCCTCTGTCCTCTCAAGGCCCCCCTCTCCACCCTCTCCCACCAAGTCCTCCTCTTTTCCCCAGGTCTCCCTTCTACTTCTAGGAACCCCTCTGTCCTCTTAGGGCCCCCATCTCCCTGCTGGCCACCACTCCACTCTCCAGGTTTCCCCTCTGCCCTCCCAGGGCCCCTTCTAACCTTTCAGGACCCCAGTCACCCTCCCAGGCCTCCCCTGCCCAACCCTCCCAGAGTAACCCCTGCCCTCCCAGGCCTCCCCGGCCTGACCCTCCCGGAGTAACCCCTGCCCTACCAGGCTGCTGTCACAGCCTGGGGAGGAGAAGTGGGCTCCCCTTGGACCAGCCGCCCTGGTCACAGGTCAGAGACCCCAGGCTGGGGGAGGACCATTGCCTTGAAGTCTGGCCCCTTCCCCACAGACCCCAACGCAGACGCACCCTGGCCATGTTGTAGTTCCTCTGCACAACGGCGCGGGGATTGAACTCCTGGGCCGCGATGATGCTCAGCCCCAGGCTCAGCAGAAGCAGAGCCATCCTTGCCGTGGATGCCTCAGCCCTTGGCCCACCCTCTTTATACCCTGCTGCCCTGTGGCTTCCAGCCCCACGGGGCGGCCCACTCCCTGGCCCGTCCACACACATCCTGTGCCCACTGGGCATGCAGCCAAAGGCCTTGAGGCTGGTGCCCTGTCCACCGTGGGAAGATCACCCACTCCCTTGTGGGAGCTTCCTGGATCTGTGGACAAAGGGACCTGCTGTCCCCTCGCTGGAGGCAGGCACCCTGTCCCAAAGGCAGGGGACAGCCTCTCTCTCAGCCTGCAAGAGGACCCATGGTGGCTGTGTCCGCAGAGTACAGGGTGTCCCTGTTCCCCTCCCGCCCCCTCCCGCTCCTTCCCCAGCACAGCATCTGGGGCCAGAGCCTATCGTGAGTCACCATGTCCCCAGACTCAACTGAGGGCCTGGTGCTTATTCTCTCCTTAGTCTCTCAGTCCAGTAATGGGATGTGGACGAGCTGGGAAAGTAGAGAGTTTGCTTCTGTCCCTAGGTACAGGGAGAAGGCCGGGAAAATAGTACCAGACCAACTCAAAATTGCAGTTTCCCAGAGCTTATATACCTTCGAAGCTGTATGTCTACGTGTACGTGTGCATTCATCTAAAGACAGAAGTGATGAACTTCTGCTAATCTATAACTAAGGCCTGAGTCCTGAAGATCTTCCTCTGGAGCCTCAGTAAATTTACCTAATTTAGGGGGGTCCAGGTGCTGGGGTGATTACCCTTATCTCATCTCCTGCTGAATCATGGAAGTTTGGGGGCATTCCTTTAGACCCCAATAAAACTTGTTTAATCCTAAACAGGTCCCGTTAAGATTTCCTTCATTATCTTGTCATGCTTTAAGGCCCAGGAAGGGCCTGGACAAAACTCTTGGTGGGCTTTTGTTACATTCCAGCCTTTGTTGAAGGGCGCTGGCTCTCTCAGCTTTTAATCTTTAATCACCACTCAGTCAGTGCTGAGACGGTTGTCATGGAGGCCGGCCTGTTCAGCCGTTAGTGAGACCTGGCCTGCTGCAGTCCCCACTGTCGAATTATGCATGATTGCTATCATGCTTGTATATGTATTTATTATGAGAATCATGGGGGGATGGGGCATTATAGTCTTTTTTTTTTTTTTGAGACGGAGTCTTGCTCTGTCGCCCAGGCTGGAGTGCAGTGGCCGGATCTCAGCTCACTGCAAGCCCCGCCTCCCGGGTTCACGCCATTCTCCTGCCTCAGCCTCCCGAGTAGCTGGGACTACAGGCGCCCGCCACCTCGCCCGGCTAGTTTTTTGTATTTTTTAGTAGAGACGGGGTTTCACCGTGTTAGCCAGGATGGTCTCGATCTTCTGACCTCGTGATCCACCCGTCTCGGCCTCCCAAAGTGCTGGGATTACAGGCTTGAGCCACCGCGCCCGGCCGCATTATAGTCTTTCTGGCTATTTCCTGCTGATAGGAGGTCCTTGTTACGGGGCACCGAATGCAGTGTTGGAGTGAAGGAGGTTGCTTTGTTCCCAGTAGTACTCTCTGTTTCGGGGGCCTAGAGGCAGCACCTGCTGAAAAAGTATGTACTGGAGGGATGTTTTGGAACAATATGCAACAGCAATACATTCTGCAACGTAAACGATGCCGGTGCCTGCAAGGATGGCCTGGTCTGCGAAGGATGTTCAGCCCCTAGGGAGGCCCTCCGCTAAGCCATGATGCGATCCGGCCATTAACCGATAGCCTAGGACTGGAGGTGACCTGCATCTGTGGATGCAGAGCCTTTAATGCCGGAGAAATATTCCCGGGATTATCAGGTACATACATGCAACATTGGGTTCTGATGAGGGCGCAGGGTCCCCCCGGCTGCTGTTAGAATATCTAGGGCCGTTTGATTTTGCGAGATAGCTTTCCACCTACGGTGCATTTCAGCATTCACACGGGAAACACTTTGGAGACTGTCGTTTAAGGCTCGCTGAGGAAAATTAGCCTCCGGCTGCCGTATGACCCTTTCTAAGCCTACTGAGGGCATAAAGATTGCGGCCAGATGATCGTCCCTGTGAAAGACTGACCTGGTCCATCTGTTAAGCATAGGTGGGAGATTGGCTGGATTCTGGATGGTTTTTACCAGGGTCCCTGTGCCCACAGGAGGCCTAGAGTGCAGTTTTTATACCAGACATTTTGTGGTACAATAGCCTGGACATCCACCTTTAGACTCGGCAAGGGCATAGTTAAAGCCGTTGCATCATCCCTTGTTTTGTTTACTGAGAATGGCCTTGTGTGCCCTGGGCCGTCTAAAGTTTTGTTTATGGGCCACTCTGAGACATTTGCCCTGGTGACTCCTGTCATTTGTGACCCAGTCCGAGATTTTAGATTTCCCAGAAAGGTTTGCCGGTAAATCCAGTCCTTCCCCTGGATGGGCGACCCCCGCCAAGGCAGCCCTGAGGTGCTGGAAAGGGGTGAGAGGCCACAGACCCTGCAGGAGGTTGGCTGTAGGTTATCCTCATAGTCCTGTGCCCAGTGTAAGGGAAGATGAGAGGTAAGAGCAGGAATGATGAGAGGCATCGCAAGACAGAGCGCTAGAAGAGAAAGTCCTGGTATTTTCTGAATGGAAACTTCAGGCCTTTTAGGGGTTCTGCTGCCCAGCCGCGGCGGGAGACTCCTCTGCTGCAGAGCTCTCGGCCGGCAAGGGTCTTTCCACTCGCGTGTGATGGACCCAAGGATTGATGCCTGCCAGCTTCAGCGCCGCGCCCATGGTCAGGAGCACGTGGTAGGGCCCTTCCATTTCTCCCGTCGTGGCTTCCTTCCATTCCCTCAGCAGTACTTGATTGCCAGGTAGGAGTGGGTGGCAGGTGTCTGTGGAATTCACCGCATCCCTGTTGGAAGCGAACTTATGCAAAACGTTAAGAGTTTGTCCTAAGGTCAGCAACATGATTCTTAACAGCCAACTCCCTATCTAGGGGCACTTTGGTGGCCTGAGACAGATTAGCTGCAAAGGGTCTGCCAGAGACAGTTTCACAGGGACTTATTTTAATCCCACTTACAGGGAGCAGTGCTATGCTAAGTACCTGAGTCCTTTTCAGTGGAGCCTCTTGACACAACTTGGCAATGAATGTTTTTAGGCTGCGGTTCATTCTCTGAGTTTGTCCAGAAGATTGAGGTCTTCATGCTGAGTGCAGCATCCGCTTTATTTCCAATGCTTTGTTCATTTGTTGAGTTATCTCAGAGGTGAGTGAAGGCCCATTATCATTTTGGATTACGTCAGGGAGCCCGTATCGTGGTATGCTTTCCTTCAGCAAAACTTTACTTCAGTTGCTTGTTCAGAGCGACATGGGCACGCTTCCTCCCAGCCAGAGAAAGTCCCCGCTAGAACTAGGAGGTATTTGCATCCCCAGGGGCTGGTGGCATCTGTGTAAAGTCTATTTGCTGGTTTTCTAGTGAGTACCTTCCTCTTTCTTGTTGCCCAGGCTGCCCCTGGCTATGATTATTAGGCTCATTCCGGGCGCACAGATGACAGTGTTAAATGATATTCTCTAAGTGGGCCTTTAGTCCTTTCCCTTTCAAATAATTTTGTACAAAGGCCAGCGAAGCGTCTCTCTCAAAGTGCGGGCTATCGTGAACGTACTTTAACAGCGGGCGGACGAGACGCACTGCTGCCCAGACTATGCCTGTGCTGTTTCCTCTCTATGCCTCCACGCCTCCTCATTTAGTTTGAATCCCTTATCTTCTGCAGCCTTTTCATCTTCAGAAGCGTACCGGGGCTCCAGGGCCACGGAGTCTATTTGGGGAATTAAGGGAGCCTGGATTTCGATGCTATCACTGGCTGAATGCCCAGTGGTGCGGTCTGCGAAAGCATTGCCCCTTGCCGCTTTGGAATTACTGCGTTGATGGCCGGGGCAATGCATTACGGCTATTTCCTGTGGGGCCTTTATCGCTTCTAACTCTTTTTTTTTTTTTTTCTTTTTGAGACGGAGTCTCCCTCTGCTGCCCAGGCTGGAGTGCGGTGGCACGATTTTGGCTCACTGCAACCTCCGCTTCCTCAGTTCAAGAGATTGTTTTGCCTCAGCCTCCCGAGTAGCTGGGATTATAGGCACGCACCACCGCGCCCGGCTAATTTTTGTATTTTTAGTAGAGACGGGGTTTCACCATGTCGGCTAGGCTGGTCTCGAACTCCTGACCTCAAGTGATCCACCTGCCTCGGCCTCCCAAAGTGCTGGGATTACAGGCGTGAGCCACCGCTCCCGCCCCACCTCTAACAATTCTAACACTTGCTGAGCATTTTTAACTTTGGTTATCCGCCCTTAACCACGCTCCTTCCCTCCAGATAACTCTGTGTGCGTGAGCTATCATGAATGCGTACTTGGACTCAGCGTATATGTTGGCGCTCTTAACTTGGGACAGTTTTAAGGGCAATTGACTCCACCTTCTGCATCAAGGTGCCTGCCGATGAAGTTCTTGCCTCTGTTACCTCTGAGGAGGTCACCACAGCATACGTGGTGTTTCTCTTCCCGTCGGTGACCAAGCTACTCCCGTCTGCAAACAAGGTCCAGTCTGTGCACGGGAGGGCGACAGCCTTTAGGTCGGGGTGGCCGGAGATCACTTGGTCTACGACCTCTAGACAGTTATGTAGGGTTTCTCAGGCTCCTCGGTGGGAGGGAATAATGGAACAGGGGTTAGAGTTCCGGTGGTTTGCAGCTTTACTTTGGGGTCGTCTAAAAGTATGGCTTGATAGCTTTACCCAGTTGGCCTGCTGTCAGCCAATAACCTCCTTTTTGCTCCAGTAACACTAACACGGTCGGCATCTCGGCTCCCTCGAGTAGCAGGCAAGCAGCAACAACTGCTCGAAGGCAGGGGGTCCAGCCAGCCCTTGGCTACCGAGGCAAGCTGCTTTGAAACGTACGCTCTGGGTTGTAACGCTTCGCCTCACCTTTGCGTTGAGACTCCAAGTGTCAAACCGTCTCTCGTGCACATTCAGTTGGAAGGGCTGAGGAGGATTTGGAAGCCCTAAGGCGGGGGTGGAGATTCACTCACACTTCAATTGTTGATCAAATGTTGGTGCCTTTCTTCCCACTCGAAAGGATCGTGCTAGGCCCCTTTCCACAGCTCCTAAGGGCTTTCCCATGAATCCATAGTTAGGAATCCAAATCCGACAAAATCCGGCCATACCTACGAAGCCGCTTAGCCGCTTTCTCCCGGCTGGCTCGCCAAATTGTACCCAGGCTGAACTGGGGTTGGGCAGCTAATTCTCACGGCTTGATAATGAGATGCAGACGAACTGGGAAAGAAGGGAATTTGCTTCTGTAAATGGGAACAGGGAGCAGGCTGGGAAAATAGCACCAGATCAACTCAAAATTACTAAGTTTTCCAGAGCTTATATACCTTTGAAGCTATGGGTCTATGTGTAAGTGTGCATTCCCCTAAAACATACGTGATAAATTCCTTCTAATCTATAACTAAAGCCTGAGTCCTAAAGACCTTCCTCTGGAGCCTCAGTAAATTTACCTAATTTAGGGGGGTCCAGGTGCTGGGGTGATTACCCTTATCTCATCTCCTGCTAAATCATGGAGGTTGGGGGCATTTCTTTAGACCCCAATAAAACTTGTTAAATCCTAAATGGGTCCCGTTAAGAATTCCTTCATTATCTTGTCATGCTTCAAGGCCCAGGAAAGGCCTGGGCAAAACTCTTGGTGGGCTTTTGTTACATTCTAACCTTTGTAGAAGGGTGCTGGCTCTCTCACCTCTTAATTTTAATTTTTTTTTTTTTTTTTTTTTTTTTTGAGATGGAGTCTCACTCTGTCGCCCAGGCTGGAGTGCAGTGGCCGGATCTCAGCTCACTGCAAGCTCCGCCTCCCGGGTTTACGCCATTCTCCTGCCTCAGCCTCCGAGTAGCTGGGACTACAGGCGCCCGCCACCACGCCCAGCTAGTTTTTTGTATTTTTTAGTAGAGACGGGGTTTCATCGTGTTAGCCAGGATGGTCTCGATCTCCTGACCTCATGATCCACCCATCTCAGCCTCCCAAAGTGCTGGGATTACGGGCTTGAGCCACCGTGCCCGGCTAATTTTAATTTTAATTTTTTTTTTTTAGACAGAGTCTTGCTCTGTCACCCAGGCTGGAGTGCAGTGGCGTGATCTTGGCTCACTGCAATCTCTGCCTCCCTGCCTCCCGGGTTCAAGCAATTCTCCTGCCTCAGCCTCACAAGTAGCTGGGATTACAGGCACGAGCCACCACGCCCGGCTAATTTTTGTGTTTTTAGTAGAGATGGGGGTTTCATCATGTTGAGCAGGCTGGTCTTGAACTCCTGACCTCAGGTGATCCGCCTGCCTCAGCCTTGCAAAGTGCTGGGATCACAGGTGCGAGCCACCGCGCCCGGCCAGCTTTTAATATTTGACGTAATCACTCAGTCAGTGCTGAAAGTTGTTAAGGGGACCTGCCTGGTCAGCTGTCAGTGAAACCTGGCCCTGCCACAACAGCGTGGAGCCACATCTGCCCTAACTCCAGCTCCTCTCATTGGCCAGGAAAATGATGCTGCCCACACCTGCAGAGGCCATGCTCTGGAGGGGACCCTCCAAGTGTCCCAGGAGGGAGGCTGAAGCCTGGTTCCAGGAGGGGCCCAGAGGATGGACATTCACAACCCTGGACACAGGGTGTGCTCAGTGGTCAGCCTGGCTGGGGGGTCCAGCCTGGGGCCGCTCTGCACGCAGCACCCTGGGGCCCTCCCATCTGGGATCTACTTGCTTGACCCCTCGAGCTTAGAGAGGGGCACCCACCCCCACCAAGCCCTCTTTTGTCAAGTTCCCTGGGGAAACCTGATGGGCAGCATGTGCCGCCTCTGACCAGCTCCCACCCTGCTGTGCTTTCTGAGTCTGAGGACAGAGGAGGGAGGTGAAAGCATTGAGGGCCCCAGGCAGAGGGTCTGGGTGAGGGCGAGGGATTCTCAGGAACTCGGGGGGCAGCAGAGCCTCCTCCGGAGACGTCAGAGGGGAGGATGCTTCTCGTGCTGTGGCCTCTGCGTGAAGGAGCCTCGGCAAGACCCGGGAAGGGTGACCAGGCAGAGGGACGGAAGGTGCAGTGCTGCAGAGGCAGCAATGAGGAGGTGCATGGCCAGGCACAGAGAGGAGGCAGAGGCCAGTGAGACAGGGACGGCGTCAGCACTAAGCTTGGAGAGGTGGAGGGCAGAGATTCAGGGCAGGGGCTTCCTCTCATTCCCTGTGTGGCGAGAGGCCTGTGGAGAAGTGGAATCTGCCCTGAGCTTTGCCCGTGGCTGCTGAGAAGCAGTCCTGACCGAGTCACTCCTCCCTAGGACAGGGCATTTCAGAGGTGGGGCTGGATCCAGCCTGCCCGGCTGCCCCGATTGTGCCCTCCCGGAGAATCAACAGGGTGTTCATGATTGAGCAGCCTGCTAGGAAGATGAGCCCTCAACACCATCCAGACAGGCCTTCTCCGCCGCTGAGTCCCCGCCAGCTGGACAGAGGGCCCCACCTGAGCAGCTGCCTTGGCACTAGATGGCCCAGGGCTGTGCCCTCCTGCATCTTGCTTGGTTTCCCTTCTGTTGAGACAGAGTGGAACTTACAAGGGCATATCTGAGTAGATGAATTCCCTTTTCACATGAGGTAGGCCAGAAGGTTTTCGGGCAGGTGGATTTGCAGCTAAAGTGACAGTAGATGTTGTCTGGGGTGTAGGTGGAGACTTTTCCCCGCAGCTTCCCATGCTGTGCTCAGACAGGGATCTGTTTGGTGGAGGAGTCCCCCCCGCCCCTTTCCTACCCAAGAGATAGTCATCATTAGCTGTCCTCTCTAGGCACCCATGTCCTTCCCCAAATCCATCACTACCCCTTCTCTGCCTCTGTTTCAGGAACTTTTAGAGATCTTCTATTTTCCTACTCAAAACCTGCCTTCAGCCCTAGCCTGTCAGGTACTTAACGCACAGGAGAGGTGGGCAGGGCACCCCTAAAGTCCGAGGGTCTGGCACACACAGGCATAACAGGCCTCATCAATATGAAAGAAAGGATGAATGAGGGATGGGAGTAGAAGGAGCCATTGGGAAAGGGGTGGGAGGAAGGATCTGGGCGCCTTTCCCGGGCCAGCCTGCTTCTCTTCTTTAACCACTGAAGCCCTCAAAGTCGTCTCTGGAGAAAGACACAGAACACAGACTGTTTCTGGGGTTCCTAGATCTGTCAGGAAGTGACAGTCTTGTCACAAGTCAGTGACATGGGGCCAGTTTTTCCAAGGGACTTTTATTGGCTCTATAGGGCAGTGTCTCCAATTATGCCCTGTTATAAAAGAAAATAAATTCTTATCGGACTTACGCAAATAACTATTGTTAATAATATTTAATTGTTATTAAATAATATATTTATTATATATTAATGTATAATATATAATATTAATTAAATATTATAATTATATATAATTACATATAATTAGTCCTTATACATAATTATATATAATTATATTTTCTATTATATATCATAGGGACTAATTATAGATAATTATATATAATAAGGACTAATTATATATAAGTATATATAATAAGGACTAATTATATATAAGTATGTATAATAAGGACTAATTGGCCGGGCGCGGTGGCTCAAGCCTGTAATCCCAGCACTTTGGGAGGCCGAGACGGGCGGATCACGAGGTCAGGAGATCGAGACCATCCTGGCTAACACGGTGAAACCCCGTCTCTACTAAAAAAAAAATACAAAAAAACTAGCCGGGCGAGGTGGCGGGTGCCTGTAGTCCCAGCTACTCGGGAGGCTGAGGCAGGAGAATGGCGTGAACCCGGGAGGCGGAGCTTGCAGTGAGCCAAGATCACGCCACTGCACTCCAGCCTGGGCGGCAGAGCGAGACTCTGTCTCAAAAAAAAAAAAAAAAAAAATAAGGACTAATTATATGTAATTATATATAATATATAATATAATTATAATATTATAATTATATATTATATTTATTATATATAATATATATTATAATTATATATAATATATATTATATAATTAATTATAATTATAATTATATTATATCATTTAATATTATAATATTTATATAATATATTATAATATTTATGTTATATATAAATATTATATATTATAATATATTTAATATTATATATTATACATGACTATATAATAAATATATTATTTAATAACAAATATTATTAACAATAGTTATTTGCATAAGTCCGATAAGAATTGATTTTCTTTTATAACGGCATAATTGGAGAGTTCGACACTTGAAATCTGTAAAATATTTGAAGCACTTTATTCTGAGTCAAATATGAGTGGCACAGCCCAGGAGATCTTGAGAGCATGTGCCCAAGGTGGTCAGGTTACAGCCTGTTTTTCCACATTTTAGGGAGACGTAAGACATTAATCAATACATACAAGATGCACACTGGTTTGGTCTGGAAGGACAGGTCAGCTGAAAGCGGGGGATCGGGGGTGGGGAGGTCCAGGTCACAGGCAGATTCAAAGATTTTCTGACCGGGCCGGGTGCGGTGGCTCACATCTGTAATCCCAGCACTTTGAGAGGCTGAGGCGGGCAGAATACTTGAGGTCAGGAGTTCGAAACCATCCTGGCCAACATGGTGAAACCCCGTCTCTACTAAAAATATAAAAAAAATTAGCCAGGCGTGATTGTGGGGTCACCTGTAATCCCAGCTACTCGGGAGGCTGAGGCAAGAAAATTGCCTGAACCTGGGAGGCGGAGGTTGCAGTGAGCCGAGATCATGCCATTGCACTCCAGCCTGGGCAACAAGAGCAAAACTCAACAAAATAAAATAAAATAAAATGAAATATTGAAAAACAAAGATTTTCTGATTGGCAGTTGGTTGAAGGAGTTATTATTGAAAGATCTGGAATCAATATATAGGAATGTCTGGGTTAAGATAAGGGCATATAGAGACCAGAGTTTTATCCTGCAGATGAAGCCTCCAGGTAGCAGGCTTCAGAGAATCGGTTGTAAATGCTTCTTATGAGACTTAAAGAGTCTGTTCTATCCGCCTTAAGGTCTCTGTGTTGATGTTAATACTGATCAGTTGTGTCTGAATTCCAAAAGGGAGGTATAAGGAGACATGTCTGACCCCCATTTCTCAGGATGACCCCAACTAGTTTTTCAGGTTAACTTTGGAATTATCAGTAGTAGCAGGCCAGAAGATTATTAGTATTGTAGACCAGAAGTAGTCCTTGGCTGAGGGGAGGGTCCGTCCGTTGGGTGGGTGGGACTTAGAATTTTGTTTTTGTTTTACACCGTATTGTTACAAATTAAGAATACTCACAAAGTTTCCAAAGTTTGAAGAAATTAGGTTGAGAGAAAGGAATTATATTTTAAATTTTGCTCATAAGAGTATACTATATTCCATTGGTAAAAGCTGTAAATAGCTTAAAAGAAGAGAAAGTTTTTTTTTTTTTTGACTCTGAAAAACAAAAAAAGAATCAGCAAATTTCTTTTTATAAAAAGGCATGCACAATTATTTCAGTCTTCTATTAGTTCAGTCCGTGCATTTAACTCCTGTTCTGTTTGATACGAGATCAGCAAACCTCATGAATATATCAGCTCTCCACGAGAGCCCGGGAAGTTTTTCTCTCTGCTCCAATGGCACAATCTCTAAATTTATCAGAAACCTATATTTAAGAGTACTCCTCAGAGTTCTATGGCTGATTATAAACCATTCCATAAAAGGATTAAAGGAAAATAACAATTGTGGATGACAAAAGTCTCAGACCAACCATGGTTAAAGACTTAACTGACAAGGAAATTTGGTTATTTCTGTGGCATACAACAATTTTACATAATAACAATAATTATTACTGATAACATATACTGAGACCTATCAGAATCACAGGAATCTCATATAATTTTGGAACACATACTAATAACACATTTATTATTTATTTTGAGATGGAGTTTCCCTCTTGTCACCCAGACTGGAGTCCAATGGTGCAATCTCCACTCACTGCAACCTGCGCCTCCTGGGTTTAAGTGATTCTCCTGCCTCAGCCTCCTAAGTAGCTGGGATTATAGGCGTGCACCACCACGCCCAGTTAATTTTGGTATTATTAGTAGAGACAGGGTTTCATCATGTTGGCCACGATGGTCTTGAACTCCTGACCTCAGGTGATCCACCTACCTCAGCCTCCCAAAGTGCTGGGATTACAGGCGTGAACCACCACGCCCGGCCCTAATAACACATTTATATGAAAATAATCCAAAGAAGGTTAAATATCATTTCATATTCGACAATGCTTCCCATACGATTTTATTTTACCACATAAGCAGAATTTGTCTCTTTTGGTCTTCAGGGGACCTGATATCAAAAATTTAATAGAGCAAATAGACTGAATTTAGAATTTGATTTTGAAAAGTTTGTAAAAGATCAAAAGTTTAAAACACTTGATATCACACAATAGGATTGCTGGTCACTGTAAAATAAGCCATTTATTAAGCCAAACTGATAACTCAAGGATTTAAAAAAAAAAAAAAAAAAGCAAAACCTATTATTCTTTGAGAGAAAAGGTGTACTTTCCCAAACAATACTCTGTCATAAAGACAGCAGAAGGCCAACTAAATCGGTCTCTCAAATACTATAAACAAATCTATTACATTTTAATCATCTTGACCGTAAGACGTAATTTCCATAAACCTTTTAAAATTTCTTCAATTAAAGAGTTGTTAATGCTCTAAGAAAACCTTGTTAATCTGATGCCGGGGCCCGGATGCCAGTCTTCCATCAGTGTGGCTTTGATATTAATCTTTAATTTGTAGAGAAACTCCGAACTAATTTTATCTCTCATAATCAGCCCTGAAAATCTCACGTGCTCACCTCTTCGGGAGGGGCTGGATAGTGTTAATATCGGGTCCCGTGTCTCATGAATGCAGGCTATTTTGATTGTCATCTCATGGGTCTGAAGATGAGGCTTTAACTGCTGTTTGTGTTTAACGTTTAGTAGGCTTTGTGTCCTACACCAGAGTCAAAGCCCTATAACTTAGTGGCACAAGGTCTTTAAAAGCAATACTTAGAGTTACACAGATAGTGTAACCTTATTTTTTTAAATCTCAGTTTTCTTAGGACTTGAATTAGTTAGACACATAGGAAGAGTCTGTCCTGGGTCAGAAATGAAAGTTTCCAACTTCATAGAAGAATTTGAAGCCAAGAGCACAGACGGTTATATTGAAAGAAAACATTTCCTTTGGATCTTTTTTTTTGTGTGTGTGTGTGAGACAGAGTCTTGCTCTGTCGCCCAGGCTGCAGTGCAGTGGTGTGATCTCAGCTCACTGCAAATTCCATCTCCTGGGTTCAAACAATTCTCCTGCCTCAGCCTCCCAAGTAGGTGGGATTACAGGTGCCAGCCACACCCGGCTAATTTTTTTGTATTTTTAGTAGAGATGGGGTTTCACTATGTTGGTCAGGCTGGTTTCAAACTCCTAACCTCATAAGAGCCACCCACCTCGGCCTCCCAAAGTATTAGGATTATAGGTGTGAGCCACTGTGCCCAGCTGAGATCCTTAAGATAAAATATTTTGTGGCATCAGGCCACAACTACAGTTAGAGCCTGAGGAAAGTAGTTACAGGAGCTGATGAAAAATTTGAAGGAGGAAGTTATTTTGGGCCTTCTTGAAGGGGAGAGAAAGCTGAAAACAGTGAGATGCAATGAAAGTTAAACTTTTGAATTAAAAAAATTAAAATCTCTTATAATTTTATTGAGTAAATCAATACCTTAAGAAAATTTTGTTGTTCTAACCATTTCTTTAGTTTATTAGTGTATTTTAATATCCCAACCTCTAGAATGACTATTTTAATTTCCTTTTAATTAGACCAATTTGATTATGTGAAGTTTTTTTCATAAATTCCCTTTTTGCAAACCTTATTACCACTTACTCAAACCATTTACAATATGCTTGGAGTTCCTGTTTTATCCTAAACATCCCTTTTTCTTAAATAACCAGTCATTTTATTTTAGGACAATAAAATTACCACACGAGATTTTTTCTCATATAAAATTACTTTCCTTTTAACCTTTCTTACCAAAAATACCTCTTCATATTTATAACATTCTGTATATCTCTCTTATGTACTGGTTCCTTTTACCTTGTGTGATGGTTAATACTTAATGTCAACTTGATTGGATTGAAGGATGCAAAGTACTATTCCTGGGTGTGTCTGTGAGGGTGCTGCCAAAGGAGATTCACATTTGAGTTGGTGGATGGGGAGAGGCCGACCCACCCTCAGTCTGGGTGGGCACCATCTAATCAGCTGCCAGCGTGGCTGGAATAAAAAGCAGGCAGGCCGGGCACGGTGGCTCACGCCTGTAATCCCAGCACTTTGGGAGGCCGAGGAGGGTGGATCATGAGGTCAGGAGATCGAGACCATCCTGGCTAACACGGTGAAACCCCGTCTCTACTAACAATACAAAAAAATTAGCCAGGCGTGGTGGCGGGTGCCTGTAGTCCCAGCTACTCGGGAGGCTGAGGCAGGAGAATGGTGTGAACCCGGGAGGCGGAGCTTGCAGTGAGCCGAGATCGGGCTACTGCACTCCAGCCTGGGTGACAGAGCAAGACTCCGTCTCAAAAAAAAAAAGCAGGCAGAAGAATGTGAAAAGACTAGACTGGCCTAGCCTCCCAGTCTACCCCTTTCTCCTATGCTGGATGCTTCCTGCCCTTGAACATTGGACTCCAAGTTCTTCAGTTTTGGGACTCAGACCGACTTCCTTGCTCCTCAGCTTGCAGACAGCCTTCTGTGGGACCTTGTGATCATGTGAGTTAATACTTAATAAACTCCCCTTTATATGTATACATCTATCCTATTAGTTCTGCCCCTCTAGAGAACCCTGACTAATAATACACCTTGTTTCAAAAATGACTTTTAAAGAGCCTGTGAATTAGACAAAAATTATTTCCTTTTCATAAGAACACACTATTTTTTAGAAAAATGTTTTCTCCTATAATCAAATTTTTGTTAAAAACAATTGGAAATGATGCAGACATTTAACAAACATTTAATTTATTGTAACTTTAGATTTCAAATTCTATGATGTTTACTTGCAAACATTTATTCCGTTAATTTACCTAATTAATTTTTAACAGTTTACCTCGATTGCTTATGGAAATTATGATAGAAGTAAAATTCTAAGCCCCCCAACCATCTGATCGGATCCCTCCTCTCTACCAAGTGCATTCCAAAGTTAACCTGAAAAACTAGCTCAGGCCAAGATGGGAAGAGGGAGTTGGACATACCTCATTACCATCAACACAGACCTTCAGACTGAGAGGATAGACGCTCTACGTCTGATAAGAAACATTTACAATCTATTTTCTCTGAAACCTCCACCTGGAGACTTCACCTGCGTGATAAAACTTTGGTCTCCACAACCCCTTATTGTAACTCATTCCTTTCTACTGATTTCAGGTCTTTAGGTAATAACCAACTGCTGATCAGAAAATCTTTGAGTCTGCCTATGACTTGGAAGGCCACATTTCCAGTTGTCTGGCTTTTTCTGGACTGAACTTTACATCTTACATGTGTTGATTGATGTCATATGTCTCCCTAAAAATGTGTGAAAAAGTTGTAGCCCAACCAGCCTGGGCACAAGTCGTCAGGACCTTCTGAGACTGCGCCATAGGTGTGAAATGAAAATCTCTTGGGCTCCCCAAATCATTAAGCTAAAGGGAAAAGTCAAGCTGGGAACTGCTTTGGGCAAACCTGCCTTTCATGCTATTGAAAGTCAGCCCTCTGCTCAATGGGTTAAATATATATTTGATTGCCTCCTTTGAGAGGCTCTTCAGAAACTCAAAAGAATACAACCATTTATCTCTTATCTACCTATGACCTGGAAGTCCCCTCCCAGCTTCGAGTTGTCCCGCCTTTCTGGACTGAACCAATGTTCATCTTACATATGTTGATTGATGTCTTATGTCTCCCTAAAATGCATAAAACCAAACTGTGCTCAGACCACCTTGGGCACCTGTCATCAGGACCTCCTGAGGTTGTGTCATGGACACATGCCCTCAACTTTGACACAATTAACGTTCTAAATTAAATGAGACCAGTCTCAGATTTTGGGGGCTCACATGGGCATGTCCTTAACCTTGGCAAAATAAACTTCTAAATTCATTGGGACCTGTCTCAGATATATTTTGGTTTATAGTCATCATTTAAAGTTATTTCTCTGTTGACCATTTTTACAGCCAGTGAATTTCAGGTGTTTACCTAAGTAAGAATCTTAAGGTTAAATAAATGGCTGTTTTTGGCCAATAACTCAGGATTTACTGTTTTTATTAAACTAACAATATTGGACCAATAAATCTAAATAATAACGTATATTGACAAATCTGAAGACATTTCTAATTTTATTTTACCAATGATTTTAAAGCTAGTTTATTGAAGATTTACTGAAGTCATACGAACTTGAAAAGTATTTGCACTTATTTACTTAAATGATTAGCACTCCATTATTTTTAAGCCAATTTGATACCTTGTGGTCACAACACAACAAAACACATGCATGCATACATAAACACACCTAAGCGCACACGTGCACACTCACACACATGCACACACAAGCACACATGCACACACAAGCACACATGCACACACACATGCACACACAAACACACACAAAGCACATCACCCACTCACATGCACACATGCACACACTGACACACATGCACACATTTGCACACACTCATGCACACATGCACACATTCACACATGCACTCACATGTGCACACTCACATGCACACACACTTGCACACACCACACACTCACACTCACATGCACACATTTGCACACACCACACACTTGCACACACGCATGCACACACTTGCACACACACGCACACATACCACACGCACACATGCACACACACACTCTCACACACACACACACAAAGAGAGATCCATAGCTTTTGCCTTGGAATTCCAGCCAGAGGTACCAATGCAAACTCACCAGTTTATGAAAGAATGGTTGGATGTGAATAGTGCTTTTTATCTCAACACCAGCAGAAAGGTCCTCTAAACTAGAAAAAAAAAATGTTTCATTAAGCAAAAACCACATCCTCATGGTTTTTTATAACCACGTCCTCATGTGTTCTTATAAACTTCACCAAAAACGCATCTGACGTTCCTACTATTCTCTTAGAAACCCTCATTTCCAGTGAAAAACCTAGGATGAGTTAATTTAAAACAACATGACTTTAAGATTTTCAATTACTGGAGAGAATTGTGAGAGTAAATTTACCAAATTAGTCTTACCAAAGATTACTAAAGTCATGTGAGCTGAAAGGCCACTGGGCTAGCTTCTATTAGTCTGATAAACACTTACTTTTCTGTAAGTCAACTAATTAGAGCTCTTTCATATGATTGGTAGTGAAATATCATTTCTATGTGACATATGAATACACAGACCTGACAGACCCAGACAGAGGCAAATCTTAGAGATTTAAAATGTTTCACTTGCCTGTTTTCAAAATTTTTTTCTTCCCTACTTTAGACCACTAATCTCTTGATTATCTATTCCATATCTAAAAGGTTAAGCAACTCTAAATTTGTACCTCCAAATACATGACTTAGGTGAAGCAAGGCAAAAAAATGTACATCTCAAAGGCACAGACTTGGATCTAAAAAAGGCAAAGTCTGTCATGTAAATGAAGCCATTGTCTCCCCCTTAGTTAAAGTTCCTAGTGGTTTAGATGCAGAGACAGAGATGTCCTTACAAAATGGAAATTTCCTTTAAAGATGTAAATTTCCTTTACACAGAATTTTACTGAAGTGACCTAGTTTGATAGGTAGTATTTTCAGCTGAGCTTGATTAGATGATTGGCTTTAGGGTGGAGCCCTCTAAGGAACAGAGCCAAGAAAGCACGCACAATGTTCTGATCTCAATGTACAATGAGTGGCCCCTGTAGTGATGACCAATTTCTGTAAACTGTCCTCAGGCTTCCCTAACATTTTAGCTCTCATCTGCCATTATACATAACAAGGTCAAATCCTCTCACAGTACAGAGTAATCTCTGGTATCTCTAAAAGCTGAAGAAGTCAGGTAATGCAATACAGGAAAGCAGAACTTTAGACCTAAGAAGAATCTGCCATGACTCTGAAAACTCCACAAAGAACACCCCCGCACAGGGTGAGTGGTGCCTTTATTCTGAGTTATTTAAGGATCCCAGTCATTATGGTACAGGAGCTAGAAAGAAATTTAGGCAGAGAAGGAGGGTAAGAGAGTCCTCAGCAAAGTTTCCTTTTAATAAAAAGCAGTCCCCAAATCATTTCTTTCCTAACAAAAAGCAGCCTGAAAAATCAAGCTGCAAGTATAGATAAGCAAGCTAAAAGTTTACATAGGCAAATGCTGGCAGCTGTGGTGATAGAAGAGGGATCCCTAGAGGCTAAGTCTGTTCAACATGGAGGTTCCCCCTTCCCTTTTCTTGGTCGCCACCTGTGCAGTAAAAAGCAGGCAATATGACACCAGCCAGGTAGAGACCTCATCTGGATAATAAAAGATTAGGGTGGGTTGGCCGGCTTCTTCATGCACTATGCAAATGGTGCACCTAGACTGACAAACCTCTCATGTCCTATGTAAATCAGATACCACCTCCTCAAGCTTGTCTATAAAACCCCATGCATTTCACCAAGGACCTGGAAGACCCCCTCGGGTGCCCCTCTCTCTCTGCAGGTGAGAGAGCTATCCTCTTTTCTCTTTCCTTTGCCTATTAAGCCTCTGCTCTTAAACTCACTTCTTGTGTGTCTGCATCCTCAATTTCCCTGGTATGAAATGATTAACCTCAGGTATTTGCCTCAGACAATGATGCTGCTTCAATTAGAACCCTTCTCTAGACATTTTTTTTCACTTGGTACCAAAGATGGCAAAAGGGCTTCCCCTTTTGGGGAGAAATAGGGTGGAAGAAAAAATAAACAAAAGAATAATTTTTAAGAAAGGAGGCACACAGAGAAATCAAGTGCATGTTCTTTTCTTTTCTTTTCTTTTTTCTTTTCTTTTCTGCAGCTTCAAGGAATTTTAGCCAATCCAGAGGCCTTGTTACCCACAGTGTGGAATTCTCATTTGGATTTGACCAAGTCAGGTAGAGATGGTCAGATCCAATGGGAGAAAGACCAAAATGACAATGAAACCAAACTATATTGTTAGAAATAAATGCTTGGTGCTACAAAGAAAACCAGCACTTAGGCAGAAAATTTCTCAGCAAGGCACATTTACTTCTGCAGAAGGGTGCTGCCTGCATCAGTCATGATTGCAAGAGCACACCGAGTGGGGTAGGGCAGGGGTTTTTATCCCTAATGCAGTTCTTGTTTCTGTGTCCTTTCCCCATTGGTTGGAGTTGGCCTGCACAGTCTAAGCTGACCTGATTGGCTAGTGTTTGAAATTGAATATGGCCAATTATGTGGGAAGGGAGAGGCTGTTCCTTACCAACTAGATGGGAAGGGTGGTTTACAGGGTAAGAGGTTTGCTGGTTACAGATTAAGCAGATAAACAAGTGCTTGAAACTAGGCCTCATAAAATTTAAAAAATAGGCCTCATATAGAAAAAATTAACACCAGGTGGCTCTGGATAGGGTCCCACCCTGCCTCAATAAGGTCCCACCCTGATAGGGTCCCACCCTGCCAATTCCGGGAAACAACCTCATGGGGTCCCACCCTGCCAATTCCGGGGGTCCCACCCTGCCTCGAAGTTCCCAGAATCAGCAACTCCAAGAAAAAACCTCATAAGGTCCTGCTCTAACCAATTAGCATAAGACACCTTGCTCAGGCCATAGACAGACCCAATTACCACGCGCCTAAAGCTTTGTTTGAATTTCGCACCCTAAGCTGTGTTTGAACTTGTATTTGCCTATATAAACAGCCTGTAACAAGCAGTCGGGGTCCCAGGGCCAACTTAGAACTTGGGACCCTAGCGCGCTAGTAATAAATAACTCTCTGCTGTGAATCTCGTGTCGGTGATCCTTCGCGGCGACCCCTGCCCAGGAAGGAATCGACAGTTCGGTTCCAACATTTGGTGCGTTGGCCGGGAAGTGGGGTCGTCCGAGGACCCCCGACCCATCCGGCGGAAACCTATCTGGCCCGGGCCACGGACTGCTGACTGAACGGACCTACCAGGTACCTTCGTTTTGTTCTGTCTGTCTTGCCGGCTAACTCTGAACTCTGGAGAGTACTCCTTCTGAATTAAGTGGGGAAGAGGGACAGACGTGTCCCGCACCTTCTCACTTTTCGCCCTGGGGGACGCCCTGGCGGTAGTCTGGGAGAAGGCTAATGACTCGGTCAGCCTCCTCAAATCTGTAGGCAGGCCGCCCCTGCCGTCTGAATATTTTGTAATCTTGTGGCGCTACTCTCTGGCCGCGCGGCTTCTCCTTACTTGTCTGGTCTTTGTTTTTGTTACTTTTGTTTTGTCCTTGTTTGTTATACGTGGACGAAATAAGACAGACGTTGACGACTCCTTTGTCTCTGACCCTGACTCACTTCCCTGACGTTCGGGCTCGAGCCCACAACCTCTCCATAGAATTCCGTAAGGGACGATGGCGAAAATTCTGCTCGTCCAAGTGGCCTACCCTCCATGTTGGGTGGCCCCGGGACGAAACATTTAACCTCCCAATTATCTTACAGGTTAAAGCAACAGTGATGGATCCTGGGCCACACGGACACCCAGACCAGGTGGCCTACATAATTACTTGGGAGGATCTGGTCCGAAACCCTCCCTCTTGGGTGAAACCCTTCCTCCATTCCCCTTCCCCATCCCAATCTACCCTCCTTGCCTTAGAAGCCCCAAAGAATCGGAATCTGGACCCGCATAAGCCAGTCCTCCCAGATAAACCCCAGAGGGACCTCCTCCTTCTCGAACCCCTGCCTCCTCCACCTCAAAACCCCCTTCGGGGATCTCCACCTTACACTTCACCCTTGCCCCCTGTCTTGTCCCCAGCTCTTTCCTCTACCGCCTCGACCCCTACCCTTTCTCCAACTTCTCCCTCGGCCCCTCCCTCCACCCCGTCTCCTCCTCCAGCCCCGCCCAAACTCACCCCTCGGAAGCCGCCGCCGACACCTCCTCGTCTCCGCTTGCGGCGGACTGAGGACCCAGAAGGCCCTTCCACTTAGCAATCCTCCCTTTTTCCCCTCCGTACTGTCAGTCACACAGTCCAGTACTGGCCCTTCTCTGCCTCTGACCTCTATAACTGGAAGACCCATAACCCTTCCTTTTCCCAAGACTCTCAGGCCCTAACCTCGTTAATAGAATCCATTCTCCTCACCCACCAGCCCACCTAGGATAATTGCCAGCAACTCCTGCAGGTCCTCTTAACCACTGAAAAAGGCAGCAAGTCCTCTTGGAGGCCCGGAAAAATGTGCCAGGACCAGGAGGCCTCCCAACCCAACTTCCCAATAAAATAGACGAGGGATTTCCCCTCACCCGCCCGGACTAGGACTATGAAACGGCACCAGGTAGGGAGAGTCTCCAAATCTATCGCCAGGCTCTGTTGGCGGGTCTCAAAGGGGCAGGAAAACGCCCCACAAATTTGGCCAAGATAAAAAAGAAACCCCTAAGGAAAGGGAAGCCAGGTTAGCGAAGGAACAGATAGAGCGAGAGGATCGTAAAAACCGAGTAAAGGATAAGCATTTAACAAAAATCCTGGCAGCAGTTATGAGAAAGAAAGGACCAGGGAGAGAGGGAAAGAAGCGGAGACGGCCAAAAGTGGAAAAAGACCAGTGTGCCTACTGCAAAGAACAGGGGACTCGCGGAGGCGTTAAGGACAAAAGAGGACGCGGCCAACTCCCGGAGGAACGGCAGGCCGAGAGCGCGGCGCCCGGGCCTGGCGCCAAGCCTGAGCCCGCCAGACGGGAGGCGGCCCCGCCGCGGGCTCGGCTCCGGCCCCAGCCACGCCAGCATGGCCGGCCGGACCGTACGGGCCGAGACCCGGAGCCGGGCCGAAGATAACATCAAGAAGGTAATAGCGACCATCAAGAAGGTCCAAAAATGGAAGAAGCAATGAGTGACTGTAGGCGACACTCCCCTTCGTATCTTCAAGTAAGTGCCAGTGGTGGACCCCCAGGAGGAGGAACGAAGGCGGGCAGGTGGCGGGGCAAAGAGATCCCGTGGCCGGGAACGTCGGGGCAGGGGCGCCAGTCCCCGAGGGGGTGGCCCTCTCATCCTGCTGGATCTCAATGATGAGAACAGCAACCAGAGTTTCCATTCGGAAAGTTCCCTGCAAAAAGGCACAGAGCCCAGTCCTGAGGGCAGCCCCCAGCCCAGCCGCCCTGTGTCACCTGCCGGACCCCCAGAAGGGGTCCCTAAAGAGGCTCAGCCCCCACGGCTGGGCCAAGAAAAAAATCCCGGGGGCATAACTGCTGGCAGCACTGACGAACCCCCAATGCTGACCAAGGAGGCCCTGGCAATGATCCAGCAGATGCATGCCTGGACACACTTAAATAATTGAAAGCTAAAATTACTGATTAAAAAAACTGACTTTCTAATCCCAAAGACAAGTACCCTCGTAGAACAAGTGACATCTGCCTGTAAGGTCTGTCAGCAGGTAAACGCTGGGGCTACCCGAGTGCCAGAAAGGAAACGAACTCGTGATAACCGCCCAGGAGTCTATTGGGAAATAGACTTCACTGAAGTAAAACCTCACTATGCTGGATATAAGTACTTACTGGTGTTTGTAGATACCTTTTCAGGATGGGTAGAAGCCTACCCCACCCGGCAAAAAACGGCACACATAGTAGCCAAGAAAATTTTGGAAGAAATCTTTCCTAGATTCGGACTTCCCAAGGTAATTGGGTCAGATAACGGGCCGGCCTTCGTTTCTCAGGTAAGTCAGGGGCTCGCCAGGATATTGGGGATTAATTGGAAATTACATTGTGCCTATAGACCCCAGAGCTCAGGACAAGTAAAAAGAATAAATAAAACAATAAAAGAGACCCTTATTAAATTGACCTTAGAGACTGGTTTAAAAGATTGGAGACGCCTCCTATCCTTAGCTCTGTTAAGGGCCCGGAATACACCTAACCGTTTTGGGCTCACTCCATATGAAATCCTCTACGGAGGACCTCCCCCCTTTGTCAACCTTGCTTAATTCCTTCTCCCCCTCCGATCCTAAGACTGACCTACAGGCCCGGCTAAAAGGACTCCAAGCAGTACAGGCCCAAATCTGGGCCCCCTTGGCAGAACTGTACCAACCAAGACATCCACAGACCAGTCACCCCTTCCAGGTGGGAAACTCTGTCTACGTTAGACGGCATCGCACTCAAGGACTAGAGCCTCGGTGGAAAGAACCCTACATTGTTCTCCTGACCAGTCACCCCTTCCAGCCATAAAGGTTGACGGCCACGCATCCCACGCCAAGGCTGCTCCAGAGACGTCCGGATCAACACCACTTAAGACGTGAAAACTCCAACGCTCCGCGGACCCGCTCAAGATAAGACGCTCTCGTATCTAACTCCTTGCTTATTGTTTACCCTTCTTCCCTGCGCCGTCTCTAGTGTAGTTTTTGACGCTAACCCCCACCGGCCATTTAGCCTGACCTGACAGATAATTAATTTTAATAATCAAGAGGTCTTAAATAAGACCTCCGAGAATGCTCCTATAAAGACTTGGTTTCCAGACCTCTATTTCAACCTAAAAAAATATATATATAGCAAAAAAAAATAAAAGACACAGGCCCCCGGTTTACTAGTCCCACAGGAGTCCTATTAAGAACTCCTCAAGATAGACAAAAATAGAAAAGACAGGCTAGAAAAATGTCCATCAGCCAGAACAGGTTTTATGCCTGTCCCGGATGCAAGACAGAACCAATAAAAAAACTTGTAGAAATCTGACTCACTTGTATTGCAAAAACTGGTCCTGTGTAACTACTAATAATAAAAAGTAAAAATAAGCCACAAAACCTTAGTATATAACTATGCCCTTTGTCCAGCCCTGTACCACAACCCGATATTCAGAAAATTGCAACCTGGTTCACATCAAGTTTAAAGATGCGGCAAAATCTGATAACAGATAGATAACAACAAAATTAATATAAAGTCTCTATTTATACCAGCACTTCCCCGCCCTTAATCTCCCTCACCCTCGCCGACATGTTAAAAATTAAGGTAGCGGCTAGAGTTAAGACCAGGACAGCAGCCCTAGTGCATAGTAACCATCATCTGCAACAACTTAAAGTAGCCATAGATAAAAACCTTAAAGCCATAGAACAATCTATCACAAAACTTGAAAAGTCCTTGACTTCTCTGTCTGAAATTATATTACAAAACCGACAAGGACTAGAAATTGTCTTTCTAAAAAAAGGGCGGGCTCTGTGCAGCCCTAAAAGAGCAATGTTGTTTTTATGCAGATCATTCAAAAATAGTTAAAGATTCTATGGCAAAACTAAAAGAGAAAAAATCTCAACAAAGTTAGTTTAAAAATTAGTACAACCAATCCCCTTGGCTTAGCACCCTAATCTCCACCATCTTAAGACCCCTCATCCTGCTCACGCTCATCCTGACTTTCAGGCCATGCATACTCAACCACTTACTCACCCTTATTAAAAATAGATTACATGCTATGGTTCTGACCCAACTATACCAGACCCTCAGGACTAAAAAGAGGCTCAAGATTGAGCCTCTGACACAAAAAGAGGAGGGAATGAAACTAGGCCTCATAAAATTTAAAAAATAGGCCTCATATAGAAAAAATTAACACCAGGTGGCTCTGGATAGGGTCCCACCCTGCCTCAATAAGGTCCCACCCTGATAGGGTCCCACCCTGCCAATTCCGGGAAACAACCTCATGGGGTCCCACCCTGCCAATTCCGGGGGTCCCACCCTGCCTCGAAGTTCCCAGAATCAGCAACTCCAAGAAAAAACCTCATAAGGTCCTGCTCTAACCAATTAGCATAAGACACCTTGCTCAGGCCATAGACAGACCCAATTACCACGCGCCTAAAGCTTTGTTTGAATTTCGCACCCTAAGCTGTGTTTGAACTTGTATTTGCCTATATAAACAGCCTGTAACAAGCAGTCGGGGTCCCAGGGCCAACTTAGAACTTGGGACCCTAGCGCGCTAGTAATAAATAACTCTCTGCTGTGAATCTCGTGTCGGTGATCCTTCGCGGCGACCCCTGCCCAGGAAGGAATCGACAGTTCGGTTCCAACATGCTCACTACAGATTAAGCAGGAAGGGCTGTGTACAGAGCAAGAAAGACCAAGGAAGCTTTGAAGAGGAACTTACAATTTCTGACAGTATGATTACTGAGCTGTAATGGAAGCAGAAATGAAGACTAGCTGGTGGTCAATCTTAACTTTTAGTCATGAGGGAGAATTTTCAAGATGAAACTCCAATTCAGCTACTTACTTAGAAATGGGGCCCAGGCTGAAGACTGCTCTCTACCATCCCAGAAGCAGGAAAAGTCCTGAACTCGCCTTCCCTGTTGGAAGTGAGCTGAAACTCCTGAAAAGGAGTTGCTCAGCAAAAGAAACCTTAGATCCCAACCGAATGTTGGGAGATCAGGGATTCTCTGGGGGAGAAGGGGATACTCCTGGACTTCAGCAAATCGGACTTCAGCAAATCGTCCTATTCACTTGAGCAATAAAGATAGCCCAAGCTGATACCAAGCATGGATAGGAGTGTCTACAAAAAGAGTCAAACTTGGTAAAATATTTGAAGGGATATATTCTGAGCCAAACATGAGTGATGATGGCCCATGACACAGCCCTCAGGAGGGCCTGAGAACATGTGCCCAAGGCAGTTGGTTTTATACATATTTTATAAGCTTGCTTTTATGCATTTTAAGGAGGCATGAGACATCAATCAAATACATTTAAGAAATACATTGTTTTGGTCCAGAAAGGTGGGACAAAGTGGGGCTTTCGGGTTGTAGGTAAAGTTAAACATCTTCTGGTTGACAATTGGTTGAGTTCGTCTAAAGACCTGGGATTATATAAAGGAAATATTCAGGTTAAGACAAAAGATTGTGCAGACCAAGGTTCTTTTGGAGTCTTATAGTGGCTGCCCTTAGAGACAATAGATGACAAAGGTTTCCTATTCAGATCTTTAAAGGGTACTAGACTTTTAGTTAATCTCTTTAGGATTGGGAGGGCCTGGAAGAAAGAGATCTAGCTATATTAATTCAGATTATTTAGAAATGCAGATTTTCTCCCACAAAAGACAAAATCTCTTGGGGGAAAAAAATCTACATCCTATAGAGAATCCCCTTCTCCTTTGTTTTCCTTCCTTCCTTTCCAGATCCAGGAGATAATCAACCAAGAGCCAGGCTTCCTTTTAGGTCCCTTAAGAAACATTTTACAACAGTCTCTCTCTCTGAAGTCTGCTATCTGAGAGATTCCTCTGCACAATAAAACTTGGTCCCCACAATCCTTTGTCTTGACCTGAACATCCTTTCCATTAATCGCAGGTCTTCAGACCAATTGTCAACCAGAAAATGTTTAAATTTACCGATAGCCTGGAAGTCTCTGCTTTGAGTTGTCCCACCTTTCTGAACCAAACCAATGTATTTCTTAAATGTATTTGATTGACATCTCATGCCTTCCTAAAATATATAAAACCAAGCTCTACTCTGACCACCTTGGGCACATGTTCTCAGGACCTACTGAGGGCTGTGTCATAGGCCATGGTCACTCATATTTGGCTCAGAATAAATCTCTTCAAATATTTTACAGAATTTGACTCTTTTCATCCACACCAGCAATTACATTTCTGGGGATCAAGTCAGTGTCAGCCAACACGTGGTCGCAAAGCATGTCCCAGGATTGTCATGGTGGCATTATCATGAATGTCTGGCAATAGGAGACTGGTTACGTAAATTATGGTACACTCATATAATGGAATATAGTGTGGCTGTAAATAACAAGTTCAATTTGAATGAGATGTAATGGAATGATCTTCAAAATATACTGAGAGAGAAATTCAGGGTGCTGAAGAGTGTAGCACATCACCACTTGTACCCAAAAGGGAACTACAGACAAAACTCTCTATGTCTCTACATGCATAGAAGGGTTATGAGATAAACCCCAAGGGCCATTACAGTGTGTGCTCCTGGGCTGGAGGAGGAGGAGAGCCAGGGCCAGCAAAGAAGTAGACTTGGTGTGCATTGCAGAACCCTTTGCATTGTTCAGTGTTTTGTTTTTATTTTTGAGACAGGGTCTTGCTTGGTCACCCAGGCTGCAGTGCAGTGGTTTGATCATGGCTCACTGCAACCTCTGCCTTCTGGCCTCAAGAGATCCTCCCACCTCAGCTTCCTGAGTAGCTGGGACTACAGGTGTGTACTACCACACCCAGCTAATTTTTTTATTTTAGTAGAGACAGGGTTTCTCCATGTTGCCTAGTCTCGAACTCCTGAGCTCAAACAATCCACCTACCTTTGCCTCTCAAAGTGCTGGGATTACAGGCCGGAGCCACCACACCTGGAAGATGCTTTATTTTGATTTGCTGGGTCGAATGGTATTCCTTAAAAACATATGCCCAAGTCCTAACCCCTGATATCTGTGAACGTGATCTTATTTGGAAATCGGGTCTTTGAGGATTATAGTTAAGGTGTAAATTAAGATGAGGTCACACTGCAGTAAGGTGGCCCTTAATGCAACATGACGATGTCCTAAGGAGAGGAGGAAAGACACAGACACACACACACACACACACACACACACACACACACACACACACACAGAGAGAGAGAGAGAGAACGCCGTGTGATGACAGAGGCTGGGAGGAGGGATGCATACTCAAGCCAAGGGAGCCAAGGGCGGCTGCAGCATCAGACACTGGAGACACCTCGATTTCAGGCTTCTAGCTTCCGGAATTGTCAGATAATAAATTTGTGTTGTTTTAAGCTACTCAGTTTAATTTGTTATGGCAGCTATGTGAAACTAACATGTACATATGCTAGTTTTTCTTTCTTTCTTTTTTTTTTTTTTTTTCTGAGACAGGGTCTTGCTCTGTTGCCAGGCTGGAGTGCAGTGGCGTGATCTCAGCTCTACAACCTCCACCTCCTGCGCTCAAGCAATTCTCCTGCCTCAGCCTCCCGAGTAGCTGGGACTACAGGCATGCGCCTGGCTAATTTTTGTATTTTTAGTAGAGACGGGGTTTCACCATGTTGGCCAGGATGGTCTTGATCTCTTGACCTTGTGATCTGCCCACCTCGGCCTCCGAAAGTGCTGGGATTACAGGCATGAGCCACTGCGCCTGGCCTACTTTTTCAATAAGAGAAACTATTTTATTTTCAAATGAGAAGGGTGATATAAATAAAGGCTCCCATTATGACCATGAATGAAGGTGGCTGTCTGAAGATGGTGGAATTGTGTACGATTGTCATTTCCTTTGTGCAGTGAGGCATCTGACTCATAACACAAAAACATGCTGTTTCTGTAATCAGAAAAATAAGTACTTAAATGGCATCCTCAGACAGCATAAGAAGGGTTTCACTCTCTTGGGGTGATCAGAGAGAACCTCAAAGAGGATGAAGGAGGAGAAGGATGCTGCATTTTTCCTTTGTTGTATGAACATAAACATAGGTCATTCAAAATGTCTCTCCATAAGTAAGAATCAGTGATTAGGAAGTAAGGAGATACAACAAAGGAAATGAAAAGCACAAGGATATTTGTAAGTTTCCTTTAACCAACTTTCCTTCCTTCCTTCCTTTCTTTCTTTCTTCTTTCTTTCTCTTTCTTTTTCTTTCTTTCTTTCTTTCTTTCTTTCTTTCTTTCTTTCTTTCTTTCTTTCTTTCTTTCTTCTTTTCTTTTCTTTTCTTTTCTTTTCTTTTCTTGTCTTTTTTTTTGAGATGGAGTCTTGCTCTGCTGCCTGAGCTGGAGTGCAATGGCATGATCTTGGCTCACTGCAACCTCTGCCTCATGGGTTTAAGCCATTCTTCTGTTCTCAGCCTCCCAAGTAGCTGGGACTACAGGCGTCCACCACCACGCCCGGCTAATTTTTTTGTATTTTTAGTAGAGATGAGGTTTCACCATGTTGGCCAGGCTGGTTTTGAACTCCTGACCTCAGATGATCTACCCACCTTGGCCTCCCAAAGTGCTGGGACTACAGGCATGAGCCACCACACCCAGCCTATCCTTTAATTTTTCAAATGGGACAAAGTCTTATCCTCGTAACCATGGGAAGAACCTGTGGGCAGAGGTGTCACTGTGACGCTTGCATCATCAAAGGAGCCCAGTGATGTCAGCACCAATGAAAGACTCCAGCACTAGGAGAGCAGTAGACGGCAGCTGGTTTGTGACGCAACACAGAGCAAAAGATATGATGCTTGGAAGATAACTGTCCTCGTGGGATGGCTTTGGCTACCTCTTTACATCACTCTAACCCAGGGTAAAGGACTTTTAAAGAGGGATCTAGGAGAGTTTGGATGATTGTGGTAAAATCAAGGTTAGGGTCATCCCCTAACCTTGACCTCGGAAAGATATTGACAGACAGGCAGCCTATCAACACAGCTAGGAGGGTGCCTCGGGATGATGTTATGGAGGAGGGAACGCTGCTGCAGAGAATCTGGCTAGATGGGCCTGTCTTACCCCATCCACATGGCATTTCTAGTGATCTTGAATTTAAAAGGTGGTCAGTTTCAAATTGCAGAGGCGCAAGAACTGGGCCCAACTGAAGCCTGCCCAGGATGGGATTATATGAAGAACTGCCCCCATAGAAATACAATGTGAGTCTCATTTTCTTTCTTTTTTTTTTTTTTTTTTTGAGACGGAGTCTCGCTCTGTCACCTAGGTTGGAGTGCAGTGGCACAATCTCAGCCTACTGCAACCTCCACCTGCTGGGATCAAGCGATTCTGCTGCCTCAGCCTCCTGAGTAGCTGGGATTACAGGTGTGCACCACCACACCCAGCTAATTTTTGTATTTTTAGTAGAGACAGGGTCTCACCATGTTGGTCCGGCTGGTCTTAAACTCCTGAACTCATGATCCACCCGCCTCAGCCTGCCACAGTGCTGGGATTACAGGTGTGAGCCACTGCGCCTGGCCGGTGAGCCACATTTTCAATGTCCAGTTTCCTAGTAGCCACGTTACAAACAGTAAGAAGAAACAAGTGAATTAATTTTCATAATTTATTTTTCATTTAACTCACTATTTCCAGACTACAACACCCAGACTGTTACCGTTTCAGTGTGTAATCAATATGAAGTTATGAATGAGATGGTAAATTCTTTTCTTTCGCACTGTGTTTGACTTTGAGACCCCACGTGTTTTATACACTTGCAGCTTACCTCATTTCACAGCAGCTGCACTTCACACACTCAGGGACCACACGTGGCAAGTGGCTACTTTATGGCTATCAGTGCAGAACTAAAGCGTCATGTTTGTTAAATGAGTGTTCAAAAATGAAAATAACTGGGAGGCTGAGGTGGGTGGATCACCTGAGGTCAGCAGTTCAAGACCAGCCTGGCCAACATGGTGAAATCCTGTCTTCACTAAAAATACAAAAATTAGCTGGGTGTGGTGGCTGAGGCAGGAGAATCGCTTGAACCCAGGAGGCAGAAGTTGCAGTGAGCCAAGATCCTGCCACTGCATTCCAGCCTGGGAGACAGGGTAAGACTCCATCTCAAAAAAAAAAAAAAAAAAAAGGAAAATCAGAGAATCAGAGACCTGCATTTTGTGTGGATGCACAGCCCAGTGGCATGTTCCCAATGGGCTTGTAAACCAAATCCCATGTGAAGCCTCCATCACAAACTCAGGCACTGGTGAGAGTCCAGATTTCCATCTTAAAGTCTCATGCTTTTAACTTAGACTTCATTCCCTGTTTACTTGTAAATTTTTCGACTGGCATAGTCTGGGAACAGATTACTCATCTTATTATCTCAGTGAGGAAGAAAGAATAAAAACTCGACTTTGGGGGCAGAATACATTATCCTAGGTCAAGATGACTTCCTCATCAAGACCTCATTCTGTTTTCACAGCCCTGCAGTGGAGAGATTTATTGCGTTTCTTTTATGCAATCAAGGCAGACTTTGATACGAACGCGGGGAGAGACAGAGTGCACCTGAAGCTGGCCCACAAGGAACAGTCGGCCCCGGGCACTTGAAGGAGAAGAGAGGCTTCCCTACTCAAGTCGCTGTCTCCTGATAGCTGAACATTCTAGAAGCAACCTCTAAGGTTGGTGTCCAAGGCCCATACATTAACTCATTGTTAGAAGATGACAAATATGTCATTTTTTATTGATTAAAATCTAATTTTTTCTCCCTTTTTCCCTAGGAGAGAATGAATTCTAAAAAAATGCTGTTATTGGTTTTATTTGCTTTTTCACTGATGTTGGTTGAGCGTTATTTCAGGTAAATATAAAATATTGATGAATCATGATCTTTAGTGATTGGCAGAGGTGGTTTTAATTTAATTTAATTTAATTATTTAATTTAATTTAATTTTTGAGACAGGGGCTTACTCTGTTGCCTAGGCTGGAGTGCAGTGGTGCCATATTAGCTCACTGCAGTCTTGACGTCCCAGGCTCAAGCGATCCTCCCGCCTCAGCCTCCTGAGTAGGTGGGACTACAGGCACATGTCACCATACACAACTAATTTTTGAAATTTTTTTGTAGAGACCTATGTTGCCCAGGCTGGCAGAGATAATCTAAACTGCTGAGTTTTGTCCAAAGCTATCAATACTACTCTCTAAATAAATCAGAAGTTCGTCTTTGTGGGACAAAGGAAAATATACATATTTTAATTATTTCATTGTTAAACATTCAACAATTATTTATTGAGTGCCTTCTAGGTGCCAGGCTCTATTCTAGGTGCTGGGGATGCAGTGATAACTAAAGTGCCTGTCATCAGGGAGCTTTCGTTCTATTTGGAGAAGGTAGATAGTAAACACACATGAAAGACAATGCCAGGGATATAATATTTTATAAAACAAGCATAATAAAAAATAAAGGTGAGCATGACATTTTAGAGGAATTATAAACTGTCTCAAGTTTCCATCTTCGTGTTTAATGTAAAAAAGACTAAAGTCAACCTGTGTCTATGCATATAGAAACGTGTACTAGAGGACACATCTGTAAACCTGCTGATGTGGTTTAGCCATTTTCCCCACCCAAATCTCAACTTGAATTGCATCTCCCAGAATTCCCACGTGTTGTGGGAGGGACCCAGGGGAGGTAATGAATCACGGGGGGCAGTCTTTCCTGTGCTATTCTTGTAATAATGAATAAGTCTCATGAGATCTGATGGGTTTATCAGGAGTTTCCGCTTTTGCTTCTTTCTCATTTTCTCTTGCCTGCCGCCATGGAAGATGTACCTTTTGCCTCCCACTATGATTCTGGGCCTCCCCAGCCATGTGGAACTGTAAGTCCAATTAAACCTCTTTTTCTTCCCAGTCTTGGGTATGTCTTTATCAGCAGCATGAAAACAGACTCATACATCTGCTAATATTCTCTCATCTAGAAAAACTCAAATTCTTGCTTTCTCTGTACCACTCTTCGTGGTCTTCCTCATAAGCAGTGCGGTGTTTCCAGAGGCTGTTTGAACAGCAGTAGTATCATGAGAGATCATGGTTTTTGAAAATGAAGGCTTTGCACAACACATATCTGCTAAGGGACTTGTATCCAAAATATGCAAAGAGCTCTTAAAATTTGACCACAAGGAAACAAACACCTGAATTTAAAAATTAAATATTGGCTTTTAAAACATTTAAAAATAAGCAGAGGAACTGAATAGAATCTCACAAGAGAAGATATACCGATGGGAAATAAGCAAACGCCAAGATTCTCAGTCTCATTTGTCATCAGGGAATTGCAATAAAAACAGGAGGTACCACTACACAGCCATTAGAAGGGCTAACACCCAAAAATCTACAATCTGAAAACCAGCTTCTGGTGAGGAAGTAGAGCGACAGGAACTCTCATTCATTGCTGGTGGGAATGCAAAATGGTACTGTGGAAGACAGTGTGGCAGTTCCTTAGAAAGCTAGATACAGCTTTACCATGCCATGGAGCAGCTGTGCTCCTAGCCATTTAGTCAATTGATTAAAAAACTTACGTCCACACAAAACCCTGCACAAGATGTTTATAGAAACTCTATTCATAAATGCCTCAAACCACTAACAAACTAGATGCCCTTCGGCAGGTGAATGATAAACAAGCTGTAGTTCATGAAACGCTCCAAACCAGAAACCAACACACAACAGGAGAAGGATAAACATGCTGTGGCTCATCCGTGCAATGGAATATCACCCAACAGTAAAAAGAAATGAGCTGGCCAGGCACAGTGGCTCGCGTCTATAATCCCAGCACTTTGGGAAGCCGAGGCGGGCGGATCACCTGAGGTCAGGAGTTTGAGACCAGCCTGACCAACATGGAGAGACACTGTCTCTACTATCAATACAAAATTAGCCAGGCGTGGTGGTGCAGGCCTGTAATCCCAGCTACCCGGGAGGCTGAGGCAGGAGAATCGCTTGAACCCGGGAGGCGGAGGTTGCGGTGAGCTGAGAAATGAGCTATCAAAAGTGGTAGAAGACCTGGAGGAACCCTAAACGCATATTGCTAAGTACAAAAAGACCACCTGAAAAGGCTGCATGCTGTGTGATTCTCATGTGACATTCTGGAAAAGGCGAAACTATATTGGCAGGAAAAAGATCAGTGGTTGCCATGGGTTGGAGATGAGGGAGGGGATGAATAGGTGAAGCACAAAGGAATTTTGGGGGGCAGTGAAACTGTTCTGTATGACAGTGTAACCATGGACACATGTAACTTTGCATTAAAAAAAAAACCCACAGGATGTTACAGCATGAACAGTGAAATTAACATATGTAAATTTAAAAAACTAGGAAGTTCGAGGTATCCTAGGAAGCAATGCAGACTGTGAGACAATAATCTGTATCCCACATGTACAGAACAAGCCCACTGGAAGGGGTGAGAGAAAAAGCTACTGACCTAAAATAACTTGGGAATGAGTGGAGTTTATTTTGTTTTTTTGTTTTGTTTTGTTTTTTGTTTTTTGAGATGGAGTCTCGTTCTGTCACCCAGGCTGGAGTGCAGTGGCCGGATCTCAGCTCACTGCAAACTCCGCCTCCCGGGTTCACACCATTCTCCTGCCTCAGCCTCCCGAGTAGCTGGGACTGCAGGCGCCGCCACCTCGCCCGGCTAGTTTTTTGTATTTTTTAGTAGAGACAGGGTTTCATCGTGTTAGCCAGGATGGTCTCGATCTCCTGACCTCATGATCCGCCCGTCTCGGCCTCCCAAAGTGCTGGGGTTACAGGCTTGAGCCACCGCGCCTGGCCTGTTTTGTTTTGTTTTGAGACAGAGTCTCTGTCACCCAGGCTGGAGTGCAGTGGCACGATCTCGACTCACCACAACCTCTGCCTCCTGGGTTCAAGCTATTCTCCTGCCTCAGCCTCCCGAGTAGCTGGGACTACAGCCACGTGGCACCACGCCTGGCTAGTTTTTTATTTTTAGTAGATATGGGGTTTCACCATGTTGGCCAGGCTGCTCTCGAACTCCTGACCTCAGGTGATCTGCCTGCCTCAGCCTCCCAAACTGCTGGGATTACAGGTGTGAGCCATAGTGCCCAGCTGGGAATGAGTGGAGTTTAAAAGTAGAAGCAATAGAAACTGCACATGAGCACTGTGTTTGGGTCCATAAAGGTTTTTTCCCACAGGAGAATGAGTTAACAATTCTGCTGCTGCTCTACATGTATGTTTGAATCAGTTAAATAAATGAATGGGGCATGGGGGAGCAGGTTTCTTGCTGTTGGAGGGGACTTCATAGATAAGGAAGAAAGGGGCCACAATGATCCGGGTGGGAGTGGATTGAAGCTGGAGACCTCAGCATGAACTCACGTTTACCTTACTGTGAACAGAGATGTTTACGTGTCAAGATGTTCGAAGATATGTGGATATACACACAGGTTAGTGTTTATTTCCTCGCTGTATTAGCTGAGAGAGCCTAGGAGGAAGGACACCCCGCTAGCAATGAGCACACCTGGTGCCCAGATCTTGGTTTCTAGCACCATTCTCCAGGAAAGCAACCAAGGCTTCTTGGAGAAGTGGGTGATTCTAGATTCGGGCAGGAGATTTATAAGATGAGCCCAGAGCATCTCATAATGCCAGGAAGGATGGAAGGGATTTTTAAAACATTCTATATTTAAGGGAGTATGCCACTTAAATGGGACATGGGAGCTAACTGGGAGAGCTCCCAATGGCCAGAGCTGGAGCCACTTGAGCGAGAAAAGAAAGTAACATAGAATTATAACCCAGAGTATGAAATGAATTTCCACAAGTTCATACTGATGTAAATGAATGATTGGAGGAAAAACAAGAAGGAAGAAAGGAAGGAAGACAGGTTGGCTGGATGTTGGAAGGATAGAAGGAAGGAAGAAGGGAGAAGAGACAAATCTCCCGTATGCAGAAGAATTCTAAATCACGTCTGTAGATTCTCCACCACCAAGGACGCAGAACCTGACGCCCCAGTCCTGAAATGTGAGTTGCGTGCAGTGCTTCCTTATAAAGAAAGCGGGGAGAAAGAGCAGTCTTTGCGTGGAGAGACCTGAAAACACAACCCTAGCCGGGCGGACAAGGTCAGCATCAACAGGAAGTCATGATGGGGTCTGAGAGGCGGCTGCAGTCAAGAGGAACCTGTGCAGACAGGAGGCTGAGTGGAGTGTGGCGTCCTGGGTGGGATCCAGACAGTAGGCTGACTGGCGTGTGGCGTGCTGGGTGGGACCCCGAGAAAGAGAAGGAACGTTAGGGGAAAACAAGAAAATCCAACCAAAATATGGACTCCCATTAATAATAGAGCATCAGTGTTGCTTCATGAATTGGAACAAAAGTACCCTACTAAAGCTAGATGTTAATAATAGGGGAAACTGGGTGAGTGCAGGGGATTCCACCTACTAGCTTTAGAATGTTTTTGTAAGGCTGAATCTGCTCTAAAAATAAAGTTGATTGAAACAAAAACAGGGGAAATAAAGTAAAAGTAAATCATGCAAAAAAAAAAAAAAAAAGGAAAGGAGAAACAAGGCCAGGTGCAGTGGCTCACGCCTGTAATTCCAGCACTTTGGGAGGCCGAGATGGGCAGATCACTTGAGGTCAGGAGTTCGAGACCACCTGGCTGACATGGCAAAACCCTGTCTCTACTAAAACTACAAAAATTAGCAGGGCATGGTGGTGGGTGCCTGTAATCCCAGCTACTGGGAAGGCTGAGGCAGGAGAATCGCTTGAATCTGGGAGGCGGAGGTTGCAGTGAGCTGAAATCACACCACTGCACTCCAGCCTGGGAGACAGAGTGAGACTCTGTCTCAAAAAACAAAACAAAATGACCACCCCCACTGCTTTGGTGCCATGTATTTTGTGTCGTTTGTCCTCCTGGAGGATTGTACCTTAATGAAAAGGATGCATGGCCAGTTATAAAGGGTTTCAGATGATCTGTTTGAGGTTAATGATGGGCTCATCTTTGGCAGAAGGGGGACAGGGACCCACACGTTAATCCACAGCACAGATCCTGCCATCTACCCCAGAACCATAGCCGGGGGCCTGGCATGTAGGAGGTGCTCACTCATTATTTGGTAAGAAATGAATAAATAAATGGATCTTGATTCTAGATATTTTGTTATTGAAATTGCAATGGGTCTTTGTTCAAATTTAAAACTTAAATTATTATTTTTTCATTTATTTAAAGAATAAGGAATTATTCACTGGTGGGGTTGATCCATTTAGGAAATATACATACAGGATGCTCAGTTACATTTGAATTTCAGATAAACAGTGAGTCATTTTTAACAGAAGTGTGTCCCATGCAATAGTTACACGAAAAAATTATTCATTGCTTATTGTAAACTGAATGGACATCCTGTGTTTTGCCTGGCAAACCTCTCTATAGAAAAGGAATCTCAGGCCAGGTGCGGTGGCTCATGCCTGTAGTCCCAGCACTTTGGTAGGCCGAGGCAGGCAGACCACCTGAAGTCAGGAGTTCCAGACCAGCCTGGCCCCATCTCTACTAAAATACAAAAAATAAAAATAAAAATAAAAATAAAATTAGCCGGGTGTGGCAGTGGGCACTTGTAATCTGAGCTACTCGGGAGGCTGAGGCAGGAGAATCGCTTGAACCCGTGAGGCAGAGGTTGCAGTGAGCTGAGATCGTGCCACTGCACTCCAGCCTGGGAGACAGAGCAAGACTCCCTCTAAAAATAAAAATAAAAATAAAAATAAAAATAGAAAAGGCATCTCAGCCAGCGAGAATATTTGTTGTCTAAATATTCCACAAACTGCAAAGCAAGGCTGGAGGGGGTCAACTGGGTCCTAACGGCAAGAGAGGCAAGGGAAACAGAAAACTAAAGACAGCGTTAATCTCTGAAGACACCGCTGTCTGTGTTATGTGTAGGCTGGTGTGTGTGTAATGCACGTGTGTGTGCGCTTGTGTGTGTGTGTGCACGTGTGTGTGTGGTGAGCTTGAGGATTTGGGGGTTGGTTACAGAAAGGACAGGACAGGCCGGGTGTGATGGCTCATGCCTGTCATCCCAGCACTTTGGGAGACTGAGGCAGGTGGATCATTTGAAGTCAGGAGTTTGAGACCATCCTGGCCAACATGGTGAAACCCCATCTCTACTAAAAACACAAAAATTAGTTGGGTGTGGTGATGCATGCCTGTAATCCCAGCTACTGGGGGGGCTGAGGCAGGAGAATCACTTGAACCCAAGAGGTGGAGGTTGCAGTGAGCTAAGATTGCGCCACTGTACTCCAGCCTGGGCGACAGAGCAAGACTCCGTCTTGAAAAAAAAAAAAAAAATCTCTGTCAAGGGTGATCTTTTTCTTTAGGTTACAATAACCCTCTTCAGCCAGGATGTTCTCTGCTCTGGTCATTCTGCAGGGCCCCAGAAATTAAGACCAGCATGGTGAAAGAATGAGGACCTTAAATTAAGTTCCCCCTTTGTCGCTTCATGTTTTTGAAGTCTGGTGTGGACAATTTGGATTTTGATGTGTCTTGCCCTGTGGAATCCAATCATGGAATGTCTGTGGCTAAGGACACTCATGAGAATACCATAAAAGGAGACAGTCTTGAAGTCATTTATTTTACTTAAAAATATCCCAGGGTTACTATCCTAGGCAACGCAGGGAGACCCTGTCTCTACAAATAATTTAAAAATTAGCCAGGCACGGTGGCACACCCCTGTGGTCTGAGCTACCTGGGAGGCTGAGGTGGAAGGATCGCTTGAGCCCAGGAGGTTGAGGCTGCAGTGAACTGTGATGGTGACACTGCACTCCAGCCTGGGTGACAGAGTGAAAACCTGTCAAAAAAAAAAAAAAAAAATCCTCCTAGGGTTACAAAACAGAGGTTGCCTAATAAGCTTGCTAATAGCTTAAAAGCACAATTACACTCTAGATGAATGCAGTGTTGAAATGCAAAGGGAGGTAGCTTGTGCCTGTGGTCCCATATACCTTGGAGGTTGAGGTGGGGGGATGGCTTGAGCTCAGGGGTTTGAGGCTGCAATGAGCTGTGATCATGCAAGTGAGAACGCATCTCTTAAAATAAATAACAAAATAAATGCAAACAGAATCAAAGACGAACTTCTGGATGCCTCCTCCCCACCTCTTTACAACATGTAGCAAAGACGCTTATGTTTGGTAAATAAATTAATTAAATCTATGTTTTTGTCTGAATATACATTCTCTTACCTGATCTGTTCATTTCCTTTTTTTATTTTTTTATTTTTTATTATTATTTTTTTTGAGACGAAGTCTCGCTCTGTCGCCCAGGCTGGAGTGCAATGGTGCGATCTCGGCTCACTGCAAGCTCCGCCTCCCGGGTTCAGGCCATTCTCCTGCCTCAGCCTCCCGAGTAGCTGGGACTACAGGCGCCCTCCACCTCGCCCGGCTAGTTTTTTTTGTATTTTTAGTAGAGATGGGGTTTCACAGTGTTAACCAGGATGGTCTCGATCTCCTGACCTCGTGATCTGCCCGCCTCGACCTCCCAAAGTGCTGGGATCACAGGCGTGAGCCACCGCGCCCGGGCATTTCCTTTTTTTTAAAAAAAAATCTTCCTCCCAACACCCATACTCTTTCCTGACATTCTGCCTGTGGCCGTGACCTCCTTTCCCTGCATCTCTTTCCTAGACCAGCTCACACCCTTCCCCACCCAGCTGAGATATCTCCTCTCCAGGAGGCTTCCCCGACTCTGATTTGGATTGACACATGTTGACAAAATGCCAAACAGGGCCTGCCCATTGCAGGCTCAATAAACATTGAACAGCCTCCCTGTAATCACTCGGTTTTCTCTTTGTACCCAGGAATCACCAAGTAGAAGAACTTCAGCTCTCCGACTGGTTTCATCCTAGGTAAGAACAAAAATTGAACAGGCTCCCTCCCTGTAATCACTCGGTTTTCTCTTTGTACCCAGGAATCACCAAGTAGAAGAACTTCGACTCTCAGACTGGTTTCATCCTAGGTAAGAACAAAAATGCCTGTTTGCGTGCACACACGAACGATATACCTCAACTTGACGTGATAGGTTTTTCTTCCCCAGTCACTAAATTCAGCTCTCCTGCGAGGTTTCCGGAATTGGAGTTTTATTTTCGAGGCTCTTATAAACAAACCAGGGTCTGCTGATCACGAACCAGGCGATGACGGTGGTCATGAAGAATCAGATTCACGCTACCTGGCTTGGCTTTCCTGGTTTACGCAGTGCAAGAACGTCTCTTCGGAAACAGCTTGAAAATGCTACTGATGATGCTGCTTGACTTTGGTGGTAGCACTCAGGGGCAGCCTCATCCTTTGTGAAGTGTGTGTAGTGTTCAACTTTGTGTTGTGTTCCTATGTAGGTTTGGGGTTATTTACAGTTTGGGGGCTATTGTAGGCAAAGTTCTGGTGACTAAATGTAGCCCTTTTTGGTTTTTTGTTTTTTTTTTACACAGATGCATGACTTCCTATGTGAGATCCATTTCTAAAATGAAGTTATTAGGCCAAAGAATGCAGACATTTAAAATTTTGGATGTAAATTTAAAATGGCTAAATTTCCTTTTAATAATGGTACCATTTTATCTTCTTGTATACAGTGCATAAAGTATTACAAGCTTTTTTATGTTTGGTAAAGCTGCTAGTTAAGACCTCAATTCAATTTGCATTTCTGTAATTGTATTGTTTGAGTATTTTTTTTTTTTTTTTTTTAGAGACAGAGTTTTGCTCTTGTTGCCCAGGCTGGAGTGCAATGGTGTGATCTTGGTTCACTGCAACCTCTGCCTCCAGGGTTCAAGTGATTCTCCTGCCTCAGCCTCCTGAGTAGCTGGGATTACAGGTACCTGCCACCACACCTGGCTAATTTTTGTATTTTTAGTAGAGACAGGGTTTCACCATGTTGGCCAGGCTGGTCTTGAACTCCTGGCCACAGGTGATCCACCTGCCTCAGCGTCCCGAGTATCTTTTTATATGTTTACCATTCATTCATATTTCATCTTTCCTGTAGGTTTTTTTTTTGTTTGTTGTTTTGTTTTTGTTTTTCTTTTCTTTTTGTTTTTTTTTTTTTTTTAAGATGGAGTCTAGCTCTGTTGTCCAGGCTGGAGTGCAGTGGCACGATTTCAGTTCACTGCAAGCTCTGCCTCCCAGGTTCACACCATTCTCTTGCCTCAGCCTCCCAAGTAGCTGGGACTACAGGCACCCACCACCATGCCTGGCTAATTTTTTATGTATTTAGTAGAGACGCGGTTTCACGGTGTTGGCCAGGATGGTCTTGATCTCCCGATCTCGTGATCCGCACGCCTCGGCCTCCTGAAGTGCTGGGATTATAGGCATGAGCCACCGCGCCCAGCCCAAAATATGTTCTTTGATCATTTTTTCTAAATACTAAAATTAGAAATCAGTAACAGAAAGTAATTTGGGTAATTTACAGATGTGTGGACATTTAACAATTCACTCCTAAATACTCAAAAAGGAATCACAAGAGAAATTAAAAAATATTTTAATGTGATTGAAAATAAAAACACTACATGCCAAACTTATGGGGTGCAGCAAAAGCAGTGCTTACTGAGAAATTTATAGCTATAAATGCCTACATTAAAATGAAAGATCCCAAGTCTTTTTTTGTAGAGATGAGGTCTTGCTATTTTGACCAGGCTGGTCTTAGGCTTTATACGTTAAGGAAAATGTATACATTAAGAAAATCAGAAAAGAAGAACCAAATAAAACTAAAGCAAGCACAGGAAAAAAAGAGGAGCAAATCAATTAAATAGAAAATAGAAGAATAATAGAGAAAGTTAACAAAACCAAAATTGGTTTTTTGAAAAGATAAACAAATTTGCCAAAAGTATAACTTGATTGACCTAGATAAAAAGGGAGAACTGAAATTACTAGAATCAGGAGTGAAAGAGAGGACATGACCACCAACCTCTAGAAATAATAAGGATTATGAGGGAATACTGTGATTAATTGTATGCCAACAAATTAAATAACCTATGTGAAATGAAGAAATTCCTAGAAAGACTAAAGAAGAAAGGGAAAATTTGAATGAGCTATAATAAGTAAATAATTTGAATTAGTAATAAAAATCTTTCTACAAAGAAAAGCCCAGAAATACAAAATGTCATTGGTAAACTATGTCAAATGCTAAAGAAGAATTAATACCAATCTTTCACAAGCTCTTCAAAATATTAAAAGAGAAAGGAGTATTTTTCAACTCATTCTAGACCAGTATTACTCTGATATCAAAACCAGACAAAGGTATCACAAGAAAACTACAGACCAATATCCCATATGAATATAAATGCAAAACTTTTCAGCAAAATACTATTATAGAAAACTGAGGCCGGGCGCGGTGGCTCAAGCCTGTAATCCCAGCACTTTGGGAGGCCGAGGTGGGCGGATCACGAGATCGGGAGATCAAGACCATCCTGGCCAACACCGTGAAAGTGCTTCACTTCACCGAAAGTGAAGACCATTCAGTCTTTCACTATGAAGTGTGTGAGCTAGAAGATATTTGTAGATGTTCTTTATCAAGTTGAGGGCATTCCCGTCTATTACTTTTTTTCTGGGAGCTTTTATCATGAATCGACATTGAACTTTGTAGGGTGTTTTTTCCAAGTTGAGCATGTAATTGATCTTCTCTATCTTTCAATATGGTGGTTTACATTCATTGATTTCCAGATGTTTAATAGCCTGTCTTAAATCCTGCTGTGGTCTTGTTGTATTGAAGGCAAATCGGATGGCTGTCTCCCTTTTTGTACTCATCTCTCATTTCTGCTGCATTGCACTGATGGGCCTAAAGCATGAGGGAGAAGCTGAAAAAAAAAAAAAAAAAAGGCATCCCCAGAAACTTGTAGGAAAAGGAGAGAGAGAAAAAGAAAGCAGACAAGGAGGGAAAAATAAAGGCATTGAGTAAGGGAGGTGATCTCCTGCCTCCCATCTTGGCTTCGGTAAATGATCGGAGAGTGTTCTAACTCTGGGCTGCCTAATTTTGAGCTGCAGTCAGAGCTCAGAAAAGGCAGCTCCTGGGCTCAAAGGCAGGTGGTTGGGGGAGGAACACACAAACCCAGGAGCCAGGTGGGCTAGGTGTGGCATCCCAACCCTCATGTGTTAACTGTGCGATGTCGGGCAACTTACTCAATCGTGTGTGCCTCTGGTTCCCCATGTGGAGATCAGGGGTGGTGGCACTCACTGCATAGGGCATTGCAAAGATGAATCCAGTGGGATAATGCACTCAAACACAGAGCCGGGCGTGCAGTTGGTGCTTTCTAAGCATTAGTCATTACTGCTCGGCACCTGCTGCCGGCGCCTCAGTAAAGCAAGCCCTGTTTTAATTTGGTTCTTGTTCCACAGAAAACGCCCTGATGTTATAACGAAAACAGACTGGCTTGCTCCCATCGTATGGGAAGGGACTTTCGACAGGCAGGTCCTGGAAAAACATTACAGAAGGCGGAATATCACCGTGGGCCTGGCGGTCTTTGCTACTGGCAGGTAGGTGCCACTCACCTTTGCCCTTTTTTATTTTGGGAAAATGTGGATCGGCATTCACGGGTCTTTGACCTCCAAAGAGCCAACCATAATCAAGCATAATTAATGATAACAATAGCCATGATATCTGTGAGAAAGGAACTCACCCTTCCAAAACCAAAGAATGGACTCAGAGACCTGGAGAACAGTGAAAGTGAGACTTTTAATGACAGTCTTGCAAGATCGGGTGTCTGATGGGCAGGCACACCCAGCACAGCTTCAACAAGCCATTTATCCCCTAGTGCGCAGGCCCCTCCCCCAGTTGCTCATAGGCTGAGTACTGTGGGGGGCGGGGTCACAATCTTCCCAGACGTCACCTATTGGTTGTTGAGCAGGGGCTTTAGGTGTTTTCTTTAGGGTGGTTTTGCTGCATTTTGTTGCAGCCCACAATGCATTGCAATCAGCTCAGGGGCTCTTCAAGTATCTGACTTAGGACCTAAGTAGCTGAGTAGGCTGATAAGAACAGACAAAGCGAGCTATTTTGCAGACTAGTAAAGTTTTATCTTTTTAAACTTTTTTGACTAAACTTTTTTGGTTTGGGTGAGGGCAACTAAGGTGGGAGGCCAACAAGCAGGCATTGGCTATATAAGCTGGGGCCTAGTATATCCTGTTTCTTTTGTAGTTTGCTGACCTAAGCCGATTTAAGGCCCTTTGTCTTGGAAATGGACTACTGTAGATAGGATTTCCTTCAATTTCTGGCTGGCTTGTACAAAAGGTGTGCTAGGTTTCTCTGTCGATGGCCAAGTCCTTAACACCAGTGGGAACCTTTTGACTCATATCCATTTAGCTCCTGCTCCCTTTCTTCGCAACAGCCATTCCAAAACATGGTGGGTTTTCTCAGTCCCTCCGAGTGAGGACATTTCTTCCCACTCACCGACTCAGCTGAAGCTGTGGGCCTGATTCTTCCACACTTATACCTTCTGAGTTCCTTAGCATCAGAGGACACCCATGTTAGCGCATTCAGCCGCCTCTTCTCCTGATCATGTTTAGAAAAGTAAGTGTTGGCCGGGCACGGTGGCTCATGCCTGTAATCCCAGCACTTTGGGAGACCGAGGTGGGTGGATCACCTGAGGTCAGGAATTTGAGAGCAGCCTGGCCAACATGGTGAAACCCCATTTCTACTAAAAACACACACACAAAAAAAATTAGCCAGGCGTGGTGGCAGGTGCCTGTAATCCCAGCTACTTGGGAGGCTGAGGCAGGAGAATTGCTTGAACCTGGGAGGTGGAGGTTGCAGTGAGTCGAGATCAGACCACTGCACTCCAGCCTGGGCATCAGAGCAAGACTCCATCTCAAAAAAAAAGAAAAGTAAATCTCTTCTCTGGTGTGTGTTACCTAGGTTTGCAGAGGAGTACCTGAGGCTGTTCCTACACTCCGCGAATAAGCACTTCATGACAGGCTACCGAGTGATCTTCTACATCATGGTGGACGCCTTCCTCCAGCTGCCTGACATACAGCCCAGTCCTCTTCGAACGTTCAAAGCATTTGAAGTGGACGCTGAGAGGTGGTGGCTCGAGGGCTCCCTGGTGTACATGAAGAGCCTGGGTGAACATATCACCAGTCACATCCAAGATGAGGTGGATTTCCTCTTCAGCATGGCGGTCAACCAGGTCTTCCAGAATGAGTTCGGGGTGGAGACGCTGGGCCCGTTGGTGGCCCAGCTCCATGCCTGGTGGTATTTCAGAAACACCAAGAACTTCCCTTATGAGAGGAGGCCGACCTCAGCAGCTAGCATCCCGTTTGGACAGGGGGATTTCTATTATGGCAGCTTGATGGTTGGTGGCACGCCCCGTAATATTTTAGACTTCATCGAGGAATATCTGAACGGAGTTATTCATGACATCAAAAATGGACTCAATAGCACCTATGAAAAGCACCTGAACAAGTATTTTTACCTCAATAAACCCACCAAGCTGTTATCACCAGAATACAGCTGGGATCTTGCATTTTCTCCTCCTCCGCAGATCCAATACGTCAAGGTTGCACATGATTCCCACAGGAAATTATGAATTACGCCATTAGGTTTATGTCGAATAAACAAATCACGGCAATTTCTTATAAATGAGGGAAGTCTTAAAACCCTCCATTTTTTAGAGACATACAAATGTACATCCTTCCCAAATAAATGTTTCTTCTTGCCATTTTGAGCCATCTTATTTGGCTAACATAGGATAAAGAATAAAAGGATAATTACTTCACATGAATACACAGTAATGTTATTATCTATGTATTGTAGATAATGTGAAAATGCATTTGACATAGAATGAATTTTTTTTAATGGAGAAAGACTCTAGTTGAGAAAAGACATTTGTAAAATGGAAAAGTAGCTCATGCAAAGGAAAAAATAAATGCCAGCTACTCATTAAGTCTTCACTGCGTTTTTCCACGCTGGGATACGTGTGGCTTATGGTCAACCTTGCATATTGTCTCAGTCTGTCCAGTGTGTGATTTGACACAGGTGAGCTAGAGGAATCCAGCCAAAGCCACGTCTTACTATTATGGTTTCAAAGTGAGATATTCAGTTCCTTTTGTTAAAAAGCTGTAGGTATTGGCCGGTTGCGGTAGCTCATGCCTGTAATCCCAGCACTTTGGGAGGCCAAGGCAGGTGAATCACCTGAGGTCAGGAGTTCGAGACCAGCCAGCCTGGCTAACATGGTGAAACCCCATTTCTACTAAAAATACAGAAAATTAGCTGGGTGTGGTGGTATGTGCCTGTAATCCCAGCTACTCAGGAGGCTGAGACAGGAGAATCGCTTGAACCTGGGAGGTGGAGGTGAGATTGCGCCATTGCACTCCAGCCTGGGTGGCAAGGGTGAAACTCCATCTCAAAACAAACAAACAAATAAACAAACAAAACAAACAAAAAAAATCTGTAGGTATTTTTTTTTTTTTAAGTTATTTACTGAGCTCAGTGGTAAAGGTGCTCTGCCAGATGCAGACAGGAATAGAAGACAGTTTGGAACACCTGTGTCCCTGGCCGCCCACAGTCTGGCAGGGGTTGAGGCTGTGTGCTAAGAGTACATGTTCAGGGTGCTAAAAGTGACAAGGAAGATGGTCACCTGAGCTCTGTGGTGGTCAGGGAGCCAACACCTCCACGAGACGCTTTGTGTGTCACAGAGGGAGAATGTTCCTAAGTCCGTGGGCAGCGGCAGCTATGAACAGCTTTAGTAAGTGTCATGGCCCACCCCGTTACTATGCTGAAGTCCTAACTCCGTACCTCAGAATGTGACTGTGTCTGCTGGAGATAGGGTCATTAAAGAGGTCATTAAGGTAAAATGAGGTCACTGAGGTGGGCCCTAATCCCACAGGTCCTTATTAAGAGATTAAGACACAGACATATAGAGGGATGACCATGAGGACACAGGGAGTGTTGGGAGCAAGCCCCCCAAAATCTGGCCATAAACTGGCCCCAACACTGGCCATAAAATCTCTGCAGCACTGTGACATGTTCATAATGGCCCTAATGCCCAAGCTGGAAGGTTGTGGGTTCACAGGAATGAGGGCAAGGAACACCTGGCCCACCCAGGGTGGAAAACCACTTAAAGGCATTCTTAAGCCACAAACAATAGCATGAGCGATCTGTGTTTTAAGGGTGTGTTCCTGCTGTTAGTTAACTAGCCCAACCTATTCCTTTAATTCGGCCCATCCCTTCGTTTCCCATAAGGGATACTTTTAGTTAATTTAATATCTATAGAAACCATGCTGATGACTGGTTTGCTGTTAATAAATATGTGGGTAAATCTCTGCTCGGGGCTCTCAGCTCTGAAAGCTGTGAGACCCCTGATTCCCCACTTCACACCTCTGTATTTCTGTGTGTGTGTCTTTAATTCCTCTAGCGCCGCTAGGTTAGGGTCTCCCCAACTGAGCTGGTCTCGGCAAGTGGCGTCCATCGTGGGGGCTCGAATCCATGTCGAAGGGTCGCTGGAGGGACAGTTGGAACGGAAAACTAGCTGGAGGACACCCGAGTACTCTTAAAGCAACCCCCGTGGTGAGTAAGAAGGGGAGCTCGGAAGCGTCAGGGTAACAATGGGACAGATATGGGGTCTGGTTCTTTTCACCTTGGAACTTTTTCACACTGATAATGAGGAGGAACAAGAGTATAGTGAAGTAACAGAAGAGATTACAGAGCAGGTTTATTTGCCGGATGAACCTAAAGTGGCAAAGGAAGGAGAGGTTCATCCCTACCCTTCTGCACCCCCTCATTATTATTTTGAAGAAAATTGCCTCCCAGATCTTTCTTTTCCAGAGGACACTGGGCAAAAATAGTTGCCCCAGTGACTTGGAGCAGCGCCTCAAGTGACGACTCTTAGTTCTATTCAGGTAGGAATTCAGTAAGCTAGATGAGAGGGTGATTTAGAGGCTTGGCAGATCCCTGTTAGAATACACCCCCCAGATCAACAGGGAAATATTACAGCTACATTTGAGCCTTTTCCTTTTAAATTACTCAAAGAATTAAAAGAAGTAATAAATCAGTATGGACCAGGTTCTCCTTTTGTAATGGGACTGTTAAAGAATCAGTCAGATGATTCCTGCTGACTGGGACACTCTTACTTGAGCTTGTCTAACTCCTGTTCAGTTCTTACAATTTAAAACTTGGTGGGCAGATGAAGCTTCCATTCAGGCTGCTTGCAATGCCCAGGCCCAACCTCAAATTAATATAACTGCAGACCAACTTTTGGGGGTTGGCGGCTGGGCTGGTTTAGATGCACAAGTGGTCACGCAGGATGAGGCCATAGAACAGCTTAGAGGAGTGTGCATTAGAGCTTGGGAAAAAATCACTTCAGGTGGGGAACAAACAGAGCGTGGAAAAAAGGCACCCTTCCTTTGGTGCTATAAAACAGGGACCAAGGGAACCATATGTGGATTTTATAGCTTGGTTACAGGAGTCTCTTAAAAAGATGATTGCAGATTCGGCTGCTCAGAGGATATAGTGTTGCAGTTATTAGCTTTTGACAATGCTAATCCTGATTGCCAGGCTGCTCTGCGACCTCTCAGAGGGAAAGCACATTTAGTTGATTATGTCAAGGCCTGTGATGGTATTGGAGGTAATCTGCATAAAGCTACTTTGTTGGCACAGGCAATGGCAGGACTGAGAGTGGATAAAGGAAATACTCCATTTCCTGGAGCTTGTTTTAACTGTGGGAAGCATGGTCATACTAAAAAAGAATGTAGAAAAATTCAGCAAGCCAGCCTGCCAGATAGCGGAAAAAAGAAAACTATTGAGCCTGAAATATGTCCAAAATGTAAAACAGGAAAACACTGGGCTAGTCAGTGTCACTCTAAGTTTGATAAAGAAGGGAACCTGATTTCGGGAAACGCCATGAGGGGCCCATCCTGGGCCCTGTTCTAAACCGGGGCATTTCCAGCTCAGGCCGTTCCCTCACCCCTGCACAATGTCTGTCCCCTGCCACAGCCGGTAGTGCCACAGTAGATTTATGCTGCACAAAAGCTGTGAGCCTGGGGAACCCCTGCAAAAGGTCTCAACAGGAGTCTGTGGACCCTTGCCAGCAGGGACAATAGGATTACTTTTAGCGAGGCCTAGTTTAAGTTTAAAAGGCGTACAAATACACACAGGAGTCATTGATTCAGCTTACAATGGGGAAATTCAAGTTGTTGTATCTACTTCTGTTCCCTGGAAAGCAGAGCCAGGAGAGCGCATAGCACAGCTCCTGATTGTGCCATATGTGGGAATGGGAAAAAGTGAAATTAAATGAACAGGAGGATTTGGAAGCACAAATAAACAAGGCGAAGGAGCTTATTGGGTAAATCAAATTACTGATAAACGTCCTACCTGTGAAATAATTATTCAAGGAAAGAAATGTAAAGGTTTGGTAGATATAGGAGTGGACATTTCAATCATTTCTCTACAGCCCTGACCGTCCATGTAGCCAGTTCAACCTGCTCAATTTAACATAGTTGGAGTTGGTAAAGCCCCTGAAGTATATAAAAGTAGTTATATTTTGCATTGTGAGGGGCCCGACGGACAACCTGGGACTATTCAACCAATTATAACTTCTGTACCTATAAATTTAGGGGGAAGAGATTAATTACAACAGTGGGGAGCACAAGTTCTAATTCCAGAACAATCATATAACCCTCAAAGTCAACATACAATGCATGAAATGGGGTATGTCCCTGGTATGGGACTAGAAAAACATTTGCAAGGTTTGAAAGAACCACTTCAAGTGGAAAAAGTTCCCACCAAAGATTAGGATATCATTTTTGATGGTGGCCATTGTTAAGCCTCCAGAACCTATACCTTTAAAATGGCTAACAGATAAGCCAATTTGGACACAGCAATGGCCGCTAAGTAAAGAAAAACTGGAGGCTTTAGAGAAATTAGTTGCTGAACAATTAGAAAATGGGCACATAGCTCCAACATTTTCTCCTTGGAATTCTCCAGTTTTCATAATTAAGAAAAAATCAGGTAAATGGAGAATGTTAACTGACTTAAGAGCCATCAATTCAGTTATACAACCTATGGGAGCATCACAGCCAGGATTGCCTTCTCCTGCTATAATTCCAAAAAATTGGCTTTTAATAGTCATAGATTTAAAAGACTGTTTCTTTATTATCCCTTTAGCTGAGCAGGACTGTGAACAGTTTGCGTTTACAATTCCTGCGGTAAACAGCCTGCAGCCTGCTAAGCATTGTCACTTGAAAGTGTTGCCACAGGGCATGTCAAACAGCCCAACAATTTGCCAGACGTATGTGGGGCAAGCAATTACATTATTCACTATAAGGATGATATACTTTGTGCTGCCCTCACTTGAGAAATATTAGCCAACGTTGTGATCACTCACAAAATTCAATTTCTCGTGCTGGTTTAATTATAGCTCCTGACAAAATTCAGATTACTACTCCTTACTCCTACTTGGGGACCTTAGTAAATGACACTACCATTGTGCCACAGAAAGTAACCATACGTAGGGATAAATTAAAAACATTAAATGACTTTTAAAAATTACTAGGGGACATAATTGGATACGACCTGCTCTAGGCATTCTTACCTATGCCATGAGTAATCTGTTTTTTATCCTTAGAGGAAATCCTAGTCTCACTAGCCCTCGACAATTAACAAAGGAGGCTGAGGTCGAGTTACAACTGATTGAGAAGCAAGTCCATAAAGCTCAAATAAATAGAATAGACCCAGAGAAGACTCTAGATTCACTAATTTTTTCAACTCAGCATTCACCTACTGGTGTTATTGTCCAAGAACAGGACTTACGAGAGTGGCTTTTTCTTCCACATACTAATTCATGGACTCTAACTCCTTGTTTGGATCAAATCGCTACCATGATAGGAAATGGGAGAACTCGGATTGTTAAATTACGTGGATATGATCCTGGAAAAATTATTGTCCCTCTCACGAAGGCACAAATGCAGCAAGCCTTTATAAATAGTCTACTTGGCAAACCCGTTTAGCTGACTTTGCGGGTATTCTCTATAATCATTTTCCTAAAACGAAACTGTTTCAGTTTTTGAAATTAACTAATTGGATTCTCCCTAAAATAACTAAATTTAAACTAATTGAAGGTGCTGAGAATGTTTTTACAGATAGGTCTAGTAATGGTAAAGCTTCTTATTCTGGCTCAAAAGGTAAAGTTTTTCAGACGCCTTATACTTCAGCTCAAAAAGCAGAGCTTGTAGCTGTAATTGAGGTATTGACTGCTTTTGAGATGCCTATTAATGTGATTTCTGATTCTTCATACGTGGTTCACTCCACCCAGTTAACTGAAAATGCTCAGTTACGATTTCATACAAATGAACAACTGATGACTTTATTTACCCAATTGCAAACAGCAGTTAGGAGTAGAACACACCCTTTTTACATCACTCACATTAGGGCTCATACACCTCTTCCAGGACCTTTGACTGAAGGGAATCAAATGGCTGATCGCCTAGATGCTACTGCAATACCTAATGCTCGACACTTTCACAATTTGAGCCATGTTAATGCCTCTGGTCTCAAACGCAGATACGGCGTTACCTGGAAAGAAGCTAAAGCTACTATCCAGCGATGCCCAACTTGCCAAATGGTGCATTCCTCATCTTTTACAGGAGGAGTTAATCCTCGAGGACTGGAACCCAATTCTCTTCGGCAAGTGGATGTCACACATGTTCCCTTGTTTGGGAGACTAGCTTATGTACATGTATGTGTGGACACTAACTTAGTGGCCTGAGCAAACTAATCCAGTAGGTGTCCCAAAAATAATGGCAGTTCAAACACCGGATTGCAAGGAGCGCTGACCACTGTTTCCTGGGATGGAAGACGAGGCTGAGGAAAGCTTCCCTGGGTTCAGAATTACACCTGGGGCTACCACCTCAGGGTCCCCTTCGTTATGTCACCCGGCCTCCCCCTCATACCCTGTTCATGACGGGGACCATCTTAAAGAACCTATCTGTCAAGGCTTAGCTCACCCTCCCTCTTTTTTGCTGCTGTCTCCTTTGACTAAGAGAAGGTGATCTTTTCGGCAACTTATTCTTGAATCTCACACAGTAGCTGTCATATTTAAAAAAAAAAAAAAAAAACTATGAAAGTTTCAAAAGGGTGAAAATAGATATTACATTAGCCACAAACCCTATATATACAGTTTTAGTAATCACTTGGGCCGGATCTGGAAAGGGTGGGGTGTACTGAACTAAACAAAACTTCTTTTATTTTTCCTGCCAATTTATGCATGAGGCTAGAAGACTTACTGAGAAGGCTTCTGAAGTTTTAGTTTTAAAAATTATGGAGTCAGTATTAAAGCATTGTAAATTTCTTGATTTGCACGGCAGAACACCAGGTAAGCTTGCGAATGTTTAGAATTTCCAGGTGCCAGGGCAAGCCTGCTTAGGAGGCTTAGAAACCCGGTCACTCAGAAAAGCCAGCGTCTGTCCCCACCAGCCAGCGTGTGCCTCCCTCCCGGTGGGTGCTAAACTGCTTTCTAGAAGTAGTTCAATTTTGCCAATTTGATGAGCAATAATAAATGGCCTCTCTTTTTTATTTGATTACTTATGAAGTCAAACCTTTTTTTTTTTTCCGAGACGGAGTCTTGCTCTATCACCCAGACTGGAGTCCAGACTCGGCTCACTGCAAGCTCCGCCTCCCGGGTTTACGCCATTCTCCTGCCTCAGCCTCCTGAGTAGCTGGGACTATCGGTGTGCACCACCACCGCCAGCTAATCTTTGTATTTTTAGTAGAGACGGGATTTCACCGTGTAAACCAGGATGGTCTCGATCTCCTGACCTCGTGATCTCCCCGCCTCGGCCTCCCAAAGTGCTGGGATTACAGGCATGAGCCACTGCACCTGGCCGAAGTCAAACCTTTGAATCAGCCTTTTGATCTATGCAAATAGCCTTTCTTATCTTTTGCTCAGTGCTTTTTTTCTTTTTACTTTCAGAGACAGGATCTCACTCTGTTGCCCAAGCTGGAGTGCAGTGGTGTGATATCATGGCTTACTGTAGCCTCAAACTCCTGAGCTCGAGGGATCTGCCAGCCTTAGCCTTCCAAGTAGCTGCAACTACAGATGTATATCACAATGCACAGCTATTTTTTTTCTTGTTATTTTTTTAATTTGGGACTGCTTTTTTTTAAGTTTTTTTTTTTTTTTTTTTTTTTTTTTTTAGAGACAGGGTCTTGCTGTATTGCCCAGGCTGGTCTCAAACTCCTGGGCTCAAGCCATCGTTTGGCCCCCAGCCTTCCACAGTGATGGGATTACAGGCATGAGCCACCACGCCTGGCCCTTCAAGGAGTTCTGATTTACATATGTATTTACATATGTGATATGAACCCTTCGTCACTTTTGCTGCAAATGTTAATTTCAGATTGTTCTTTCCATTTTGATAGTGTTGATGATGTCTTTGATATGCCAAGTTTAAAGCTCTCAACCTTTCCCCTGGTGTTGATACTGTCCGTGTAGGCACCCCATCCGCAAGTTATAGAAAGAAGTTTCAAGATTTCCTTCCTTTTTTTCAGAATTGATCAGGAACGAATTTTAAGATAATGTGTAGGTGAGATAGCCAATCTTATTTCCCCCAATCTGTCTTGCCCATTTCCCTCAACACTATTTATTGAATAAATAATGCTTTTTTAGGACAGGCCATTTGTACCATCTCTGAAGTTGTTGTATACATTCGGGTTCATTCCTTGACTCGATACCCAGTTTCTTGCTGTTCTTTTGCCCTGAGCTAATGTCACACGCTTCTCATCACTGCTGTTTGATATTAGGATAGAATGGTACAGCCATCTGCATGATGCTTCTTTTAAAAATGTTTCCAAACTTTTATTCCTTCATGTAAATTTTAGATACAGATCTGCAGTTTGGGGAAAAATCCCACTGGAAGAATAATGGAATTGCTGAAGTGTGTGGGTGAACCTGAGGTTACCAACTCAACGATGCTGAGAGAGACGCAGCACTCTCGCGTCGCTATTTATCCCGGTCATTTTAGGGCCCCAGAAAAAGCTATTTTTTATGATCTTACAAATTCCATAAACCTCTTGTTACATGTGTGCTTTGTGAGTGTCGTTTTTCCTTGTGTTTTTCCAGCCGGACTTGTTGATTTTCAGGAGAACTGTGGGGCTTCATCATCAGCTTCACCACCAGCTCTGGGTTTCATTCCGTTGTGTTTATCCCATGTGGGGGAGAAGGGGGAGAAGGGGGAGAAGGGGGAGAAGGGGGAGAAGGGGGAGAAGGGGGAGAAGGCCTCACTGGAGGCGTTTTCGGGGCAGCCTCTGGCCATACCTGTCTTGGGAGTTCCAGACGACAAGTATCAAGTCCTTGACCCAATTTCCTCAGAGCCTGCCCTGCCGATGGGCGGCCCTGGCTCGCCGGGAGCAGAAGCGGGTGCTGCCCTTCAGAATCCTGGGCCCGGAGGAGTGGGCGTTGGCCGGTCTCACCTGCCACACAGGTAGAGCCGTCCTTGTTTACCTGGCGGCCCTGCTGGACTCCTACGGGGAGCAGGGTCTGGAGCTGGGCTCACTCAGGGTTCTCGGACCTCGGTAGAGACATATGTGTTTGCTCACGGAGCATGGACGCCGCCTCTCTAGAGGGTCCCCAGCAGACCCAGGTGAGGCGGGTCTGAGTGGAGAGGAGCTGGAGTCTGAGAACAGCCTCCGTGGGGTCAAGTTCCTGAAGGACACTTGGGGGCCACCCCAGCAGCTCTCGGGGGGTGCATCGGAGGCGCCTGGGGCTACAGTGTTCCACTCATTGTATATGTTTTGGAGGCATCTGGCGCTGTGGGTAGGAGCTCAGGGGGCCATGTGCCCCCTCCTCACCACCCTGTGTGTGCTCCAAGCCCACAGACCAGGCTGGGGCATGCTGTTGGCCCTCGGCTGTTGGTTGACAGGTGGTTGGTAGGACCTGGAGACCCACAGAAGGAAGAGGCCTTCCCAGCAGGGGAGGGGACCAGGAGACAGGCAGGGTTGGGCCCCAGGCTGGGGAGCTTCCTTGGGTCCCTGAGATGCAAAAGGACTTCCAGCAGGGAACTGGGGCAGAGTCTAGGCCACAAACCAAGGTGAAGGAGGTGGAAGGGGGGCTGAGGGCAACAGAGGGGTAAGGAGCCCAGGCAGGAAGACTCCGGAGCCACCAGACCTAGGCTCGGGGTGGGGGACAAGGGCCTGTGGAGCAGAAAAGAAACAGTTGGTGATTCTGAGGACTTGACTCATTCATTTTGAAATCAATCAATCAGTCAATCAATCACATAGCACAAAACAGCCGTCCCTCAGTGGCATCACCTGGCCTTCTGCCTCCCCATGTTGGCTGTGTCCTGCCAGGGCCCTGTGCTCTGTGGAAACCCAGTTCCCTTGGGGGCCCACAAGGCCCCACCACTGCCCCACTCAGCCTTGGATCTCATCCCTGCCCTCCTCTGCTCAACTCCTGTTCCATCCGCATGACCCCTCTTCCAGGGAACCTTCCTCACCTCATTCCATCTCAGGGCCACCCACCCTGGCTGCCTGTACTCACACAGCATGGTCAGGCTCCCCAAACCCTGCTCTAGCCCCCACTCCCACCCCTGTAGCCCTTGCCTCTAACAAATCAGGTAATTACAATGCTTGCTACCATGTAACCTGCACTAGGGATGGATGATGCATCTGTCTTGTTCTAAGTGAATCCCAAACTCCCAGAACAGGCCTGGCCCGTGTGTTTGTTGATTGACCAAATGATGTGTTGGGAGGCAAGAGAGGGGAGAGGCTGGCTGGGCACTTGGCTCAGGAGGGAGGAGATCTGGATCCCTTCCAGCTCCTCCTCCTGGCTGTGCAACTTGGCCTTGTTACTGAACATCTCTGAGCCACATCTGTAGAGTGGACACGGCATCGGGCCCATATCATTGTGTCACGTGGGGCTGGTGAAATCTGGCAGCCCCTGAAGCAGCCTGCACAGGCCTGGCCGTAAGGGGAGTGGGGATGGGCTACACCCTCTGTGGTGCTGGCTGGGAAGACCAGGCCCCAGACCCTTGGGTCTTCCTCCTGTCCGGCTCTGGGACGTGGCTGGGGGGCAGTGCTCACCATCTATGTTGAAGACCGGGACTTTCTGTAGGTGGAATTTCTCCACGTACTCCAAGTATCTTCCCACCCATTTGGGGTCCTCCTGCATTCTTCTGGCTGGAATCAGAGGAGCTGACAGTGAGGGACTGAGGCCTGGAGCCTCTGTCTTTTCTGCCCTCTTCCTCTGCGGAGAACAATGGGGAGGCAGAGGCCCTGGGCATCACCCCACCACTAAGTTGCCATGGGCTGGGGGCTCGTCGGACCACGGCAGCACCCCCTCTGCGACCTCCCGGGCCTGGCCAGCTCTGATTGCAGTGGCCCCAACCTTGTCTCCTCTAAACACAGGTCTGTTCTGAGCACGGCAGGTAAAGTGCCCCTGGAAGGAGGGAGTCAGGCCTGGCCCGCCTCAGTGGAGATCCCCAGAGGGTCCCGAGTTCCGGCCTGGCGCCACCCTTCCCACCCCCTCGACCTTCTCAGCCCTGGGGCCTCTCGACTGCTGCTGTCCTGCTCCCCCACCCCATCCCAGGCTCGGCTCCGGCTGATCTTCCGCCCTGAAATGCCCCCAGGCCCATCTATCTCCACCTTGTCTTCAGGACACCGCAGCCTCTCGATGTCCCCGACTCTGTCCCCTGTGCCCTTCGAGCCCTTCTCCCATGGTGCTTTTACTTTCAGACCCACAGGACCCCGAGACATTGCTTGATAAGGAGGAAGACAAGGAAAGCATTTTCTCAGTTCCATCCACTGATAATTCAAGCTCCCAGTGCAGCGCCCAGAGCCGTGCCCGCCTCGTAGCCGACCCGCGGTGCACGTCCTGCGTGGGGACGTCCTCCCCACGTCCTGCGGTGCACGTCCTCCCCACGTCCTGCGGTGCACGTCCTCCCCACGTCCTGCGGTGCACGTCCTCCCCACGTCCTGCGTGCGGTGCACGTCCTCCCCACGTCCGCGGTGCACGTCCTGCGTGCGGTGCACGTCCTCCCCACGTCCTGCGTGCGGTGCACGTCCTCCCCACGTCCTGCGGTGCACATCCTCCCCACGTCCGCGGTGCACGTCCTGCGTGCGGTGCACGTCCTCCCCACGTCCGCGGTGCACATCCTCCCCACGTCCGCGGTGCACGTCCTCCCCACGTCCGCGGTGCACGTCCTGCGTGGGGACGTCCTCCCCACGTCCGCCCGAGGCTGCCTGCGCCCTCAGAACACATTGCACAGGAGGCACCTCCCAGACAGGACGGCCAGTCTCCGCACAGACCCGGGAGTGTCCGGCAGCTCCTCCCTCCTATCTGGGGACCCGGGCACTGCACCGGCCAGCGCTGGGGAGAGCTGGCCACTTACCCAGCAGCACCCACAGGCTGGTGATCTCGTCATCCTCAAAGCGCACGTAAAGAACGAGGTTGCTGTAGTCGGTGCTGACGAAGCGTACGTGCATGCTGCCACCCTCAACTGTGGGAGACCCCGGGGCCGGGTGATACACAATGCCTCGCTCCTCTGTCCCCCAGGCCCTGGACCCCCCCATGCCCTGTGGACAGTGCAGTGCGACCAAGAGGATGCACGACCTCCTTCCAGCACCTGGTCTTTCCCCAAAGCCGACAGCCCCCTCCTGAGTGTTGCGGCCAGGGCCGGGTGTCCGAGCGTCCCTTGCTCGCCCCTCCCCACTCAGAGCCCAGCCTGGATCCCGGACAGGGGCACTCACAGGAGCCTTGGTACTGGCCTTGCAACTGGGTTGGATGGACGGTGATGTTTGCTTCTTTACACACCCCTTCTCCCCTGGGAAAGGAGAAGGGAACCAGGGCCTGGTCAGCCTCCAACTCTGTCCTGTTGTCTTGCCCCAGGATGTTGTGACCCTCTCAGGGCTCTCTACCAGCGGACACTGGGGCTGCCACCAGCTGAGAGCCCTCCTGTCCTCCCCGGGGCGTCAGCTCCCCAGGCTCTGGGTCAGCCTTGTCCGGGCACAGGCACCAGGGTCATGCAGCCAGGAGGCGGCGATGCCCAGGGGGTGCTGGGGATGGGGTCGGAGTGAGGAAGTGAGGTCCTCCTCATTTCTGGGATGACACCAAACCTCCTGGAGCGGATTGGTCCCAGTCTGGCCTTGGCTCTGAACTGCAGGTCTTGGGGGCTGGGACCCTGACTGTCCTGCCTGTCCCCACTTGCTCTGGCTCTGTGCACAGACAGAGCCCCCCTCAGCCCCATGCTCCTGCCTCTGTGTGTAGACAGAGCCCCCCTCACCCCCATGCCCTTTGCTCTGAGGTCTTCAGTTTCTCATTTGGGGTGGGTACCCGCCAACCCCCGGGACTCTGCGGGCCCCCGCACAGTGTGTCTGTGACTGAGTGGCTACTAGGATGTGGGTCTCACGGCCTTCAGAGCTGTGGGTGCAGGTGGAACAATGTGAGCTTGTTGTCGGTGTCACTGGGCTCAGCACAGCTTGTCCCCAGGGCTGATTTTCTTTTGCTGACAGCGCAGCTCTCCTTAGGATTCCCTGACTTACATCGGGGCCGAAAGGGGCGTGGACCCGGGTGGCTGTGGTCCTTGGGAGAGGGTTGTTGGGAATTAGGCAACTTTCAAACACTGGAGATGGCACATTTAAAACGCCAGACCCGGGCTTCCTTCACAGCTGGAACACAGGCCCGTGGCCCAGTGGGCATGTCTGCTGGGACTGGACGTGGCCTCCAGGGCTGGGCTGGTGTTTCCTGCCCGCCTGCCTCTGGCAGCTTCCGAGCTTGCCCCTCTTGGAGCGGGGTCTTGGGCCTCAGCTTGGTGTGATGTGTTCCTCTGCCTCGGAACACTGTCACTGTCCCTTGGGGGTCCCTGGGTCTGAGAGTGAGCATCTGAGAGGGGTGGCAGGAGCCATGCTTACTTCCAGAACAGCACGAAGTCCACGTCCCCACCGTGCCTGGTCTGGATGGAGTGGAGAGCAAGCCTCAGAGGGTCGGCCGGAGAGACCAGGTTTGCGTGGCTGGCTGACAGCTGCAGAGTGAGCCAGCGCCCCTCCACCTGCAGGGGTGCGGGCCAGGGCGGGAAAGGCTGGCTAGTGCCCAGTCGTGTGGCACCCCACCACCTGCAGGGGTACGGGCTGGGGCAGGAGAGGGCTAGTGCCTGGCCGTGTGGCACCCCGTCCACCTGCAGGGGTGCGGGCTGGGATGGGAGAGGCCGGCTAGTGCCCAGCCGTGTGGCACCCCACCACCTGCAGGGGTACGGGCTGGGGCAGGAGAAGGCTAGTGCCTGGCCGTGTGGCACCCCCTCCACCTGCAGGGGTGCAGGCTGGGGCGGGAGAGGCCGGCTAGTGCCCGGCTGTGGGCACCAGTGGGCCACCCTCTGAGCTCTCAGGCCCCAGCTCTGGCACTGAGCATGGTCACCAGGAGGTCGTGCCCCTCCCAGGGGGCTGCACTGGCAAACGTTCCCTCTTCCCAGTCTATATTGGCAAATGCCCATCTGTGGGTCCAGGTGGAGGATAAGCCGTGCTTCCTTCTTGGGAAGAGTCACCTCCCGTCCCCTTCTCTCAGATCTCTGTCCAATCCCCTTCCCCACTTGCTACCCTCACTTCCCTCAGCCCCACACCCCTGCCTCTGCCTGATCCAAGCTCTGTTCCCCTGGCCAGGGAGGGTAGAAGGGAGGGTCTGGCTCTGTGCTGGGCGTCCCTCCATCCCTGCACTCCCACCAGCAGCACCAGGACCCCAGGGGCCACACAGGGAGGAGGAACTGGGACCCTCCCTGCACCCGGGGCTGGCCTCTTCGTGTCACCCAGGGTGAACCCTTCCCCTGCTCCCTGCCTGGGCCCAGCGTCTGGGTGCTCTGCTTCACTGGACGCCGCCCTGCAGCCTTCTCCTGAGACTGCTGTTGTGCTGCGGCTTCCACAGCCAGGAGAGAGGGAAGCGCCCCGAGGTAAATCAGTGGCCGCTGGTTCCGGCTGTGCGGGAGGACAGAGCCCGTTCCTGCCTCGGTTGGACCCAGGCTCAGGTGCAGCTCACCCTTCAGAGCTGCTGCAGGGTCAGGCAGGGCCCAAACCCCAGTCCCCGCCCACCTGCCCCCACCCCCTGCACCTCCTCAATGTGACACTCGTGTCATCCCCAGCCCGTGTTCCAAGCCTGAGTCTGGGGACTGGACCCATGACACTTACCTTCTGTGCATCAAAGTCCGGCTGTACCGGCACTTCTTCCAGAGCCTTCTGGGCACCTGCCAGGCCCAGGCCGAGGGCCAGCAGCAGGAGAGGGCCTTTCTCCAGCGCCATGACTCCGGGGAAGGGAGACTGCCCCCAACCAGCTCCCTCCTCTGTGCTGCCCAGACCCACCCCACCTTCCCACCCGCCACCTAAAAGTTCCAAGTTCCGCAAGCCTACCCCAGGAATGACGCCGCCTCCCTGGCACCGCCTGGCGTCTAAAGTGATGGGAAGCTGTGGTTTGGACTGGGTGTGGCGTGGCTGTCGGGGCAGTTTAACTGCATTGCACGTCTGTCCTGGATTCTGGGATGAGGCCTGTGGCCTGAGGGGGGCTGGGAAGAGGGCAGAGGAGGATATGGGCTCATTCAGGCCTGCAGTCCCTCCTCCGCAGGCCCCCTGGCCCCCAGTGTATTTGTCCACCGGCTGCTGGAGCCACGAATGCCAGGATCACTCTCACATCCCTATTCATCTCCTGCTCATGGTGAGCCTGCCTGGATGTGGGGAGGGTGGAGGGGGTGGGGCCTGCCTGGGTGTGGGGAGGGTGGAGGAGTGACGCAGACCAGCCCTGGGATGGCACTCGGCACGCGCTGGGCACTGAGCCCTCACGGGGCATCTGCCCTTTGTTCCTGCTTACTGCAAACGTCTCCCACCAGCTCCCTCTCTCCAACGCTGGAGCCACTCCCAGCCCAGGCCATGAGCCTCTCTCCTGCCCCATCCTCCTGCCCTCGCGTGTCCAGAGGCCAGCGTGGGGTGAGGTCAGGTGCTCCCTGCTCACCCGCCTTGGGTCCTCGTTTGCCATCTGGATTAAGTGCGGATCTCCAGGCCACAAAGCCCCTGTGGTCTGCCCCTTCCCCACTCCCTCCTTCCCTGCTGCAGCTACAGAGATGCCTGCCAGCCCTCGAATGTGGTGCCTGCCTCTGTACCCCACCCCACCTCCGCCCTCCCTCCTCCTGCCTGGGGCTGCATGGGGCTGAGAGGCTGCCCGGCCCCCGTAGGTTCCAGCTTACAGGGAGTCTGGGGTCTGGTTTGAGGAGTACCGCTGGCCTCAGGGTGACCACTGGCTTGGCCCCAGGGTTCTTAGATAGACACTAGGGGGCTACTCTGGGCTGGTGCTGCAGGGTTAACTCTAGGAGTGATGCACCCCCGCCCACCACGGGATGTGGGTAGTCCCAAGTTCAACCCACTGAGCTTGTTTTCTCTCCAAAGATGGAGAGGGGGCAGGGATGACACGGCCTGTGCAGGGTGCTCTGAGGACGGAGTCAGGTAATAAAGGAAAGAGCTTAGTTGAGTGCCTGCCCCTCATAAGCTCACTGTGAAGTCAGCTTCCGGCCAAAGGTCCTGCCAAGGGTCCGGTTAGGTTTGCATGAAATGCCCCCAGCCCATCGGGGAGGCTCCAAAGCCCAGGCTGGGGAGGGCCTGGCCTGATTTGCAGCGTCTTTCTGGAGGCTTCCATCAGCAGGCCAGGGTGAGGCAGCTCTCTCAGGTCAGCCTTGGGAACGGCCAGGCTAGAAGATGAAGTGTCATTCCCCACCCCTGGCCGCAGGTGGGCCTGAGGAGACCTCGGCCGTCCCCTGTGTGCTGGAAGACGGAGCAGCTGCCACCCATGGCTGACTCAGTCTGGGCTCCCGCACACCCTCCAACGCTGAGCTGGCCGTGCCTGAGTCAAGGGGCCAGGGACCAATACAGCATCTCGCACCCCACCCACAGCCCCTGCGCCCTGGGAAGGCCCCACCCTGCACCCGCATGCAGGTTCCAGAAGGGGCCAGGGCCGGGCAGGGCTCAGTGCAGGGTGGCAGCTTCTGGCCTCCATCCCTCTTCCTCCTTCTGGGTGCAGGATGTCACTCAACAGCAGCCACACTCAACCTCAAGTTTGCCTGTTTGGTTGGGCCTTAGGGGGTCCTAGCACTCCCTGTGGACCTTCCAGGGCCCAGCTGCTGCCCTGGGTCTATGATTTCTGCCTCTGGGCACCTTCCTCTACTTCCCAACCTCCCTGGTGGCCAGGTGCTGGCCTGAGATCTGTGTGCAGGAGTGAGTGTGCAAGTGTGTGTGAGTGCAGGGGTGTGTGTGCGCAGGTGTGTGTGAGTGCAGGGGTGTGCGTGTGCAGGTATGTGTGAGTGCAGGGTTGTGTGTATCCAGGTGTGTGAGTGGAGGGATGTGTGTATGCAGATGTGTGTGAGTGCAGGGTGTGCATGTGTGTGTGTGAGTGTGCATGTGTGTGTTCAGATGTGTGTGCAAGTGTGAGGTCAGGAGTGAGTGCATGGGTGTGAATTCAAGGTGTGTGCAAGTGTGTGAGTGCTGGTGTGTGTGTATATGTGTGTGCAGGTGTGAGTGCAGATGTGTCTGTGCAAGTGTGAAGCCAGGAGTGTGAGTGCAGGGGTGTGTGTGCAGGGGTGTGTGTGCAGGGGTGTGTATGCAGGTGTGTGTGAGTGGAGGGGGTGAGTGCAGGGGTGTGCATGTGTAAGTGTGTGAGTGTACACACGTGTGTGCAGGTGTGTGTGCAAGTGTGAGGTCAGGAGTGTGAATGCAGATGTGTGAGTGCAGGGTGTGTGCAAGAGTGTGTGCAGGTGTGAGTGCAGATGTGTGTGTACAAGTGTGAGTTCAGGGGTGTGTGTGCGGGGGTGTGTGAGTGCGCAAGTGTATATGTGTGCAGGGCTGTGTGTGCAGGGGGCAGACAGAAGGGGTGACTGGAGGTAAGGAACGGGGCACCAAGACTGGGTGCCAGTTTCATGCCATCTGGGGTGGGAGGAGGCATCTGGGGTGGGAGGAGGCTGTGGCTTTTCCCGAGGCCTCAGTGGGAGCTTCTGGGAGGGTCCCCACCTGCCCGGTGAGCCCTGCACGCCTGGGTAGAGAGAGACCTCAGTGGGAGTTTCTGGAGGGTCCCCACCTGCCCGGTGAGCCCTGCACACCTGGGTAGAGAGAGTAGGGTCTTCCCACCTGGATGTTCTGACCAAGGCCGGGCCCTGGACCAGCCATCTTTAACCAGCACTTCCTTGAGGCCTCTGGCCCAACGGACTGGGGACTGCACTGGGAGGGCCATCCTTGGAGCAAGACCCCGTCCCCTCTGGTGGAAAAGGCCGCTGGCCCAGAGCAGCAGGTGTGGACAGGGGCAGGGATCCATTCACCCACAGCTGGAGTTTGTGCACCTTGCTGTGGATTAAAGCAGAAAGAAGAAGTCACTGCAGGAGCTCAGGGACCTGATCCCCCAGCCCTGCCCACAGCAGCAGCAGCAGCCCAGCCCCAGACTCTGCAGAGCCCTGGACCAGCCAAACCCACCCCAGACGGCCCCGGGTCTCCTGGCTGCCTCTTGGCCCACATGCTCTCAGGGTGAATTTCCTATTGGGAAGTGTGGTCGCCCCAAAGCCTGCTCCAGTCCAGGTCCCAGCAAGAACCGAGGCTACGCAAGCGGCCCCTGACGCCGTCCCTTCCTGACGCCCTCTGTACGTGTGCGGGTCTCCTGTACCTGCTGCCCACGCTCACCCACGCAGCCATTCCTGCGGCCACCAGGGCTGCAGCAGGTGGTGCATGGGGTTGTGGGGGGGGGTAGATACCAGGAAGGTCACAGATGACCAACACCACCTATGATGAGGATGGCAGGTGAAGAGGGTACCCTGGCATATCCATGGAGGGAGACCAGCCCATGGCATGGGGCCCCAGCCCCTGATCCTCACAGCCCACCCCCTGGACTCTCTTCCTTTTCTCTTTCCACTGTCCCCGTATGGGTGCTGCTGTCCAGGGGTTGAGCAGCACCTGCCTCGGGCCTCTGCCACAGGGAGGCTGCCTGCCTTGTGATTTTTCCATGTCAGTCGTGATAAGGAAGGAGACCACACTCCTCCTGCTGCATTTCTTGGTTCCCTGACAAAGTCCGAGCCACGGGAGTGAGATCGTCTCTGCCCTTCTCTGTGACAGAAAAATGGAACAGCTCACATATGTGGGGATCCACCGGCTGCCTTCCGCTCCAGCGTGCCCTGCCCCTCCCGGCTGGCCCAGCTCCGACCCCGTCTCCCTCACAGCTCAGTCCTCGATGGTCACCTGCAGCCCAAGATCCAACCACGGACACAGACCCAGACCACTGATGTCTTGTGTCTCTCTCTGTCTGTCTGTCTCTCTCTGTCTCTCCATCTCTGCTTCTGTCTCTCTCTGCATCTCCATCTCTGTCTCTGTCTGTCTGCCTCTGTCTCTCCATCTCTGTCTGTCTCTCTCTCTCTGTCTCTCCATCCTCTTTCTGCCTGTCTCTGTCTCTCCATGTCTGCTTCTGTCTCTCTCTGTCTCTCCATCTCTGTCTGTCTGTCTCTCCATCACTATCTCTCTCTGTCTCTCTATCTCTGTCTGTCTGTCTCTCCATCACTATCTCTCTCTGTCTCTCTATCTCTGTCTGTCTGTCTCTCCATCACTATCTCTCTCTGTCTCTCCATCTCTGTCTGTCTGTCTCTCCATCACTATCTCTCTCTGTCTCTCCATCTCTGTCTGTCTGTCTCTCCATCACTATCTCTCTCTGTCTCTCTATCTCTGTCTGTCTGTCTCTCCATCACTATCTCTCTCTGTCTCTCCATCTCTGTCTGTCTGTCTCTCCATCACTATCTCTCTCTGTCTCTCCATCTCTGTCTGTCTGTCTCTCCATCACTATCTCTCTCTGTCTATCTCTGTCTCTCTCTGTCTCTCCATCTCTGTCTCTCTCTCCATCTCTGTCTCTCTGTCTCTCCATCTCTGTCTCTGTCTCTCTCTGCTTCTCCATCTCTGTCTGTCTGCCTCTGTCTCTCCATCTCTGTCTCTCCGTCTGTCTGTCTCTGTCTCTCCTTCTCTGTGTCTCTCTAGGTCAGAAGGATGGCAGGCCAGACACATGGAGGAGGGGGTGGAAGGACCTTCCTAACTCTAGCAAATCCTGCCTTCGCTGCCTCTGTGCCTCAGGCTCACCCAGCCCAAGCCCTGGCTTAACAGGACGCCCGTCCATGGAGCACCCAGGAGCGTGGCGCTCACCTCCCTCTTCTTCAAACTTCCCACCGTGACTTTTATTCCCAAAGGGAAATCTGTGCACCCCAGACCCTGGTCAGCCCCTCCCCGCAGCGGCCTCCCGGCCACCACCCCGCCTGTCTCGGACTTTGAGCTGGTGGGGAGGGGACCCGCTCCAGTGTGCGGGGACCCTGGGAGTACGAGAAGCACAGGTGGGGAGCCACTGCTTGGGGTTTTTGAATTTCTGTGGTGTCATCTCCTCATTCCTGCCCCACCTCGCCTCACTGCCCCTTCCGGAACCTTCCCACCAAGTCACATTTCCATCAATAACTAGCTCACGCCAACCCCATCTGAGCCACCTGGGAGCCGTGGCCACTTCTACTCAAGAAGACTCTGGGGGTGTAGAATTCGCTCACGCACTTTCCGGTTTTTCTAAACAGAGGCGGCCCTCCTGGTGAGATGTGCTGCTGGAGCTGGCGCTGTCAGGGTCACCTGGGGCGTGAATCGGTCGCCGGCCTTGGGTTTGCCCAGGAGGAGCCGAGGGCTGCCACGCCACCTTCCAGGGGAGCAGCTCAGACAGGCGGCCCTGAGCCCTGTTACCAAGGCCCTCCTGGGGGGCTCGAGGCTTGGCGGGACCCATAAGCAGTGGGGAAGCCCAGGGGAAAGGGGCTGGGTGTGGGGATTCGGCCCTGGGCTCTCCGAGGGGAGGAGGGGGTGTGGAGGTGGAGACCTGGGGCCGGGGTGGGCGACCACCAGAGCCCTTGTCCCACGCAGGAGTAGGAGGCCTTCGAGCTGCCGTTTTCCAGGAGTTTGATGTCTGACATGAAACACAGACACGGGGGCGCCTCTGCCCTCAGTGATGGTCCTTGGTGACACGGAGCTTCATGAAGTTTCGTGGTCCCTCCACCTGGAGGCAGCAAGGCCCGGTGTCCAGCCTGTGGCAGCCCTGCCGAGCCCCTCCTCCCCAGGTCCTGGGCTGCAGCAGCGATGGGGGCCGGTCATGCACAGGGCAGGTGTGCACTTTCTCTCACGTCATATGCTGGGCCGGGGTCTTGGGGGCCGCTGACTCCGAACCCCCTCCCCAGCTGGGCTGGACAGCTTGATGTGGCCCCATGGCCACGGGTGATGCTGAGGAGGTGGCGGGGGCTCCCTGCATCTTCTCCTACCTGGGGCCATTGCGTCTGTGGCTGTGGGGATCACAGTAGGCAGGCCTGGCCGAGGGCCCCAGGTTCTGAGCCCTGCTTGGACCCTGGCCAGCCGGTGGGGAGGTCTCAGGTGGCCCCCACCCCGAGGGGATCTCAGAGGAGGGAGGGGCAGTGTCCCACGGCTCCTGCCCTCTCCAAGGGAGTCATTCTGCAGATCCCCTTTGTGAGCACATTCAGAGCCCTGTGGGTTCTCAGTGCAGTGCCCACAACAGGCCTGACTCAGCTGCCCCCTCACTGCCGCCTCCCTGTGTAGCAGGAGGCCTGTGCCTCAGCATCTCTGCCTGCAGAGTGCTGTGGGGTGCACAGGGTACTGTGGGGTGGCAGGGGTCCAGGACGGGCCTCAGGGGCCATTGGCTGCCCCCCTGCACCCTCCCCCTAGAACCTCCGGAGCACCTCCTGCTCAGGATGGAAGTCCAACTGCCGGGGCCCCGGCTGTCATACAGCAGGGCTCAGGCCAGGCCCAGCCCCACACTGAGGGGCCACAGCCTCAACGTCCCTGATCATGGCCATTTGGGGACGTGGGGCTGCGGGGCTGCGGGGACATGGGGCTGCAGGGTGGATAAATGGCTTCGCCCGGGGGCTTCTATGCACTGCTTCAGAGGCAGGGTGGCCCAAAGAGAACAGGCCCAGGCTTCTCACCCACCAACTCCCTCCCCTCCTTGCACCACCTGCCAGAATCAAAACATGGCCATCCAGGGCCTCCTAGATGCAGAGCCAGGGCCTCTTAGACGCTGCCAGCCTTGGGTGACATCAGCTTCTGCTGATAAGGTCAGATAGGTTCTTGGGGCTGGGCTGCCCTCATGGGACTGGGATGGGCCTGGGAGAGATCTAGACCAGGGCACACCTGAGGGCCCTGAAATCTCAGCCCCCCGACATGTCGCTTGATGGGGGTTCTGCCTGTTTCTCTGGGAAAAGGCCATGACTTTCCCTAAACTCCCAGGGAGCCCGTGGTCACCATGAGCTTCAGAACCGTTGCGGATGAGGCCGTACCTTTGCCCCTGAGGCCTTGGATCCTGTCTCCCAGCCTCCACCCACAAGCGGCTTCCAGTTGCTTTGGGGACATAGAATAGATGTCACTGCCTGGGTGAGCTGGGTCTCTGGGGCCATGGCAGCCAGACAGGTGGGGCAGTGGCCGTCGGGGGAGCTGAGCAGAGACCTTGCTGTGCCCCCGCAATGGCTGCCTGGGGGACTCTGGCAGCACTCCTGCTACTCTGACCTGTGTGCACACATGTGCACGTGTGAGCATGTGTGCCCGAGCCTGTGTGTGGGCATGAGTGTGGGTAAGCACACACGTGCGATGCATGTCCACAGACACATTTCTGTTTGTGTGACCGTGAGCACGTGTTTGCTTCTGTGCACAAGAGGACACTCGAGATTCCCTGGATGTTGTGGGAATGTTCACACTCTCCTCGGGAAGCCACACGCTTGTACCCAGAAACGACCTTGATAATGGTCAGCAAAGTGCGCAGGGGCCTGGCCGAGAGCTGAGGGTGGGGCTGGGCCGACAGAACCAGGCCTTGGACGGTCTGTGGCACCACAGAGGACTGAGTGTGAAATCAGACTTTACCCATCAGATCCCAGACACCGAAGCAAGGGGGCTTTCGGAGCAGAGAAAGAGCAGGAAGGAGGAGAGCGACTGTGTTCATCTGAAGGATAAATGGAACGGCCCAGAAACCCAGTAATGCAGGCGGACGGCAGAGTGGCAGGTGGCAGCTCTGTAGACATCAGCTCACCTGGCACACACCGCGTGCACCTCCAGGATGTGCTGGCTACTGTGCTGGGCATGGGGAGAGACGGCCACCCGCACGGTCCACAGAGGCTTGTGGAACTTACAGTGCGGCCAGGGCCCCACACAGAGCTACACAGGTCGGGGTGGGGCTGTGACGGGCGTCCACCTTTCCAAGTGAGTGGGGTGAGGTGACGGGAGTAGTCAGGAACCGTGTTCCAGAGGTGGGAACAGCATGTGTGAGGGGCCCAGTGGAGCCAGCGACAGCCCAGCCCCCGCCTGGAGCGAGCCCCGCCGGGGTGGGTCCCTGAGGCGCAGAGCTGTGGGGGCTCAGTGAAGGGTGAAGGTGGGTGGTGCTCCATGAAGTCGCCGAGGTGGCCGGGCCACGCCCCGTGAGCTCCTGGCCCTGGGCAGAAGGCAGCTTCACCTGCGTGGTGGAAGCAGTTGGTGGATACAGCTGGGTTTGCATTTTACAGGCCCCTGTCGGCGTGGTGAGGGGCCTTCTGCAGGCCAGGGTCCTGGTGGAGGAGGAGAAAACCCAGGTGTGTCCTCCAGGACCTGTGCCTGCCTGTGGGGTGGGGCCGCAGCCAGTCCCTGAAGCCCCACTGCTCTGCTGTGGCCTATCCCACCCCATCTACACACCTTCCCGGCCAGTTGGGAGCCATTCCACGGGGACCCTGTGAGGCTGCCACCTCCAGCCTCAGAACGGTGACTCCCTTGTGGCCTGGAGAGAACACATGTTCACTGAAAACAACTAGCAGGCCAGGCGTGGTGGCTCACACCTGTAATCCCAGCACTTCGGGAGTCTGAGGCAGGCGGATCACTTGAGGTCAGGAGTTCAAAACCAGCCTGGCCAACATGGCGAAACCCCGTCTCTACTAAAAATACAAAAATTAGCCAGGTGTGGTGATGTGTGCTTGTAATCCCAGCTACACCTGTAATCCCGGCTACTCAGGAGGCTGAGGCAGGAGAATCACTTGAACCTGGGAGGCAGAAGCTGCAGTGAGCTGAGATCGTACCACTGCACTCCAGCCTGGGTGACAGAGTGAGACTCCATCTCCCCAGGAAAAAAAAAAAGCAGTGGCATCAGATTCTTTTAAAAATTTTTACATAGCGATGGGGTCTCCCTGTTTTGCCCAGGCTGGTCTTTGACTCCTCGGCTCAAGCAATCCTCCTGCTTCAGCTTCCCAAATAGCCAGGATGTCAGGTGTGAGCCCCCGTGCCCAGCCTATGCCATCAGGTCCTGCTTCTTCCACCCAGGGAATCCCACAGGGACAGCGGGAGGGCAGAGGGGAAACAGGCTCTGAGCAGAGGGAGCTGGGTCCACTCATCAAGGAGCGACAGACCCAACAGTTCCTGATCACCTTCCCCTGCCACACGGATGTCCCCAGCTGACACTGCCACTGGCGACCTTGCCTGAGACACAAGAGCTGATCAGGAGCCATGGTGGGCCACTGGCCCGCATCCCAGGTGTGAAGGGTAGGAGCCAGCATGGCCCAGGCAGTGTTGGAGACACCCATGGCCCCCTGGGGACCCCACTCTCACTCACCAGAGCCGGGCTGGTGGGGCAGAGATGGAGGTCACCTGGGAGACAGTCAGGGCCCAAGCCTGGCCGCACCTGCGGAGGGCCCGAGAAGCGTCCGGTGTCAGGTGCCCCCAGATTCTGCAGATTCTCCCTCTAGGCGTTTCCACCCAAATGTGCCGCGTGGAAACTGCCTCCATCCAGGCAACGGGCCTTGGCGATGCTCCAGGAGCCTGCTCTTCCATAGCAAACAGGCCTGGAACCCCGGGCCGGAACTCCTTTCTGAAAACAAGTGGGAAAAAAAACACAAACTGAAAAGAATTCTGCCGAGACAGCAAGCACAGCACTGGGACGCACCAGCCACCCCCGAAAGGCACGGGAAGGGAGCTGGGACCCCACTGTGCAGGTCACCCGTGGAAGGAACCAGAAGGGAGGCGGGACCTGGGACCGACAGGATTCTCCTTCAACACCTCCTGCCTTGCAGGCGGGCTCAGCAGTTCTCTCCCTCCCCTCTCCCTCCGCCTCCCTCCCCTCTCCCTCCCTGCTTCCCTCCTTCCTCATCAGCAAGTCAGCAACACTCTGGAGGCTGAGACCCACCTGGCCGCTGTGTGCTCTGGGCCTGCTGGGGCCTGAGCCTGAGGTGCCCTCCTATGTCCACCATCCCTCTTGTCCCGAATGCCCCCTCGGCTTGCTGGTTGTCATGGTCATGACGCCCACCTGTGTCCTAGGGTGGAGCTGCCTTTCTTCAATGCACCGTCACGGACATGGAGAGGCCAGTGCCGTGGCAGCGTTTCCAAATTAGCTTGACCCACAGGGCACCCCCAGGAACTGCTAGCAAACACTCCCACCTCATGAGGAGAGTGTCCCCCACGCACGGCCAGGGGCGTGCTTTGGGATCTCAGAGGTATCCCCATGGAGGCACCCCAGGCCCTTGCGGGGTCTGAGCATGCTGCAGTGGGTGGGAGGCAGCCGTGTGAGTCTCAGCTTCTCGGCGTCCGAGCCGGGCTCCCCGTGCACAGCTCACATGGTGATGGTCACCGTGCCTTGGTGGGCGGCTCGGTGGACCCAGTGAACATCCGTCTCACGGTGACAGCAAAGCCTACCTTGGAAGAATCCGGTTTAGTTAACTGCGACTCAGGCTGCAGAGCGAGCGATGGGTGGCCTAGGCACGGCAGGTGTCTCAGAACGAGGGTTAGGGCCACTGAAAGACTCCTGGTAAAAGCCCACGTGGTCCACTCGGTGGGGCTTCCGAGTCTTGCCCGACAGTTGCTGTCCCCCAGGTTGTCACACACGCGGACGAAAGCGGGATGGGCTGAATTTCTTGGGTCACATTTTCCACCAATATTTCTGTAAAATTAGGCCCGATTTTTCCCAGGGCCCTTCCACGCAATCAGAGGACTCAGGCTCCACCCAGTGGCCATCGTGGGGACGTCAGCGGCCGGGACCGCGCATCCTCCGGTGAGGCGAATTTTGTATGAGTTAAATCCTTCCAGATTCAAGGTGACAGACTCCTCAGGGGCTGCCTGTGGGCTCGGCATCCTTTCTGTACACAATCCAGCCCCGGGAGCTCCAGCTGCCTGCAATGTTGGACTTGCTTCTAATTTGTCACTGCGTTCCCCACTCTTCTGTAGGGATCAGTGCCAGAGTTAGAACACCCCTGAAGGCTGAGGCGGGAGGATCACCCGAGGTCAGGAGTTCGAGACCAGCCTGACCAACATGGTGAAACCCCGTCTCTACTAAAAGTATGAAAACTAGCTGGGCGTGGTGGCACACACCTGTAGTCCCAACTACTCGGGAGGCTGAGACAGGAGAGTTGCTCGAACCTGGGAGGCAGAGGTTGCACTGAACCGAGATCCTGCCACTGCACTCCAGCCTGGGTGACGAGAGTGAAACTCGGTCTTAAAAAAAAAAAAAAAAGAGAGAAAGAAAGGAAAGAACGAACGAACCTCCCTGGACTTGTGCAGCGGAATTAAGATGTGGAAACCCTGGAGGCAGGTCCGCCATCAGTGGAGGGGGTAGCTCTGAACCCATCAGCAGGTGTGTGAGATTTGGGGTGCCATGCGGCCCCCAAGCCTGGGAAAGAGGCAGCTGCAGGGGGAGGGGGTCCAGAGGTTGCGGAATCTATGGCTTATCATCTACGTGGTTGTTGAGGGATGGGGGTCAACAGGGAAAAATCCATGTTGAAGTCTAGTGGAGCCGGGGCCACGTCAGGCTGGAGTGGGGCGGCTGTCCCAGGTCACGGGGGTCCCCATCGGGGGAGGGGGAGCACAGTGGTTACGGGAGCAGCTGCAACAGTTACATGAGATGGGACACTCAGCATTTCCAGGGTGCTGTGGTGGCTGCCAGAGCAGGGCTGGGAAATGATTTGGGGGAACAAGGCTCTTCCCTTGTGAGGGACCCATGGAGTCAGCAGCAGGGTGGGTGGGGACTCTGTTGGAAGCGGCCGTGTCCACTGCTGTCCTGAACACATCCCGACAGACCAGCGCGACCTGGGGAAGGTACCCACGCCTGCCACCCACGCTGCCCCTCGAGGGTAATGACACAACACAGGACTCAAAGGCCACCCCATAGATTACAAAGCAGCATCCTTCCTGTTCGCCCTCTGGTGGGCAGGTGTTGCATTGCAGTTTTAATTTACGTTTTTCCAGATGAATAACCATGTTAAACATTTTAATATATATATATATAATATATGTTTTTGTATATTTTATATATTATAAATATAAATATATATATATTAAAAAATATATATATATATTTAAGACAGTCTCGCTCTTGTCACCCAGGCTGGAGTGCAATGGCACCATCTCAGCTCACTGCAACCTCCACCTCCTGAGTTCAAGCTATTCTCCTGCCTTAGCCTACTGAGTAGCTGGAATTACAGGTGCCCGCCACCACACCCAGCTATTTTTTTTTTTTTAAGTAGAGACAGGTTTCACCATGTTGGCCACACTGGTCTCGAACTTCTGAGCTCAGTTGATACACTTACCTCGGCCTCCCAAAGTGTTGGGATTACAGGCGTGAGCCACGACGCTGGGCCAGCATTTTAATATTCTTTTGTGTGCATATGTGTGTGTAGGGATGGGGTCTTGCTATGTTGCCCAGGCTGGTCTCAAATTCCTGAACTCAAGCAATCCTCCAGCTTCAGCCTCCCAAAGCACTGGGATTACAAGCATGAGCCACCTGCCCAGCCCATTTTTTTATTTTTGCCATTCGGGTGAAGCTTCTGTTTGAGGGGCTTGTCGGTTTTCAGTGGGGTTGCCTTTCCTTTCCGTTCTGGATGGAAATCCTCCCTGTGACAAATCCTCTCAGTGAACAACCGCTCTGTGGGTTGCCTTTTTGCCTTCCTAATTGGGTCTTAATTGCTGCATAACCCAATTTACCTAACTTTGTCTTTCATGGTGGGCTCTTTTGCAGCCCTGTTTAAGAAATCTTTGCAGACTCCCAGGCCACAACGATGTTCTGTGTTTTCATCTGAAGCCTTATTGGCCTGGTGCCTCTGGAATTGATTTTTGCATATGGTGTGAAGGGGGGTTCAAAACACATCTTCTAAGGCTAGACGCGGTGGCTCACGCCTGTAATCCCAGCACTCTGGGAGGTCGAGGTGGGTGGATCGTTTGAGGTCAGGAGTTCGAGACCAGCCTGGTCAACATGGTGAAACCCCATCTCCACTAAAAATACAAAAAAATTAGCTGGGTGTGGTGGCACACACCTGTAATCCAAGCTACTCAGGAGGCTGAGGCAGGAGAATTGCTTGAACCCAGGAGATGGACGTTGCAGTGAGCCGAGACTGTACCAGTGCACACTCCAGTCTGGGCAACAGAACGTGACTCTGTCTCAAAAAAACAAAAACTACAAAAAACCACATCTTCCCCATGCTTCCCCAAGTGATGCCACACCATTAACAGAGAAGATCTTAGCCCCCACTGCCTCCTCCCAGCTCTGCCTTCGTCATTGATCTGGGGCTGTGTGGAGACTGTTTCTGAGCCTCTTTTCTGTTCCGTTGATCAAGTTGCCAATCCTTGTGTGATGTCACACTGTCTGCATTACTGTAGCTTTATAATATGCCTTCATATTTATTTTATTTTATTTTATTTTATTTTATTTTGAGAGGGAGTCTTGCTCTGTCACCCAGACTGGAGTGCAATGGTACAATCTCGGCTCACTGCAGCCTCCACCTCCTGGGTTCAAGCAATTGTCCTGCCTCAGCCTCCCAAGTAGCTGGGGCTACAGGCGTGTGCCACCACGCCCAGCTAATTTTTGTATTTTTAGTGGAGACGGGGTTTCACCGTGTTGGCCAGGCTGGTTTCAAACTCCTGACCTCAGGCGATCTGCCTGCCTCAGCCTCCCAAAGTGCTGGGATTACAGATGTGAGCCACTGCGCCTGGCCCATTTTTATTTCTTTTGAATGTTGTTCTTATTATTCTTGCTCCTTTGCAATTACAAATGAATTTTTTAAATGGGCTTGTCAGATTCTACACACCAAAAACGCATTGTGTTCGATGCAGTCAGGATTTCATTGAGTTTACAGATTAATTTGGAGAGAATTGATGTCTTGGCAACATTGAGTCTTCCAATCCATGGATATGGTATATTTCTCTATTTAGATCTTCTTTAATTTCTCCCAATAGTGTTGCCTATTTTTTCAGTTTAGAAGTCTTGCATCTCTTTCTTTGCCCTTTAAAAAGTCAGATTTAGTGAGGATGCTAGTACAAGTCTCCCTTTTTAGTGTACAGTTCCACGAGTTTTGACAAACGCACACCTACTCATGGAACCACACTACAATCATGATACCGAACAGCTTTATCCCCTGCCAAATTTCCCTCGTGCCCCTGTGCAGTCAACCCTGCCAAACCACCCCCTGAACACCGCTGAAGTGACCTTTTTGGTATGAATTTCATTCACTCTGCATGATGCTTTTGAGAATATCCTTGCTGTTGCCTGTAGCTGCAGTTTTTTCCTGGTGACTCTTTGTCCATTCACTAGTTCATGGACATTTGAGTTGCTTCCAGTTGGGGGCAATTATCAATTAAGCTGCCTGCTATAAGAGTTCATGTACAAGTATTTGAGTGAGCATCTATCTTCATTTGATTTGGGAAAATACTTAGGAGTGGGGCTGCTGAGTAGGGTGGCAAGTATGTGAATTGGAAATGAAAAAAACTGCTGATCTATTTCCAAAGCAGTGGTGTGATGTAGTTTAGATGTTTGTCCTCTCCAAACCTGATGCTGATGTGCAGTCCCCAGTATTGGAAGTGGGGCCCCGTAGGAGGTGTTTGGGTCATGGCTTAGTGCCCTCCTCACAGTAATGAGTGAATTCTCACTCTGAGCTGATGTGAGATGAGATGTTTTCTCTCAGTCTGAAGCTTATCTTTTCATTCTCTTAACAGAGTTGTTTGCAGAGCAAAACTTTTCGATTTTGATGAAGACTAATATATCAATTTTTAATTTTATGGGTCATACTCACGGTGTCAAGTAAGAACTCTTTGCCAAACCCTAGATTATGAAGATTTTTTCCTATTTTTAAAAAAGTTTTAGAGTTTCATGTTTCATATTTTAGTCTGAGATCTATATTTTGCACTAATATTTTTATAAGGTGTGAGACTTAGATTGACGTTCTTTTTCTTTATTCGTTCTTTCTTCTTTACGAACTTCCTTTCCCTTCCTCTTCCTTTCCTTTTCTTTTTTGCTTAAGGATGTATGATGGCACGATTTGTTCCTTAATTGTACTGCTTTTTTACCTTTGTCAAAAATTGGGTGGGCACATTTGTGTCAGTCTATTTCTGGGTTACCTACTCTGTTCCTTTGACCTATGTGTCTTGTACCTCTACTGTGAGGTCTATTTGCAGATGACATGGCTGTTCACATAGAAAATCCCAAGGAATCTACAAAACCAAACAACAAAACCCTAAAACAAATAAATGAGTTCACCAAGGTGGCAGGATACAAGATAAAGTCACAAAAATCAATTGCCTTTTTCTACAAAGTAGCAATGCACAGATGGACACGGCTAATACCATACAGTCTTGTGACTACATAATAATATTTGAAATAACGTTCGATAGGCTGATTACTTCCATTTCATTCTTCCTTTACGAAAATATTTTAGCTATTCTAGTTCCTTCGCTTTTTCCCCATACATCTTAGAATAATCTTACCTGTGTCTACCAAAAAGATTGCTGGAATTTCGATGACAATTGCATTAAGCTTATTTATCAATTTGGGGAGAATTTACATCTTTACTGTGTTAAGTCTTCTAGTTCATTAACAAAATAAGTCCCTCCGTTTATTTAGAGCTTTCTTGATTTCTTTCATCAGCATTATTTTCAGCATACAGATTGTGTACATTTCATACAGTTTACACCTAAGTATTCCACCTTTTTTCTGAGTGATTGTAACTGGCATTGTATTTTACATTTCAGTGTCGATCTGTGCGTTGCTAGTATGTAGAAAAAGGCAACATATTTTTGTGTCTTTATCTTGTATCCTGCCACCTTGGTAAACTCATTTATTTTAGGACTTTGTTTGTTTGTTTGTTTTTTGTAGATTCCTTGAGATTTTCTATGTGAACAGCCATGCCACATGCAAATAGACATCATTCTATTTTATCCTTTCAACTCTATAGGCTGTTAGAAACTATCTCAGGTCCTGTCACGTGAGCATTAGGGGTGGTAAGACGAAGGAGGTACAGACACAGATAAATGGAGAAACACACAAAAATCAGTTGACTGAGAATAATTTTTATTTTTCAAAAACAGGATTCAAAAAGGAAAACCCTAAAAGCTTTTTCTTTTCTTTTCTTTTTTTTTTTTTTTTCAGATGGAGTCTGGCTCTGTCACCAGGCTGGAGTGCAGAGGTATGATCTCGGCTCACTGCAATCTCTGCCTCCTGGGTTCAAGCAATTCCCCTGACTCAGCCTCCTGAGCAGCTGGGACTACAGGTGTGCACCACCACGCCCAACTAATTTTTTGTATTTTAGTAGATATGGAGTTTCACCATGTTGGCCAGGATGGTCTCGATCTCGTGACCTTGTAATCTGCCCACGTTGGCCTCCCAAAGTGCTGGGATTATAAGAATGAGCCACCGCACCCGGCCAGCATAAAGACTTTTTAAAAAATATAATTGGCTGGGCGCGGTGGCTCAAGCCTGTAATCCCAGCACTTTGGGAGGCCGAGACGGGTGGATCACTAGGTCAGGAGATCGAGACCATCCTGGCGAACACGGTGAAACCCCGTCTCTACTAAAAAAAATACAAAAAACTAGCCGGGCGAGGCGGCGGGTGCCTGTAGTCCCAGCTACTCGGGAGGCTGAGGCAGGAGAATGGCGTAAACCCGGGGGGCGGAGCTTGCAGTGAGCTGAGATCCGGCCACTGCACTCCAGCCCGGGCGACAGAGCCAGACTCCGTCTCAAAAAAAAAAAAAAATATATATATATATATATATATATAATTATAGCTTGCAATCAGCTTTTAATTAATCTGACTTCTAACCTTGGAATTATTTAAAAGAAAAAATAATCCATTCAAGTATCTTATTAACAGATTTTAGCCAGGACAAACAGCTTATATTTCTGGCTTTTGAACTTCTTTACCAAAGGTAACTTTCCAAGTGAAACCAACAAGACTTAACCAAGGATACATGAAACATCTCGAAACAGGTGCAAGGCAGTTGTCACAAGATCCAGAATCACCCAAATGACAGCTGGTATTAGTCTGTTTTCATGCTGCTAAGAAAGACACACCTGAGACTGGGTGATTTACAAAAGAAAGAGGTTTAACTGGACTCACAGTTCCATGTGGCTGGGGAGGCCTCACAATCATGGTGGAAGGCAAGGAGGAGCGAGTCACATCTTACGCGAATGGCAGCAGGCAAAGAGAGAAGCCTGTGCCGAGAAACTCCCGTATTTAAAATCATCAGATCTTGTGAGGCCCATTCACTATCATGAGAACAGCAAGGGAAAGATCTGCCCCCATCATTCAGTCATTTCCCACCAGGTCCCTCCCACAATACGTAGGAATTATGGGATCTACAAGATGAGATTTGGGTGGGGACACAGCCAAACCATATCACAGCTCCAAGAAAGGAAAGTTTCACTCGCCATAAATGAGGCACAACCCACATTTCTATCTGGCTATATTTACTAGGGTCTTAGCTTCCTAGCTGATGGTCTACACACAAAGACCCCAAATCCCAGTTTGCCTGCATGAGCAGAAGACAGGAAATCAAAAGCTGTCGATGGAATGGAAAAGCATTAATAACTGGGAAAAGTCACACAAATATCAAACCAAAAGAGTTCCCTGCCCAGGAATCAAACCCAAGCCATGGCAGTGAAATTACAGAATTTTAACTATTAGACTGCAAAGAACGATGGCTTTTGTTATTCCCTCAGGCCATCTGAAGTAAGGAGTTTGAGCCTCCGAAGATTTTAGCTTTGTTTTAGGTCAGATTTTTCTCTTTCATTTATTCAAGAGAGTTTTTAAGGCTAGCCATGACACTATCATGTTTCCTTTTTAAAAAAGAAATCCAATCACCCCATCATTTTTAAACATGGAAGCCTCTGGGGTCTCTTATGCTGGCTGATCAGCATCTGTTCTCTTAGAACTAAGGCTCTCTATGCTTTCCCCTTAGAACTAAGGTTCTTGCCTAGCACTCGGGTTCTCCGTAATGACGCTCACCTTAGGAAGGGTCCGTTGGAGTGTTCTTAGCGTGAGAGTCCTCATAAAATCTTATGGACCAGCTGAGTCTGACTGGACTGGGAAGGTCCCCTCCTAAACCTGGGCCAACAAAGGCATTCCCTCCAGAGTCTAGATGGAGGGAACCAGGGCAGGGACTGGGGAGGAAACAGGAAGACATAAAGGGAAGGGGTGGAGAGAAATAAAAGTCTCTGAAGTCTTCAGTCTAAAAGCAGGAGATCTCAGATCCAGTGGACCTTACCTGGCTTCTTCCCTGTGTGGTCAGCTGGGGAGACAGCTGAGCCAAAGACCTTGGTGCATTGACTTCCAATCATGCTGGGAGAACCTGGGGCTCTCTGCAGATCCCATCCTCATCACCAATCATGTCAACTGAAGAATGATGAGGTTCATACATTTGGAAAGGAGAGTTTTACTTCTCATAAGGGGTTTCAGCCTGCAGCATGGCCATTCTGACAGACGGAGAAGTATAGCCTTGGGCCAGAAGCCAGAAACAGAGATTTCCACAGAGAGGAAAAAGGAGCAGGAGCAGGAATTTATGCTCAGTAGAATGGCCGAATATGCATATTTAATAAGCTATAGGAAGAGTGATGAAAGGAGAAACATGCACATGGGCAATGGAGCTTCATGCTGTCGCACATAGACCAGCTAGAACCACTCTGTGGTCAGTGGTCTCTTATCAGGAGGGAATGCTGGACAATTGTGTTGAAACCAAAAAAAGGGAGAAGCAGTGTCAGGTGCTTGATTGATATCAGCAGTGGAGTCTTTTGAAAGGACTGGTTTCTATTTAGCCCTTAGGGAAAAAAGTCTAATGGCAGTAAGTGTGTGTGCAGGGGGTGGGGGTAATAAGGAGGAGTGTGTGATCCTCCGCATCCTGTCATGGCTTAGAACTCAATTTTCAAGGTTACTTTGGGGTCTGCTTGGCCAAGAGGGAGTTCGTTCAGCCAGTTGAGGAGCTTAGGGTTTCATTTTTATTTCCCAAATGCCATTATAAAAAAAAGAGAGATGAGACCTTTCTCTCTACCACATGAGGATACAGCAAGAAGGTGGCCATCTGCAAACCAGGAAGAGAGCCCTCACCAGAGGTGAAATCTGCCAGCACTGTGCTCCTTTTCTTATCATTCCCAGAACTGTAAGAAATAAAGTGTTGCTTAAGCAACCCAGTGTGTCATATTTTGTTACAGCAGCTGGAACTGACTAAGACAGAAGGAACACATTCAGTTGTTTACAGTTGAGTATAGTATTCATTGTAAGTTTTTTGTAGATGTTCATTATCAAGTTAAGGAAGCTCCTCTCTATTCTTAATTTTCTGAGTTTTTGAAAAATCTTATGAGCAGATATTGAATTTTGTGAAATGCTTTTTCTGTATTGATTTATATGATCATATAGTTTTTCTTTGATAGCCTGATAATATGGTGGGTTACATGGATTAATTTTCAAATGTTGAACTAATTTCTCCTCCCTGGTGTAAACCCTTCTTATTCATGGTGTACTATTATTGTTATATATTGCTGAAATCTATTTGCTAATATTTTGTTAAGGATTGTCACATCTATAATTATGAGGAACACTAGGTGGTAGTCACCCTACCCCACCTTTTTATTACTGGGTTTGTACGGTTTTGGTATCAGGGTAATAATAATAGCTTCATAAAGTGAACTGGGAAGTGTTACTGCCTCTTCTATCTTATGCAACAGATTGTGTGGCGTTAGTGCTAATTCTTTAAGCATTTGGTGTAAATACCCAGTGACACCATCTGGGCCCTGAGATACCTTTTAATGGTAGTTTTTTAAGTTAAAAACTCAATTTCCTTAATAGTCATAAGGGCTATTAAAATTATGTAGTTCACGGAGAGGCAGAGCTTGCAGTAAGCCGAGATCGCGCCACCGCACTCCAGCCTGGGCGACTGAGCGACTCCGTCTCAAAAAAAAAAAAAAAAAGAAAGAAAAAAAATTATGTGGTTCATATTGAATGAATTGTGATAGGTTGTATTTTTCAAAGAATTGGTCCATTTCAAATAAATTGTAAAATCTGTATGTGTAGAGTTGTTCACAGTATTCTCTTATTATCATTTTGATGTCTATAGGGTCAGTAGTGATGTCTCCTCATTCATTCCTGGTATTAAAGATTTTTGTCTTCTCTCTCTTTTTCTTTGTTATACTACATGTTTCCTTTCCAATGTTTATGCTTTTTGTTTCTTTTAATTGTCTTTCGCACTGGAGCTTTCAGTATGTGTTGAATAAAAGCAATGAGAAAGGACAACCTCGCTTTATTCTCAATCTTAGGGGGAAAGCATTCAGTCTAGCTGAATGTTTACATAAAGCACTAGTTGTAGTTTGGTGGTTTGTTTTTTTTTTAAATCATCAGTTTAGGGATGTTCCCTTCTATTCTTTGGTAGGAAACCTAGGTAGGATTGGACTTTCAGCCCCCTTCTAGGGAGGTAATAGGTGTCCCTTTCAGGATAGGGCACTGAATGGACAGTTTGAAGCCCCCGATGCCTATGTGTTCCCTCTGGCATGGTGGCCAGCAACACCATGGGTAGTGGCTATTTGATCACTTGGATTGTTGAGTGACCATGAGGAGTCGACTCTCCTGCTAAGCCACAAAGGAAATTGTGTATAAGTAAGAAAGAACTCTGGTGCTTTCAGTGATTGGTTCATTCATTTCAGGGTTTCAGGGTTACCTATAAGCACTCCTGATGTGCAAGGTCTCCTTCATGAATGGAATCTTATATTTTTTGAAACATTTAAAAAAAATAATTAAAGATTCTTATATGGCACTTCTCCCTTAGTCTTAAGTTAGTTAATTTTATTGATACATTTGAGATGGAGTCTCATTCTGTCACCTAGGCTGGAGTGCAGTGACATGATCATGGCTCACTGCAATGTCCACCTCCCAGGTTCAAGCGATTCCCCCGCCTCAGCCTCCCGAGTAGCTGGGATTACAGGTGCCCGCCACCATGCCCAACTAATTTTTGTAATTTTAGTAGAGATGGGGTTTCACTGTGTTGGTCAGGCTGGTCTTGAACTCCTGACCTCAGGTGATCCACCTGTCTTGGCCTCCCAAAGTGCTGGAATTACAGGTGTGAGCCACCACACCCAGCTTTTATGGATACATTTTCTAATATTTAAACATCCTTTTTTTGGGGGCTAAATCATGATGTATTAAATACATTTGTTAGATTCAATCTGCTAATAAGGTATTCAGATATTTGTGTCTTGATTCTGAAAGCTGACAACTTTCCTTTTCCTGCATCTTCCTTATTCAGTTTTGTTATCAGGGCAGCTAAGCAACTGCCCATCTTTTTCTATGCCCTGGAATGGATTGTATGAGCCAGGAACTATCACATAAAGGTTTTTTATTCTCATCCATAGACAGAAGATCTGGAACTATTCTGGTTTTTTCTTTTTTCTTTTTTTTTTTTTTTTGAGACGGAGTCTCACTCTGTCGCCCAAGCTGGAGTGCAGTGGCCGGATCTCAGCTCACTGCAAGCTCTGCCTCCCGGGTTTACGCCATTCTCCTGCCTCAGCCTCCCGAGTAGCTGGGACTACAGGCGCCTGCCACCTCGCCCGGCTAGTTTTTTGTATTTTTTAGTAGAGACGGGGTTTCACCGTGTTAGCCAGGATGGTCTTGATCTCCTGACCTCGTGATCCGCCCGTCTCGGCCTCCCAAAGTGCTGGGATTACAGGCTTGAGCCACCGCGCCCGGCCTATTCTGGTTTTTTCTACGATGATTGCTCTTTCTAAGTTTTCCTCTACTTTTTGAGCCAATATTGGTAATTGATGTTTTATCAGAAACATCTATATTTTGAAAATTTAAAGTTATGCATGTTGTTATTATTGGCAAATCTATTTCTGTTGTTGCATATTCTTTTTCCTTTTGTGATGTTCAAAATATTTTAAAATGAAAAACAAGTTCCTATCCCACATCTCACCTCTTTTGTTCAGTTCCTCAATCCAGGGTAAATCTCTTTATTTCACATTAGCCCAGAAAAGATCGATGGCATTTATGAGCAGATGAAGGTTGATAGCAAAGCTCTTCCTGGTGGCAATTTCCCTTATGCTCCTGAGAGATGCCCTGGAGGTCATGCGGTTCGTGTTTTTTAAATAGTGCAGAATTTGATTTGTAAATAACTCATTTAAGTTTTCATAGGAATATTTATTTGGTGAATGGGTCTGTGATTTTTCATATTTCGTCCTTTGTGTGACCTGGACCTCCAACATGAATGACAAGCTCTGGCCATCTCAGCAGCACTCTTATCTAGTTCCTGAACATTTTAAAGCCCCCTATAGTGTCTTGATCCCCAAATATGATGGGGCCTACAACACAGAAACCATGAACTCAGTTCCCTCAGCCCCCAGCCCCCAGCCCCCAAGTCCCCCAGCCCCCGGTCCCCCAGCCTCCAAGTCCCCCAGCCCCCGAGTGCCCCAGCCCCTGAGTCCCCCAGCCTCCAAATCCCCCAGCCCCGGAGTCCCCCAGTCCCTGAGTCCCCCAGCCTCCAAGTCCCCCAGCCCCTGAGACCCCCAGCCTCCGAGTCCCCCAGCCTCCAAGTCCCCCAGCCCCTGAGACCCCCAGCCTCCGAGTCTCCCAGCCCCCGAGTTCCCCCTTCCCTGAGTCCCCCAGCCTCTGAGTCTACCAGTCCCCAAGTCCCCCAGCCCCCCAACCTGCTCTCAGCTGCATCCCCACATGCCAGCCAGCACAGAGTCAAGGGACGAGGTTATTTATTGCTCAAAGAGGGACAGCTTAGGACAGGAGACCCCAGGCTGAGGCCCAGGAGGTCCCAGGGTCCCAGGAAATGTGCCTTGGTCATCAGCCTCCTCGTCCCTCCCGGGAAGGCGACATCCTCTCGGTCCGCACAGGGGCCGAGGCTCCGGGACCTGATGTGCGCAAAGGGACTCCGCTGTGACTCTAGAACCCTGCAGGGCAGGGGGCATCCCCTCCCAGGCTAGGGGTGTAGGACCCCTGCTTGTGTGAGGGGAGCCCCACCTCAACCCTAGCCTCAGGCTGGAGGGTCTTGTGATCCCAGGCCTGCCCTCCCCTGAGCACCCCCCTCACTCACCCCCACCCTGAAGGAGAGGGTCTCATCTTGTGCCCGCGGCACAGGAAATGGCATCTGGAGTGGCCAACCCCAGAGATGCGGGCACGTGGCCAGCTGGGCTTTTCCAGAGGCCCCAGGATTCCAGCCCATCGCTCAGGGTCAGCCCTGGGGAATGGGCACAGTGGGGTCTGTTCCAGGGACCCAGAGAGGCGACCTCAGGCTGTGGGCGGGGCTGGTACATTACCCAGGAGGCAGGACCGAGCAGGAGCTTATCTAGACGCGGCACTGTTCTGTGGGAGGAGAGGGGGCAGTGGGGACCTCAGTGGGAGGGGAGACTTAGCTGGGAACACAGCAGCCCCAGGGCCAGAGGTTGGGGGATGACGGGAGGGAGAGGGGACCCCACCTCAGGGTGCCTCTGCACCCCCAGGGAAGCCCTGGGGAGAACGTGGGAGGGGCCAACGAGGAGTGACAGGTGCTGCCCTGAGTCCTACAGAGACTGGGACAGCGGTGGCTTCTCCTCTAGCCAAGGCTGGGCCTGTCCTGGGGGCAGCTCACCTTCTGCCTGGGTCATGTCCAGGAAGATCTGCATGTGCACAGGCAGAGTCTTGAGAAAGCTGATGAATTCCGCCATGACCTTGTCATCCACCTCCAGGGTCCTGGCTGTGGGGGACATTGGCTCAGTCCTGGGCCCTGGGAGCTCCAAGGGCCCTGCCTGGGGAGGGAGGGCAGGGAAGGAGGCCCTGGTGCTCTGAGGTTGGGCAGAGTTTGGTCTGGAGCAGGTTCTCAGACTGGTCTCCAGGGTTTGACCAATGGGCCTGCAGGCTCCCTGTCCCCAAGCCCCTCTCCTTGGCTGGGCCTGCTCCTCATGTACCATAGGCAGCGCTGGGACCCACAGAACTCAGGATGGTGTCTACAGGGTCACGGGAGGAGAGCACAGTGTCTGCCTCCCCCGCCGTGTCGGGCTGCCCTCCCACAGCCCAGGACAGGTGATTTGTAGAGCAGGAGTGTCTCTACAGCCCAAAGCCAATGGTCCATGTAGTGGCCCTGGGAACTCCAACAGCACTGCAGGTGTGACGTGGAAAATGTCACCTTATATTCATTTTCCAAACATGATTGTTTGAAAGACATTTTAGTATCTGGCTTCTTATTTGACAAAATAATTGAAAATCTCCATTCAGGAAGGCTGTTGGATTTATAGCCACCTGTCGACCACACAGAGATGGTCAAAGTCACCTGCCCTTGCAGCTGACCTGCAGGGACACCTCCTTCCCGGTGTCCACAGTGGCCTCTGCTGTCCTCGGGGTCTGTGTCTGTCCCTCAAGTCCCTGGGTACAACACTTCTCTTGTTTCTGATGTAACACTAGGACTCCTCTCCCCCTCCTCCCCCTCCCATGGGGCTCCTGGGCTCCTTGGGAAGGCAATCCCAGGGGCTGGGGGAGGGCCGAGCCAACGGCTCCCTCACAGGCCCGCCTTCCATTCACTCGAGACCGATCTGAGCGTCTCATTCTGTGTCCGTTTCCCACGGGAACCCTGGGGGCCCAGGCGCGCACCCAGGTACTGGCAGGCCAGGTTCTGCCTGGGGGTGCTCTCCAGGCAGAGGAACAAATATTTGCTGCCGTCGGTGTTGAACAGGTAGATCCTGTTCTCATCCAGATCTAGAAAAAGAATAAGACAGGAGCAGAAATGAATTCTGGGCGCTTTGCTGCAGTGGGAAGGGGAGTGCTGGTGGGTCTCCTGTGGTCCAGCTGGACTTCCCATGAGGGATGCGTCCGCCCCGATGCCCAGCGTCTCCCTCCCATTTCTCTCCTACCACACTCCAGGCTGTGCAGAGCTACCCCACAGCGGGCCCCCCTTGGGAACTTCCTTCGGGGCCAGTGTCCCCCTGGACCCCAGCACCGTGTGAGTTTCCCATCAGAGAGCTCCCAGCACGGCTCACAAGTAACGCCAAGGGGCAAACGGGGCTGGGAGAGGCCTGGCTGTTAACTGTGACTCTCCACGGAGACACAGACCGTCCCCTGGCTCGGGATTCCCTCCCTCATCATCACACCCAGACGACCACCTGGGCGAGCCACCCTCAACACTGTGGCCCAGTGAGGCTAAGAAACGGGGTCTCTACTCTGATGGGGGTGAGACCGACCCCCAGCCGAGGCAGCGAAGGTGGGTCCTGAGAGTCACCACCACATGCCAGGGCGGCGGGGAAGCGGAGACCCTCGGATCGGGGCCGAGTGAGGTGGGCTCCACCGACTTAGCCCAGTGGCACCACCAGGGCAGAGCTGTGTCACCAGGGTGGCTTATATGGAAAATGCCAACGTCTCCACCCAGCTGCAAGCAGGGGATGCTGGAGACCCTGGGTGGGTGCCCTGGCACAGGAGTCCTTTCAAGTGCCTCAGTGGTTGCGGTGTGCAGCCGTGGGGGGAGTCACATGGAGGGGAGAGTGGGGGTACCGGAAGGCAGGACGTGGCTCCCGGGGGACTCCCTGCTCCAGGCTGGGGAGGGGAGGCCTGGTGAGAAAGATGGCTCTCTGGCATCTCGAATTAGCGATGAACGAATGCAGAATGAAGGAGATGGCCGGGCGCGGTGGCTCAAGCCTGTAATCCCAGCACTTTGGGAGGCCGAGACGGGCGGATCACTAGGTCAGGAGATCGAGACCATCCTGGCTAACACGGTGAAACCCCGTCTCTACTAAAAAATACCAAAAAAAACTAGCCGGGCGAGGTGGCGGGCGCCTGTAGTCCCAGCTACTCGGGAGGCTGAGGCAGGAGAATGGCGGGAACCCGGGAGGCGGAGCTTGCAGTGAGCTGAGATCCAGCCACTGCACTCCAGCCTGGGCGACAGAGCGAGACTCCGTCTCAAAAAAAAAAAACAAACAAACAAACAGAATGAAGGAGATGTAGCCTCCAATCCGGCGGTCACAGGGGCCCTGACTCTCAGCAGATAGCTGTCGGAGTGCAGCTGGGAGCCATGCGGAGGGTGCAGGGAGAGTGGGGACAGGCTGCTGGCTAAGGGGGTCACCGCTGCTGCCTGAGCTGATCCCAAGCGACCCACTGTCACTGCAGGGAGTGAGACCAGCCCAGAGGGGACCCAGAGGCGGTGCTGCTCCCTGTGGCTGCCGTCACCATCGTGACCCGCGCTTGCCTTAGCACAGCCAGGCCAGAGGCCAGGCCCCACTGTCCCACCCCTTGGGAACCTGGCCAGTGTCCCCAGAGCTGCCTGGGCTGTGGCCGGCACTTACAGTTGATCTTGAACTCGATGGGGTTCTCGGTTTTCTCTGCAATGATCTTCTCCTCAATGCACTGGTTGCTCTCCCTGAAAGGGCTTTGTTTCTGTGACCTGTGTGCACAAACGCTATGGTGGCCAATCTGCAGCCCTGGAGAGGGGGGCAGGGGCCAGACTCCGAGGACTGAGGAGAGAGGGGCTTCCAGGCCACAAGTGCTGGTCACCAGGACAAACACTGCTCTCGGGAAACCCCTAACGTGTAGCCCGGGACCAGGCAGAAGAGGCCAGAGGGAGCCAGTGAGCGCCCTGGGACCATGACCGTGGACAGCAGTGGTCCCGGGGTTCATGCAGCAATCATGGGGTTCAGGTCCTCATCTCCCCCAGCCGTGACTCTGGGGGCAGACAATCCTCACAGGATCTGCCTGGTCCCAGGAGACCACAGACCACAGCAGCCCAGCCTGGCCCCCACACCGGCCTTCTCCGCAGACTGACCCAGGCTGCGATGTGTGGTCAGTTGTTGGCCCAGAGTCCCTGGGCAGGGGCTCTGAAGGGACAGACAACCTCCTGAGCTTCATTCCCCACCCCACTTGGCACCGTGGAGGGTCCACAGTGAAGCCCCTGGACCATCAGGAAATGCCTGGGGCTGGCCCTGGCTCTGCCCACCCCTCGCAGTCCTGGACCCTGGTTGCGGGAGAGTGAGCCCCGCCAGCCACAGCCCCGATGACGAGGAACCCACCATCTGCACAGGGCGATCTCCAGGTTGCCCTCGGGGGTGGGCTGCAGTGAGCTGATGTAGATCCTCAGGGGGGCCTCCTTGGTCTCCAGGAGGGAGAAGTCACTGGCCGCCATGGCCATGGAGTGCCAAGTCCCTGCCAACTGAAGGGGCCTCGAGCTGCACAGGGGTCCCCAGGCCACCATGGCTCTCATTGTGCCCTGTGCAGGTGAGGCTGAGTCCCACCTGTCCCCAGCTCCCTCAGGCCACTGCAGGAGTTGGACTGGATTCATCAGGCTGCTGCGTGGGACTGGTGCCAGAGGGGGCCTCACGCCGCCGTGGACCCGACTCTGCTGCCCCAGAAATGTTCCAGCTAAACTCATTTGAGCCCAAAAAAGCACCAGGCTGAGCCCATCTCCTTGAGTCAGGGGAATATTTGGATCCTGGGGAGCCATGTGGTTGGGGCTGGAGGGAGGTTGGGGGACAGAGAGGCCCTGCTAGGAGCTGAATTGTGCCCCCAAGATTCATATATTGAAGTCCTGACCGCAGCACCTCCAAATGTGAGCTAGAATGGTTAAGAAGTGATGAAGTTAAACTGTGGCCATTAGGGTGGCCCTGACCCAGTCTGATAGGGGTCCTTAGAGGAGGAGATTAGGACAGGGACACCCGGAGGGACGGCCCTGTGAGGACACAGTGGGGAGACAGCGTCTACACGGCAAGGAGAGAAGCCTGGAGGAGAGCCAGTCCTGCCGACATTTTGATCTCGAACTTCCAGCCTCCAGGACTGGGAGAATCAGCTCTGTTGTTCGGGCTGCAACCTGCGGGAGGCCAGCCCTGGGAAGCTCACAGGGGCCCTAACATCACAGCCTCCTCTGTCGAACCTCGGCCTTCTAGATCCTGGGCTTCCTGGCTTCCGACAGCCCCCACCCGCCCCAGACCTCCCACAGTAAAGCGCCCGCTCCCCCAGCCTCAAACCTTTGGGAGCTCCATGTCCTGCATGGTCTGGGGGCTGTCGATGGCCCAGACGCCACAGATCAGGGCCACGCCCAGGGTGAGCAGGAGGCACTGCATGACTGCGGCTGTGGGTGGCTCTGAGGTCTGGAGCGAGAGGGATGCCGAGGCAGTGTGGGCTCGGGGGGCCTTATGTAGGAGGAGGGCAGACAAGAGCCCTGCCCACAGCCTTGCCATGCGATTCCTCGAACCCATGACTCATCCTCGGCCCGTGGGCAGCTTCCTCCACTGGGACAATGGGAGGCTCTTCCCTGCGTCCACATGGGAAACTCCTCTGTGTCCAGGCTGGGCAGTTCCTGGCAGGGCCTCAGGTGGGCGGGGCCTGGGTCGGGTCCAGGCTGGCAGCCAGTGGCAGGAGCACCTCCTGGGTCGGGGTTCTTGGAAAATGGTCGATCAGAGGCCAGCACTGAGGACAGCTGTGCCTGGGGGCAGTGGTAGGCCCAGTGGGGCAGGCAGAGGGCCCGAGAGCCCCATGGCTGCCCCAGGATGCCACAAACATTATGCTAGTGAACAGCCGTCTGCTCCACAAAGGGGCCACAAGTCTGTGCCCGTTCATACTCCCCAGCCGGGGCTCTTCCCACAGGTGCCCCCCAACGCCAGGTGCTGCCGGCCAGGCCCGGCTGGGCAAGGCCTCCTTGAAAGGCTTTGCTCTTTCCCAATCTCTCTCGTGTTTCTGTTTTCCTCTCCTGGCTCAGAGAGCAGCTCCTCCAGCATCCTCGGCATGGCCTTGTAGGGACGGCGTCTCCTTCCCCGCTCAGTGCCCTCCAGCTAGGACGGGCCCCGGGTGGAGTCAGGTTCAGGGGAAACACTGAGGACCCCGGTGTGTGGTGCTCTTGGCCTCAAGTCTTCGTTGTGAAGTACAAGCCAAGCAAAAACAGCAACAGTGACCACAGCGGTGGTGATGATCCAAACCAATGGATCCAAACCAAGGGTGCCCAATGATCCGGCCTGTAGCTTCGGCCCTGGGGTGGGGAACATGGCAGGGGCTGTGTGCACAGCACACCCAAGCGCGCTCCGCGTGGATGCGCGTGGTGGGTCATGTCTGCAGCGTGGTGGGTCATGTCTGCAGCATTGGAATTTCAAATCTACCAATGTGCTTCTGTCCCACTGAACGGTGCAGCTGGGGCCATCAGCAACTCAGGAACGCAGGCTGCTGGAGGATGTGTCCCGGTTAGGTTTGAGGGGGATGACGCAAGTTGCAAAGTAGCGTGTCTTTCAGGATTCCACGTGTGCAAACCAGCACCCACAGGTGAGTGTGTGTGTGCGCATGTGCCTGTGTGCACACCTGTATGTGTGTGCCCACGTGCAGGTGTGTGTGTCTGTGTCCATGTGCCCGTGTGTGTGCCTGTGTGCATGTGCCCATATGTGTGTGTGTGCAGTGTGTGCTTGTGTGCAGGTGTGTGTGCCCATGTGCAGGGTGTGTGTCTGTATGTAGGTGTGTGTGCCCGTGTTCAGGTGTGTGTGCCTATGTGCAAGTGTGTGTGTGTGTGTGCAGTTGTGTGTGCTTGTGTGCAGGTGTGTGTGCCCATGTGCAGTGTGTGTGTATGTAGGTGTGTGTGCCCGTGTGCAGGTGTGTGTGTCTGTGTGCAAGTGTGTGTGTGTATGTACCTGTGTGTGTGCGCCTGTGTGCAAGTGTGTGTGTGTGCATGTGCCTATGTGTGTGCATGTGCCCATGTGTGTGCCCATGTGATCTGTGTGTACCTGTGTGTGTGCCCATGTGCATGTGTGTACCTGTGTGTGCCCGTGTGTGTACCTGTGTGTGCCCATGTGCATGTACGTGTACCTGTGTGTGTGCCCGTGTGTATGTACCTCTGTGTGTGCTTGTGTGCATGTGTGTACGTGTGTGTGTCCATGTGTGTGTGTACCTGTGTGTGCCCATGTGTGTGTGCCCATGTTTGTGTACCTGTATGTGTATGCCTGTGTATGTGTGTACCTGTGTGTGTGCCCATGTGTGTGTGTACCTGTGTGCAGAGGACGCAATGCCTGGAGCTTTCCATTCCAAACAATGGACTTGTTCATCTCTGGGGAGGGCTGAGATCAGGGTGGGGGTTGGAATCAAGGAGAGGGCAGGCAGCCACCTCCCATGCGTCCTATGAGGGAAGTGACCTCCTCTTCAGTAGTGGGGAGACCTGGAGGATATGCCCTGTCCCCTCCCAGGGTCATATGATCTTTCCAGATGGCCTGCAACCTGTGCTTGGGGCCTTGCCTACCTGTGTGCCATTTTCAGCATCTGGGATCGAGGTGAGGGGGTCTCCTAGATGAGCTTTTGTTCGCCAGCTATCCTCTGGTTTATTTCCAAAGGACCCCATTTATTATCACTCCGCAGGACAGCCTACAGGTCCAAGACTGGCCCCAAGACTCTTCCTTCCAAGGACAGCAAGGGAAGGAGGTGGCTCAGGTGGCCCCAGTCCTCGCCCAGGCAACCTCCTGAGCTGTGGTCCTGCTGCGGGCAGCTGTGCACAGAGCTGCCTCTAGAGGGACGTGACCTATGGCCTCTGCTCTCCCTGGGGCAAGTGACCCTGGCCACCCCACGCAGGGAGGCACTTGCCTGTGGATCGCAATTCCTGTTCCTACACTTTGTGGGAAGCTGAAGCAAAGAGGGCTGGAAGTGGGAAGGGAAATAGAATTATTTGACACTCCCTAAGGAGGACCAGACCCGGATGAGGCTTTAGCAAAATGCATGTCCCGGCCTCTGCCACCATGCCCAGGGCTGCTTCTGGGCCTCACCTGTGCTAGCTCGCTGAATTCTTGCAACAATCCTCTAAGTTCAGTCTTCCTAGTTTTCCCATCTTACAGGTGAGGAAATGGTGATGAACAGGGTTGAATCACGTCGCCTGAAAATCCCAGTCCACCCAGAACCTCAGAATGTGACCTTATTTGGAAGTGGGGTCTTTGCAGGTAGTTGAGTAAGATGAGGTCATCCTGGAATGGGGTGGGCCCTACCTCCAACACAGATGGTGTCTCTATAAGAAGAGGAGACGACACACACACACACACAGACACACACACAGACATCCACAGACACACACACACAGATACACACACACACAGACACACACACACACACAGACACACACACAGACATCCACAGACACACACACACAGATACACACACACACAGACACACACACAGATACACACACACACAGACACACACACACACAGACACACACACACACACACACAGACACACACACACACACAGACATCCACAGACACACACACACAGATACACACACACACAGACACACACACACACAGACATCCACAGACACACACACACAGATACACACACACACACAGACACACACACAGACATCCACAGACACACACACACAGATACACACACACAGACACACAAACACAGACATCCACAGACACACACAGATACACACACACACACACAGACACCCATAGACAGACACACACACACACAGACACAGAGACACACACACACAGAGACACCCACAGACACACAGACCCAGAGACGCACACACACACAGACACCCACAGACAGACACACAGACCCAGAGACACACACACACAGACACACACATACAGGCACACAGACACAGAGACACACACACAGAGATAGGCACATACACAGACACAGAGACACACACACACAGATACACACACAGACACAGATACACAGACACAGAAACACACACAGAGACACACACACAGACACAGAGACACACACACACACAGACACACACACAGACACAGAGATACACACACACACAGACACACACACAGACACAGAGATACACACACAGATACAGAGACACACAGGCAGACACACACACAGACACAGAAACACACACAGAGACACACACACAGACACAGAGACACACACACACACAGACACACAGACACAGAGATACACACACAGATACAGAGACACACAGGCAGACACACACACAGACACAGAGACACACACAGACACACACACACATACAGAAACACAGACACCCAGTCAGAGAGACACACACACACACAGACACAGGCACACACAGATGCACACAGACACAGACACACACACAGACACACAGACACACACACAGACACACACACATACACACAGAGACACACACACAGACACACAGACACACACACAGACACATACACATACACACAGAGACAGACACACATACAGACACAGAGATACACACACACAGATACAGAGACACAGATAGATGCACACACACAGATACAGACACACACAGACACACAATTGGACCGAGTGACACACACAGACACACAGGCACACATAGATACCCACAGACAGACACACACACACAGAGACACACACAAGGAAGAGACTGTGTGAAGACAGAGGCAGGGATTGGGGTCTGGGTTCCTCAGCCAAGGAACACAGAGCCAGCAGAAGGGATGAGCAGGGACCCTCCTCTAGATCCTGGTGGGACCATGGCCCTGCCCACGCCTTGATCTTGGGCTTCTGGACTCCAGAGCTGGGAGACGGTCAATGCCTGTGGTTAGGAGCTGCACAGTGGGTGGTACCTTGTTAGGTGGCCCCAGGACCCTGGCACAGACGTCTTAGACAGGCGACATGGTGACCTGGCTGTTATGAGACAGGCAGGGATTGGCTTTTAGAGCAGGGGCAGGCCGAGTGAAGGGAGGTCAGCCAGGAAGAAACAAAGCGTCCTATGTTCCAATAAACTCGGGATGTACCCAGTCCTGCCAGGCCTGGGGGGTCTTTCCTGCAGGTTCTCAGAGGCTCTGGCCGGTTCCTGAGAATGCTGGAACAAAGCTTGCTTCTTAGGGCACACTTCATCATCATTTCCAGGAACGGGGTTCCACAGAAAACCATTTAAAAAAGAAGAAAAGCAACCACTGGCCTCAAGCAGTTGGCCCTGCTCAGCGGGAGACTGAGGCCAGGAGGAGGCAACTTAACCCGGTCGCAGACCCAGGAGTGGGACCTGGGAAGAGACTCCAGCCCCCGAGTCCGAGGCCTGGCCCACCCAGCACTGAGTCCACACCCCTCTCACCAGGACTAGGCTGGGAGCTGGCCTGTCCTTGCAGAAGCAGGAGACTTCTTCTCTTTTCTTTTCTCTTTTCTTTTCTTTCTTTTCTTTTCTTTTTTCTTTTCTTTTCTTTTTTGTTCTTTCTTTTTTTTCTCAAGACTGTCTTGCTCTGTCACCCAGGCTACAGTGCAGTGGAGTGATCTGGGCTCACTGCAGCCACTGCCTCCCGGGTTCAAGCGATTCTCCTGCCTCAGCCTCCTGAGTAGCTGGGATTACAGGCGCCCGCCACCACACCCAGCTAATTTTTGTAGTTTTAGTAGAGATGGGGTTTCACCATGTTGACCAGGCTGGTCTCGAACTCCTGACCTCAGGTGATCCGCCTGCCTCGGCCTCCCAAAGTGCTGGGATTACAGGCGTGAACCACTGTGCCTGGCTAAGAATGGATTTTATACGACTCCTGATGCATTGCCCTTGCAAAATGAAAACTCAGAAAAGGGGGATTCTCCCCAGGGGGAGAAGCTGTCTTTGGGAGATGAAGGTACTCAACAAAACCCTCCCTAAACCCTGGCCCTGGGAGAGGCTGGAAGAGCTGGGATGGGATCTTCACCTCACCAGATGCCCATTGGCCTCTGAGCAGTCACCCCGCAGTGGAGACACCAGCTCTGCCTACAGGAGTGAGTTTTCCCGGGCACTGCTTGGCACTCCCTTCTCTAGCCAGGGGATGCTGCCAAAGGCACAAGGGGTACCCTTCAGCCGATGACGTCCCCCGGGGCTTGGGTCACTGCTGTGCGACAGGTGCGAGGCTGGGTATCTGGTCCAGGGTCTGCAGATCATGGCCCAGAAAGTGGGTCTCATGTGTGCCCACCTCATCCTCCCCAGGCTCTCACCTTATTAGCGGGGGCAGGCACCACCTGGGTCCCCTGGGCTCACAGCGTGGAAAGCAGGCTCAGCCCCAGGGTCAGTGGGAATGGCTGCATCGTGGCTGTGGCCCCGTGTCGGCTCTGGGCTTGCACTGCCAGGCTGGCTATGGCAACTCTGGCTCTCTCTGGTTGTCCATTTATTCCCTGACTCTGGGCTGACTGGGAAATGGGTGAGTTTCCAGCTCACTTGTTTTTCACAATGGCCACGGACCATCCCAGCAGAGGTAGGGCCATGCCGGAGAAACACTGACCACTCCGTAAACCACCCTGTTTTCCTAAAGCTTCACCTCAAGGGAGGATGTCACCAAAGCAGGAGGAGTGAAAAGATGTCTTAGAACAACAACAACAAATACATGGTCTGCTGGCTCCTCCTCAGCCCCTCGTGTCTGGCTGTGCTGCTGGCTGCTAATCTATCCTCGTCACTGGCATGTGGCTTCATGAGGATGTGAGCAGTGACAGCTCTGCCACCGCACCCAGGCCCCGCTGAACCCTGAGCAGCACGCATCACAGCCACGTCAGCCCTGAACCCACAAACAGCAGAGGCAATGTCCGGCTGTCCCTTCCTGACCGACTTCTCAGCCCCAGGCCCTGAGACCCTGTCTGTGCTTCCCAGGGAAGGTTTTTCTTGGATTCCACTTTCCTCTCTTGCCTTCCTCCCTGTTTCCCGCCCTCCATCTCTCTCCATGCCAAAATGGCTCCCGCTTTTGTTCCTCTTCTGGGGGATCTCAGCCTCTCCTGGTGTCTTGGGTGCTCTTTCTTGACTTCCAAAGCTTCATCCTGGATGTGCGTCTCCTGAATTCTAGGTTCTTGTATCCAGCTCCCGGATGGACACTTCCCTCCTGATGCCCCACAGCTCTGACCCTCAGGACACCCCTGAACAAGCCCACACCTGTACAAATAGCCCTGGGTGTTGCCAACAATATTTCCATCTTCCTCCAGTTGGCCTTTTCATTTTGCCTGTAAGTTATGACTCATCTTTCAGACCTATCTCCTCCTGTCCAATCTCCCTGCCATTTCTCTATTCCCCAACTTCATTAGTGTTTTAAAAATAGATGCATTGCAGCCAGGTGCGGTGGCTCACGCCTGTAATCCCAGCACTTTGGGAGGCCGAGACAGGTGGATCACGAGGTCAGGAAATCGAGACCATCCTGGTTAACACGGTGAAACCCTGTCTCTACAAAAAATACAAAAAAGTAGCTGGGCATGGTGGTGGGTGCCTGTAGTCCCAGCTACTCTGGAGGCTGAGGTAGGAGAATGGCATGAGCCTGGGAGGCGGAGCTTGCAGTGAGCCGAGATCGCACCACTGGACTCCAGCCTGGGTGACAGAGAGAGACTCCCTCTCAGAAAAAAAAAAAAAAAAAAAAAAGGTACATTTCTTGATTGATTGATGTGCCTCCTAGTGGGCTCCCCTTCAATCTTATTGGTTGAACTCTATTTCACTGATTGTTCATGTGCAGTGGATGGATGGATGGATAAATGGGTAAATGGATGGATAATTGGATGGGACAGATGAATGGGTAGATGCATGGATGATTGGATGGAATCAATAAAGGGATGAATGGATGGATGGGTAGATGTATGGATGATTGGAGAAAACAAACTGATGGATGGATGGATGGATGGATGCATGGATGAGTGGATGGATGGATGGATGGATGGATGGATGGATGGGTGGATGGATGGATAGATGAATGGATGGGTAGACAGATGATTAGATGGAATGAATGAATGAGTGGATGGATGGATGGATGGGTTGATGGACAGATGACTGTGTGAAATTGAGGCAGGAAAATAATAAAAGAAATTGGAAGTTGGGTAAAACGCAGAATGAGTAAAAGCAGAGAGTAGAAACAAGGCAAAGGGATGGGTGAGCAAGAAGCAAGATAGGAGACAGAAACTGAGCAACCAAACAAAAGTAAGATAAAAAAGCAAGTAAAGAAACTCCATGGCCATCAAGATCTGGACCAAACCAGTAGGGGGCAGCTCCTCAAAGATAGGCATGCACATTAGAGAGAAAAAGTATCCTTATCATGACCCCATATGATAAGCAGTTCATTAAAGCTCATGCATATGGATTGCGTATCATTTATCTACTTAAAATTATGGGATAGAGGCAACCAGCAAGTGCACAAGAGCCAAAGTAACTAAGCAACCAACCTATTAATCAAAAGACAGATGTTGGATAAAGATTAGGCAGCCTTGGGAAGAGAAGAAAAACACACACACACATACACATAAAAAGACCCAGAGTATACCAAACTAACGATTATCTCATCCTGCAGAGGTCAGCCCACTCTCCCCTCTCTCAGAGTGCTACTGTGCTTAATAAACTGTTGCTGCTTGCTTTGCTATTTGTGTGTGCCACGCCAAATTCTCTGTCCAGGACACCAAGAGCCTGGAACTGCACAGCACCATCCGGTAACAGAATGAATGGATGGATGAATGGATGATTGGATGGAATGGATGGATAGATGAACAGATGGATGGATGGATGGATGGATGGATGGATGGATGGATGGATGGATGGGAGATGGATGGGAGATGGATAGATGGTGGATGGATGGTGGATGAGTGGTGGATAGGTGGTGGGTGGATGGATGAATGGGTAGACGGATGGATGATTGGATGGATGGATGGATGGATAGACGAACAGATGGATGGATGGATGGATGGATGGATGGGAGATGGATAGATGGTGGATGGATGGTGGATGGGTGGTGGATAGGTGGTGGGTGGATGGATGAATGGGTAGAAGGATGGGTGATTGGATGGATGGATGGATGGATGGATAGATGGATGGGAGATGGATAGATGGTGGATGGATGGTGGAGGGGTGGTGGGTAGGTGGTGGGTGGATGCATGAATGGGTAGACAGATGGATGATTGGATGGATGGATGGATAGACGAACAGATGGATGGATGGATGGATGGATGGGAGATGGATAGATGGTGGACGGATGGTGGATGAGTGGTGGATACGTGATGGGTGGATGGGTGAATGGGTAGATGGATGGATGATTGGATGGATGGATGGATAGACGAACAGATGGATGGATGGATGGATGGATGGATGGATGGATGGATGGATGGGAGATGGATAGATGGTGGATGGATGGTGGATGGGTGGTGGATAGGTGGTGGGTGGATGGATGAATGGGTAGATGGATGGATGATTGGATGAATGGATGGATTGGCAGATGGATGGATGGTGGATGGGGGGTAGAGAGGTGGTGAATGGATGGATGGATGGGTAGATGGATGGGTGGATAATTGGATATAATGGGTATTATAGATATATGAATAAATGGATGGGTGGAGGGATGGATGAATGGTAGATGGCTTCATTTACTCATATTGAATAGTATAGTCTCACTTTCATGACTTCTCCAGCTTGCCAAGGTGCTTTCATGTTCAGTATCACTTCTGACTCCTCCTATGGCTTCCATTCCTTCCAATCATCCATCCATTCACCCATGTACCATCCATCCACAACCCATCCATCCATCCATCCATCCATCCATCCATCCATCCATCCATCCTTCCATCCATCCGTCATTCCTTCTCTCAAACACCATTTTTGGTGCCATGTGACCTGTTTTCGCAGTCACTGCTATTTCCACATTGCCTCAGTGGAGGTGGCAAGAATGAGATGTCACTGTGCCAAGTACCTGACTTATATTTACCCACTGTTTGTGACCAAGGTTCACACAGATCTCAGGGCTGCTGAGGTCAGCCAGAAACTGACTCATAAGCGGAACACCCCTCTTTCTCCCAGGTTCCTCCTGGTCCTGCTGTGGGGCCATCCTGGGTCCAGGGCTAAGCTAACACCTGCCAGGCTCTGCAGGCCCCAGACTGCTCCTCACAAGACGTCTTTGTGTCTTGCTGGCTCAGTTTTTGGCTCCAGCTGGGGCTTCTCAATAACCCCGAGTGAAGGCAGAGAAGGGCAGCGAGTCTGAGTGTTAACTGAACAGGGCAGGGGCGAGGTGGGCTCCAGTTCAGTGTGAGGACTGGGGGTTCCATTAGGGCTTGAAGGTCGTTTTGGTAAATCTTCATAATGAGCGTCAGAAGTGGGTTTGGGAATCCTGAATCCGGTCTCTCTTATCCTCTAGCGTCCTGCACCTGTCCAGAGGGACCCAGCGCACACAGAACAAGCCAGGCAAAGGGACAGTGGCTGAGGCTGTGACTTATGGACAAGGGCTGTCAAAATTGGATTTCCCCTCCTTACAAGCTGGGTCATTTTACAGCTCCCTGCACTGCAGGAAGATGGAAATTGCAGAGCAACTCTTCAGTTCAGGAGAAATTGCAGAGCATTTAGAAAGTAAGTGACTCTCTAAGTGACATTTCAGAATCTGAGGGATCTAGCTGCAGCAGTGCTAAGAGAAAAATATGTACTCCTTATGTGTGTATATATATATGTTTGTTTGTTTGTTTAAGAGGGAGTCTGGCTCTGTCACCCGGCTCACTGCAACCTCTGCTTGCCAGGTTCAAGCGATTCTCCTGCCTCAGCCTCCCGAGTAGCTGGGATTACAGGCGCCCACCACCATACCTGGCTAATTTTTTTTTTTTTTTTTTTTGAGATGGAGTCTCACTCTGTTGCCCAGGCTGGAGCGCAGTGGTTCAATCTTGGTTCGCTGCAAGCTCTGCCTCCTAGGTTCACACCATTCTCCTGCCTCAGCCTCCGAGTAGCTGGGAGTACAGGCAACTGCCACCACGCCAGGCTAATTTTTTGTATTTTTAACAGAGACGGGGTTTCACCATGTTAGCCAGGATGGTCTCGATCTCCTGACCCTGTGATCTGTCCGCCTCAGTTTCCAAAGTGCTGGGATTACAGGCATGAGCCACTGTGCTTGGCCTAAAAATAATTTAGTAAATAAAAAGAAGAAACATAAGTTAATAAGCCACACCACTCAAAAAGGGGGGCAGGAAATATGGAGGAGGGGAAAAGGGGGAGAGAATTACGGGGCAGGGGTTACAAAATAAGCATAAGAAAGGATAAGGAAGGAATTGCAAATACAAAAGCAGAGGATACTGAATTAGAAAATAGAAAAAGGGCATTAAAGGGCAGTGGTTCTTTAAAAATATCAACAGAGTGGGAAGGTCATTAGGTAGCCTAATGAAGAAAACACATAGAAAATTATAAACACTACTGGGAAAATAACTGCAAAATGAAAAGATACTAAAACAAGCAGTAGAAATAAAACATTTGCTTAACTCTATGGGAAAAAGTGAGAAGTTGGATGAAATGGGCAATTTTCTATGAAAACATAAATTACCTAGCCTGACATCAGAGGACCTCTAAAACCTTAATGGGTGAATTTTCATAGAAGAGCTGAAAAACAAATTTTATTAAAGAGTTATTTCTCCCAAAACCATGAGTCACAAACAGTTTTACAGGGAAAATCAGAACCGCCTTCAGGAGCAGTTCATTTGAGTGCCAAAAGGAAAGAGAACTTCCTAAGCCATTTTTAGGAAGTTAAGAGAACATTAATTTCAAAACCTGACAAGATAACTTAAAAGACACTCATAGGCCAATTTCACTTATAAATATCAATGTAAGAACACTAACAAAAATATCCAACAGAACCTAGAACACGTTTTTGTTGTTGTTGTTTTGTGTTTTTGTTGTTGTTGTTTTGAGATGGAGTTTTACTCTTGTCACCCAGGCTGAGTGCAGTGGCACCATCTCAGCTTGCTGCAAACTCTGCCTCCCAGATTCAAGCAATTCTCCTGTCTTAGCCTCCCGAATAGCTGGGATTACAGGCGCCTGCCCCCATACCTGGCTAATTTTTGTATTTTTAGTAAAGATGGGGTTTCACCACGTTGGCCAGCCTGGTCTCGAGCTCCTGACCGCAGGTGGTCTGCCTACCTTGGCCTCCCAACGTGCTGGGATTACAGGCATGAGCCACCACACCCGGCCAGAACCCAGAACACTTTTCCAGGGTGAGGTATAAAAGTTCCATTTCAGGATTATAATAATCATTTGTACTAGACAACCTATTAATAAAATTCAATATAGTAATATGTCATAAGACTAAAATTATAAGACCACTCCTATTGATACTATCAAGGCTTGATAAAATTCAAAATTCTTAATAATAATAATTATACAAACAATATTATTTTTATTTTATTTATTTTGAGACAGTTTCACTGTCACCCAGGCTGGAGTGCAGTGGTGCTATCTCAGCTCACTGCAAACTCTGCCCTCCAGGTTCAAACGATTCGCGTGCCTCAGCCTCCTGAGTAGCTGGGATTGCAGGTGCATGCCACAAAGCCTGGCTAAGTTTTTGTATTTTTATTTTATTTATTTATTTATTTATTGAGATGGAGTTTCGCTCTTGTCGCCCAGGCTGGAGTGCAATGGTGTGATCTCGGGTCACTGCAACTTCCGCCTCCCAGGTTCAAGAGATCCTCCTGCCTCAGCCTCCTGAGTAACTGGGATTACAGGCACCCACTGTCATGCCCAGCTAATTTTTGTATTTTTGTGGAGACGGGGTTTGATCATATTGGCCAGGCTGGTCTCAAACTTTTGATCTCAGGTGATCCGCTGGCCTCAGCCTCCCAGACTATTGGGATTACATGAGTGAGCCACTGAGCCCGGCCTTTTTGTATTTTTTGTAGAGATGGGGTTTCACCATGTTGGCCAGGCTGGTCCTGAACCCCTGGCCTCAAGTGATCCACCTGCCTCTACCTCCCAAAGTGCTGGGATTACCGGCGTGACCCACCATGCCTCACCACAAACAATATTAAAAAAAGAATTTAGACGCTCCGGAAGACTCAACAAAAGACATGAACAAAGAAAAGACATATCACAATTGTGTATAGAAAATTCCATGGAGATGTAAATTCTCCCCAAATCAAGCTATAAATGTACTGCAATTCCATTAAAAACATCAACCGCATTTCTTACCAGATAACTTAGTCTACAGTGTATTTGAAGACAGAAATAAGTAAGAATAACTAACAAAATTCTGATAAAAGAATAACAAGAAGGAACCTAAACCAGATGTTAAGGATAAGATGATGAAAACATTGTGGTTGTGGCATATAAAGAAACACACGAGTAGGACAGAATTACAAGTCTGTACACATGTCACTGAATGCCCACGAGCATCAGGCGTGTGAGAAGATGCAGTGGCTCATGCATGGTGTTGGGAGACTGGAGGACGTCTTGGAAATATAGTTCGAGTCTTTTTTTTTTTTTTTTTTGAGACGGAGTCTTGCTCTGTCGCCCGAGCTGGAGTGCAGTGGCCAGATCTCAGCTCACTGCAAGCTCCGCCTCCCGGGTTCACGCCATTCTCCTGCCTCAGCCGCCCCAGTAGCTGGGACTACAGGCACCAGCCACCTCGCCCGGCTAGCTTTTTGTATTTTTTAGTAGAGACGGGGTTTCACCGTGTTAGCCAGGATGGTCTCGAACTCCTGACCTCGTGATCCGCCCGTCTCGGCCTCCCAAAGTGCTGGGATTACAGGCTTGAGCCACTGCGCCCGGCCTATAGTTTGAATCTTAACTCATGACTCAAATGAACTCCTGGTGAAACAATAAAAATGCTAGGAAGACATTATTTTAATTTTAGAATATGAGAAACCTTTCCAATGTGAATCTAAAGTATCTGAGGCAGGTGTCAATCAATTTAGAAAGTTATTTTGCCAAGATGAAGGACACACCTGTGACACAGCCTCAGCAGGTCCTGATAACATGTGCCCAAGGTGGTTTTTTTTTTTTAAATTATACTTTAAGTTCTAGGGTACATGTGCACAACGTGCAGGTTTGTTACCTATATATACATGAGCCATGTTGGTGTGCTACACCCATTAACTCATCATTTACATTAGGTATATCTCCTAATGCTATCCCTCCCCCCTGCCCCCTCCCCACAATAGGACCCCTTCCTGTGTCCAAGTGATCTCATTGTTCAATTCCCACCTATGAGTGAGAACATGCGGTATTTGGTTTTCTGTTCTTGCGATAGTTTGCTGAGAATGATGGTTTCCAGCTGCATCCACGTCCCTACAAAGGACACAAACTCATCCATTTTTATGGCTGCATAGTATTCCATGGTGTATATGTGCCACATTTTCTTAATCCAGTCTCCCAGCTTGCTTTTATCCCTTTTTAGGGAGACAGAAGATATCCATCAATATATGGAAGATTTACATTGGTTCAACCTGGAAGGGTGGGACAATTCAAAGTTGGGGGGGCTTCCAGGTTATAGGTAGATTTCAACATATTCGGATTGGCAAAAGGTTGAAAGAGTTATTATCTATAGAAAGGAATGCCTGCCTTACGATAAGGTGTTGTGGAGGCCAAGGTTTGATCATGCAGATGAAGACTGCAGGTAGCAGGCTTCGGAGAGAACAGATGGTAAAAGTTCCCTTTTAGACTTACGGTCTTTGTTGACATTATGCTGAAGGGTAGAGTGAAGCATGTCCAGCCCCCACTTCCCATCTTGGCTTGAACCAGCCTTTCATGTTAAACTTTAGAGTGCCCTGGCCAAAGAGGGAGTCCACTTGGATGATTTGGCCGGTGGTAGGGGTGGGGGGCGGTTGACTAAACAAAAATGAAACCAAACAAACGAAGAAACAAAACAACAGCAGAAGTCATAAAAGAAAACATTGGTAACTTTAACTACGTAAAGAAAGTACATTGAAATGACACACAAACCAAGGAAGAAGAGAAATGATCGACTGAGAAAAATGACTTTTAACTGTGTTAGATGTGAGTTCTAAATTTCTTTTCAAAGAATCAATATGTCAGTATGTTCAATTCTTTGCCTTCTACTTTTAAACTTAACTTCCTCGTAAGGCAACCTTTTCTGATTACCCACTCCACCCTGACTCATTCCGATTACCTGCTCCACCCTGACTGCATTCTGATTGCCTGCTCTGTCATAACCATTTTTCCCACCAAACCATTCACCCTGTCACTCTCTTTAAATTAGCCAATCAGAATTAGTTTAGCCTGTGAAGCCTAACCCTAGCCAATAGGAGAACAACACAGCAGCAGGAGCCACGTGCATCATGGATAAGCACCCCTCCCCCTCCCTTGTCCAGGTGTGTGCTCACCATTGCTCCATCTGTAAGGGCACACCCTTCTATAGAAGTAAATTGCCTTGCAGAGAATTAAAAAGAAAATTTTATATTCAAGTGCTATTTCTTTTGCTACACCGAAACTGTATTTATAACAACTGAATAGCACAAACAATATCTAACTTCCTTAATACATAAAGAGCTCCTACAAGTCAATAGAAAAACTCCAAGAACTCAACAGACAAAGGATATGATTTAATTCTTCACAGAAAAAATGCAAATGCCTCTCAAACATGTAAAAATAAGAGAATATTCCATGCAGTAACAGCAAAATACACATTCTTTTAAAAGGATAAATTTATCAAGAGAATTTGTGAATGCAATGAATCCCAGTTTTATAATGCATGGAGCAGATGCTGATATAACTGAAAGGAGAATCGCATAACTCCACACTTGTAACCAGAGACTGCAACTCTCCTCATTCAGTAACAAGGAAAAAGTTGACAAAACATAAAGATATAGAAGGCTGGGTCATTGTCTCAACCAATTAACTATCAACCACCTAACTTGGGCTGCACATTCTTTCTAAGAACACACAGGACATGCGGCAAGGGAGGTTGTATCTTGGACCATAAAACAAGTTCCCCCAAATTTAAGAAAATTGAAATCATACGAATTGTATTTTTGTCAAATAGAAATCAATAGCAAAAGATATAGGAAAAATCTGCAAATATTTGGTGATGAAGATGTCAATTGAAGAAAATGATTGACAAATCTCAATCATTTTAGGAAATTTATTTGCCAAAATTAAGGATGCACCCAAGAAACAGATCTATGCCTTTTTCTGAAGATGATTTTGAGGGCTCCAAATGTAAAGGAGAAAGGGTGGGATATTGAGAAGCACACAGTTTTCATACAAATGGAAGGGGAGGGGCAGAGGGAAAATGTGGGGAATCTGCATTTTACATAAGATAACACAGACACAGTGGGGCAGTGGAACAATCAGATATGCATTTGTGTCTGGCTGGCTGGGGTGACTGCACCTGCAAAGATAAGCTAACAACTTGCATCGCTATGGTGAAGTTCTGACAGCTCACCAGGAATTTCCTTGTGGGCAAAATAGGGGGAGGTGGGTAGCCTTTCATCTTGTAGCCATCTTCTTTAGCAACCAACGTGGAGAGGCAGCTTTGTGTGACCCAGTTCTCAGCTTGACATTTCCCTTTGGCTAAATGAGTTTGGGTCCCCAGATCTAATTTCCTTTCACAAAACAAACTACATTTAAGTAGCCAATGGATGAATTTCACAAGGAAAATTGGAAAATATTTTGAGTTGAGAAAAAATGAAAACAAAATATGACCAGGTATGGTGGCTCCTGCCTGGAATCCCAGCACTTTGGGAGGCTGAAGTAGGAGGATCACCTGAGCCCAGGGGTTTTCTCCAACTGGGCAACATAGCAAGACCCCATCTCTAAGAAAATAAATAAATTTTTTAAAATGTTAGAAAATATATTAAAATATATGGGATGAACTAAACCAGTACTTTGGAGAAAATTTATAGCATTAAATATTTGTATTCAGCAACATGAACATCCTCCACTCAGCAATCTGAGCCAGCATCTGAGTAACTAGAAAAAGAATGGTCTAAAACAAAGCAGGCAGGAGGAAATAAACACTCAATGTAATAGCTGAAATCAGTGAAATAGAAAACAGAAAAACAATAGAGAAATCAATGGAACTGAAAGTTAGTTTGATCTTCAAAAAGATTAACGAAGTGGATAAATCTCAAGCCAGACTAATCAGGCAAAAGCAGACAGCTGACACCAATGATTACTCTCAGGAATAAGGAAAGGGGACACCACTACAGGCCCTATGGACATTATAAGGATAAAAAGAAAATACTTTGAATAACTTGATGAAAATAATTTTGAAAACTTGAACAACATGGATAAATTCCTGGAAATATGCAAAGGGCCAAGTTTATTAAAGAAGCAATGGATCACCAGAATCGACCTTACAGAAATGGAATTTGTAGATACAAATTTTCCTAACCACCCTCCCCCCATACCACCCTCCCCACAACAAGATCTCAAACCCCAGGTGGCTTCACGGGTAAATCCTACCATCTGAGAAAGCAACGATACCTTTCAAAAACTCTTCCATAAATTGCAAGCAGAGGGACATTCCCTAACTCATCTTATGAGGCAAGCGTTACACTGATACCAACTAGTTACATACTATTTCCTACATAAGACATGCTTTGCCTGAATTGAAATAATTCCCTTATCCACTATTACATTTCTACAATGACTGTGATGTCTTCTAGATACTATTTTGTTCCTCCTTTTTGTTTTGTTTATTCCAATCACAATGAAAACTCTGTATCCCCCTTATCCTCTAGTGACTATAAATGGCAAGGGCTTGGCTACTCCTAAGCCCCAAGTTACGGCATTATCCTTTCCTGTCTCCCTAAGGACACACCTCCGTATGTGAGTCCTCCCTCAACTGTCTACCTCCTGTGTGCTCTCTGTTTCATACTGAGCTCTGACTGATAGAACACTAATATCATTACTAACATGGATGTGACTACTGGGTTGAAGTAAGGATTTCTTGGCAATACCTTTTGCTCTAGAATATACTCCAAAAGAGATCAAAGTGTGAATAAACTGGGGTACCATCAGAGTGAATGAGATGCCAGGGTCTCTCTGCAGGCCCTGGCAGCAGGCAGCTAGGTAGTTGTCATGTAGGACAATTAACATCCTCTGAACAACACAGTGTGTGTGAGGTCCAACCAAAGATTTTGTAATGCGGATATGTGTTCCATCCCTGTTTACAGGCACTAACACTGAAAGTGATCAAGCCTCACACAGGATTGCTTTGCAGCCAGCCGAGAAAAACACATCAGTAGAAAAAACAACTACCTGTAGCAGTTGCTTTCCTCTGAAATTGTCGATTTTGGAGTTTACTTTCATTTGTTGGTTTGTTTTTCATTTTATGGCTTGCTGCCTTTTATTTTTTAGTTTAATTTAATATTTTAAATATATAAAATGCCAACTGGTTCAAAAGTTAAAACTGCATGAAAGTTACATTTACAAAAGGTTGACTTTGATTCCTACCCTCTCCATGCATTTTTATCCCCAGAGATGACCATACTCATTAATTTCCGTTCATTCCTCCTGTCTTTTTCTAAATAGGTATGGACAGTCTTAATTCCATTCTTTCTTACATGAAAGTCAGCACAGTCCGTGTACCTGCCTCTTCGCCTCATTTTTCTCACTTAATGGCATGTGCTGGAAATTTACTCTGTGTCCATTTGTAGAGAACTTAAAGGGAAGGGTTTTAATGTTTTTAACAGACTCCAGCATCTGCGGAGAAATCATAGTATTCTTGATCCTTTAATTACACAATTATGTCCAGAGATGTCTTCTGGGGGTGAAGTTAATGTAGACGCCTCTGTGATTCTCTCACTGTGTGACTGGGTTCCAGGGGCACCGATACTGTTCAGGGTGTTTGCATCGACACACAGGGTGGTGTGGTGATGGAGCCAGCAGGTGCAATGGTTGTGTGTGTGGGTATTAGACCCCCTGCCAGTCCATGTCCCACCCACCAGCTGGGCAATGAGACAGTTAAGGGTTTCTGCCCTGTGGGCAGTCATGAGGATGAAAATGGCTTATTTGGGTTTTTTGTTGGTTTTTGGGTTTTTTTTTTTTTTTTTTTTTTGTGACGGAGTCTCGCTTTGTCACCCAGGCTGGAGTGCAATGGCACAATCTCAGCTCATTGCAACCTCTGCCTCCCGGGCTTAAGTAATTCTCTTGCCTCAGCCTCCAGAGTAGCTGGGATTACATATGGATCATCTGCCACCACGCTCAGCTATTTTTTTTTTTTTTTTTCAGTACAGACAGCATTTCACTATGTTGGCCAGACTGGTCCCAAACCCTTGACCTCAGGTGATCCGCCTGCCTCGGCCTCCCAAAGGGCTGGGATTACAGGTGTGAGCCCCCGTGCCTGGGTTAAAACGGCCTGTTTGTTATACAGACAGTGCAGAAGTTCCTTAACTGCCACACAAGCGCTAGTTACTCCTGGTAGGGCCTGGTTTTGTGGAGTTTTGATGGAGATGTTTTCCTAGCATTAGAAACAAGTGCGGAAGATTTGTACCCTCCTCATGCCTGGGACTGTTCACGTTGCCTGGTTTCATCTGTTCCCAAAAGGAGCAGGAGATCTCCGGCCCTTGCCTGGCTGCTGTCAATGCCGGGGGCCGGGCTGGGACACAGACCCTTGACCGCGTATGTCTGTCTGCCTTGAGAAGGGTCCTTACCTACTCTGTCTGTAGTTTGATCTGTTTTGGAGGCTTATATTTGCCTGAAAGCATCTCTTTTGCATTGTAAAAAATATATTCTAGAGTCAAATAGCATAATCCCTTATGATTCTCGTAATCAATTTTCTCTTAATCTGTGGTCATTGATAGTTGCTAGAATTTTTTTTCCCAGGTGTTTGTGACAGGTGAGCTAAATCCCACCAAGCCCACCCCTTCCCTACTTTGGGGCACAGGTGCATGAATTTGACAAGTTTCTCTGATTTTGTCATTTTTGCTTGTATCTTCCTTAATTCTATTTTCTTACTTTCCTGATTCTAACGCTTTTTTTTTTTTTTTTTTCTAACAAGAGCTCATTACAGATTCATTGATTTTAATTTTGTCTTGCTAACCCATTTCACTATTAAAGACTATGAGTTTTCCTCTGGGCTCATCGATTCTGATGGAAGTTGTATTTTTCTAGACATTTCATAAATTTTGTGGAAGTGGACCCTTTTATTTTGTAGATAAGAAAGTTGAGGCCTTTTCTCCATCAGAAGCTGCCCCTGGGTTTGTAGTAGCTCTGGCTCTGCCAGGCGGTGGCCTGGGCCCGTCCCCCACCCCGGACCCTCATCCCTGAATCCCACACCCAGCGGTGACTGTGCATCCAGACAGAACATGCTGCATGGATTTATTAATAATCTCTGCCAGAGACTGCCCCCAGGGAGCAGCTCCCCCACGCCCGCGGTGCAGGTGTGCGGCAGGAAGGAGATGGGGACACGGATGACCACGCCATTGTCTTCTGAGGTGTGGACATTCTTTGAAAGGGCAGGAGGAATTCCCACTGCTCTGGAGGTGTGGAAGGGTGGGGGTCTGGTCTTCCTGGAGGCGGAGGCGAGCTGTTGGGTTACTTAAGTAGAGGGAGGAAGAGCAGGGTGTTGTGGGGGAGCCCTGGAAGGACGTGGGTGGGCTTGAGGACACCCCCTTAAGAATGCTGCACTGAAATCCCAGCACTTTGGGAGACTGAGGGGGGCGGATCACGAGGTCAAGAGATTGAGACCATCCTGGCCAACATGGTGAAACCCCATCTCTATTAACAATACAAAAATTAGCTGGGCGTGGTGGTACACGCCTGTGGTCCCAGCAACCCGGGGGTTGAGGCAGGAGAATCGCTTGAACCCGGGAGGTGGAGGTTGCAGTGAGCTGAGATTGTGCCACTGCCCTCCAGCCTGGTGACAGAGCGAGACTCCATCTAAAAAAAGAAAGAATGTGCTACTGAGATCTACAGGTCCCCAGCTTCTCATGCCCTTCCATGTAACCATCCTCCCTCCTCCTCCTTCAGCCCCCATCATTTCCAACCAACCCCAAAAGAAAGCATGAGGTCCAACTGTAGGGCACGAGCCCGTGACTTATACAATGGCTGCAACACACACGCTGGGCTGGTGGACGGGGAAGTCAGCAGCCTGGCTTTCCGGAATCGTAAGACCAGACCAAAGCTCATTCCTTCAAGGTCAGCCCTGAACTGGACACAGTGGGGTCTGTCCCAGCAGCCCAGAGAGGCAGCCGCAGATAGTGGGCGAGGTTGATACATTACCCAGGAGGCAGGACCAGGCAGGAGCTCACCTAGAAATGGCACGGCTCTGTGGGAGGAGAGCGGAGAGTGGAGGCGTCAGTGAGAGAAGAGACAGCTGGGGACACAGCAGTCCCAGGGCTAGAGAGGGGAGTGAAAAGATGGTGGGAGGGGGTGGGACCCCACCTCAGGGTGGCTCTGCACCCCAGGAGGCTGGGGGAGAACTAGGGAAGGGCCAACAAGGAGTGACCTGAGTACTACAGAGCCAGCAGGGGGCTCGGGCTGAGAAAGAAGCAGCTTCTCCTCCAGCCGAGGCTGGGCGTGTTCTGGGCGGAGCTCACCTTCCGTCTTTCTCAAGTCCAGCAAGTACCATAGACGCTTGTGCAGGGGCCTGAAAGCCCTGATGAATCCCTTCATGATCTCGTCGTCCTCCACCAGGACTCTGGCTGTGGAGGAGGCTGGGTCAGTCCTGGGTCCCTGGGGCTTCCATGAGAGCTGGGGAGCTCCAGGGGCCCTGCCTGAGGAGGGAGGGCAGAGAAGGAGGCCCCAGTGCTCCCAGGTCAGGCAGAGTTTGGTCTGGAGTAGGTTCCTAGGGCGGTCTCTGGGGCTCTGTCCACCTGGCCTCCAGGTTCCCTGTCCCCAGCTCCCACTCCTCGGCCCAGCCCCCTCTGCTCCGCTCTGGGCAGCTCTGGGCATCGCTGGGGCCCACACAGCTCAGGACGGTGTCTACAGCGTCACGGGAGGAGAGCACAGTGCCTGCTTCCCCCAGTGCCCGGCTCTCACCAAGCACAGCTGAGGCCGATCAAGACACCTGTGTGATCTCAGAGGAAACGGTGCGCTGGGAAACACAGGGGAGGGCTGTGCCTATGTGGCTATTTTGGTATTCCTGGCCTTCGTTTGGTCAAGAGCATCATAGGTTTCAGGGTGTTTTGACTGGATGTCCAGTGAGCATTAATCTTTCCACCAAGCCCAGCCTCTTGACTGGCGACTGTCCCACTGGCCCCATATCAGCTCCTTGCTTTGTCAGAGGACTCGATGAAGCACTGGAGAAAAACAGCCTGGCCGGGCCTGGTGGCTCATGCCTGTAATCCAATCCCAGCACTTTCGGAGGCTGAGGCGGGTGGATCACTTGAGGTCAGGAGTTGGAGACCAGCCTGGCCAACATGGTGAAACCCCGTCTCTACTAAAAATACAAAAATTAGCCAGGTATGGTGGCGGGCGCCTGTGGTCCCAGCTACTCGGGAGGCTGAGGCAGGAGAATCGCTTGAATCTAGGAAGCAAACGTCGCAGTGAGCCGAGATCGCACCACTGCGCTCTAGCCTGAGTGACAGAATGCAACCCTGTCTCAAAAAAACAAAGTGAACAAACAAATAAAAAAATGAAGAAAAAATCAGCCCACAGGCACCGAGGTGGACAGGAAGCCAGTTGTCAGCTCCCCAGGGTTCCCAGACATGGACGTAGCTGCTACCTCTCACCCACACTGAGCTCCCATGCTGTGAGACCCACCCAGGTACTGGCACATCAAGCACTGGATGCGGGTGGTGGTATCCGTTAGGCAGAGAAACAGGAAATTGTCGTAGTCAGTATCAAGCAGCATAGCCTCGTTCGCCCCCATATCTGGGGAAAGAAGAGAAGAACCAAAAGGAAGATGAAGCCTCCATCTCAGCAGAGTCTTGGGCAGATGTGTGGACGTCCCACCACACTAAGTGGCTTCCTCGTCCACTGACACCGTGGGATGTGGCTCCTGGGGTGGGCCATGGCTAGGGAATCCAGGGAGAAAAGGAGAGAAGAGGCAACATGGAGGACCATGGAGCCCTGGCTGAAGGGGAGAGGCCAGGTGTGCAGTGGAGAGGCAGACACCGGAGGCAGGCAGGCTCTGACCTGGAGAGATTCCAGCTGAGAAGTCACGGGTGAGGACAGCAGGAGACGGCACGGGAACAGGGCAGAGGGGTGGGAAGAGGGAGAAGAAACGGACCTTGGAGAGTGGCTCGATTCTGGGGAGGGCAAGCAGGGTCAGAAGGGCCTGAGGCAAGTCCCAAGCATAAGAAGCAAACTGTATTTGCTGGGAAAATGTGCCCACGAGGGGATAAGAGAGCCCAGACCCTGACCACTTCTGTATTTTTAAAAAAATAATAATTAACAAAATAGAACAAAATGTCGCAAATTGTTAGGGAGAATTCAGTGGAGCCAGGACGTGCTGTAGCCCCTCTTCCCGCAACGAGGCTGGGAGCACGGCCCAGGCCAGCTCTGCAGCCCCACCATCAGCAGAAGGCAGCCAGGCCCATGGGAACAGCAGCCCACCTGGCCACCTGCCCACCTGGCCACCTGCCCACGTGTTCACCTGCCCACCTGCCTACCTGTTCACTTGTTCACCTGTTCACCTGGCCACCTGCCCACCTGGCCACCTGCCCACCTGTTCACCTGCCCACCTGCCCACCTGTTCACCTGGCCACCTGTTCACCTACCCACCTGCCCACCTGTTCACCTAACCACCTGCTCACCTACCCACCTGCCCACCTGTACAACTACCCACCTACCCACCTGCCCACCTGTTCACCTAGCCACCTGCCTACCTGTATACCTACCCACCTACCCACCTGTTCACCTACCCACCTGTTCACCTACCCGCCTGCCCACCTGTTCACCTAACCACCTGCTCACCTACCCACCTGCCCACCTGTACACCTACCCACCTACCCACCTTCCCACCTGCCCACCTGTTCACCTAGCCACCTGCCTACCTGTATACCTACCCACCTACCCACCTGTTCACCTACTCACCTGTTCACCTAGCCACCTACCCACCTGTTCATCTGGCCACCTGTTTACCTACCCACCTGTTCACCTAACCATCTGCTCACCTACACACCTGCTCACCTACACACCTGCCCACCTGTATGCTTACCCACCTACCCGCCTGCCCACCTACCCACCTACCCACCTGCCCACTACCCACCTGTTCACCTACCCACCTGCCCACCTGCACACCTACCCACCTGCCCACCTACCCACCTGTTCACCTACCCACCTGTCCACCTGCACACCTGCCCGCCTACCCACCTGCCCACCTGCCTGCCTACCCACCTGCCCACCTGCCTACCTGCCCATCTGCCCACCTGCTTACCTGCCCACCTTCTCACCTGCCCGCCTACCCACCTGCCTACCTGCCCACCTTCTCACCTGCCCACCTGCCCACTTGCCTACCTGCCCACCTTCTCACCTGCCCAGCTGCCTACCTGCCCACCTGCCCACCTGCCCACCTTCTCACCTGCCCACCTTCTCACCTGCCCACCTGCCCACCTTCTCACCTGCCCGCCTACCCACCTGCCCACCTGCCCACCTACCTACCTGCCCACCTGCCCACCTTCTCACCTGCCCATCTGCTTGCCTGCAGCCTCCCTGGCCTGTTGTGAGGCCGGAGTGAACAGTGCACACAAAGCGGCTGTCGCCCGTGCCTGGGCACAGTGCAGACCCACGTCCAGCCACTGTCATGCCAAGAATTAGTGCATCCCCCGCCCTCCAGGTAAAATATGCCTTTGGGGTCAGTATCGGGTTGACTGGAGCAAACACTCTGACTCCCTGAAGCAGAGAGAGTTGGCACAGGCCAGGCCCCACTCCCTCCTCCCCAGCAGAGCCGCCTGTGGGAGAGCGTGGCCAGCCTGCCAGCACTGAGCCAGCGCTTGGGGCCTGGGGATGCTCACAGTTGATCTTGAACTTCTTCGGATTCTCAGTCTTCTCTCCAAGGACCTTCTTCTCAACACAGCTGTTGTTCTCCCTGGAAGGTGGTGACAATAGAATGAGTGGCCACTTGAATTGGAGTTGCCCTCACTGTCACCCCTAAAATCAGGTCACCACAGGAACTTCCCTGGGTCCCAGGAGCACCGCAGCCCACAGTCGCCCGACCTTCTCCTCAGTCTGACCTGGGGCTGCACTGTGTGGTCGGCTGTTGGCCCAGAGCCTGGGGCAGGGGCTCCAAGGGGACAGGGAACATCTGGAGCCCGGGTTTTCCACCCCACCCTCATGCAGGGGCCACAGTGAAGCCCCTGGCGTCAGAAAATGCCTGGGGCTGAGTCCAGCTCCGCTCACCCCACCCAGTCCTGGACCCCTGCGGGGGGAGACTGAGCCCCCGCCAAGCCCCAGTCCCAATGACTAGGAACCCACCATCTGTGCAGAACGATCTCCAGGTGGTCCTCGGGGGTGGGCCACAGCAAGGTGACGTGGACCCTCAGAGCAGACTTCACCGTCACCATGAGGGAGACGTTGTTGGTGGCCATGGCCATGGAGTGCCAGGTCCCTGCCAACTGAGGGGGCCTTGGGCTGCACGGGGTTCCCCCCAACCATGGCTCTCGTGGCAACCGGTGCAGGCGGGGTGGAGTCTAACTGGGATGGGTACAGTGAGCACTGGATGGTGGTCTGTTGTCTACCAGACGCTGGGCTATGGAAATTCACCAGTGTGTGCTAACTCAGGAGTGTTCCAAAGCCCAAATAATGAGTCACCTAGGATGCTGGGAAACCAGAGAGGCCACCCTAAAGATGGAGAGCAGGGCTGAGGGGTTCTTGATGTCATGGCATCCATTCTGAGCCTCCTGTAGGTTTCTGAGATTCTGGGCTTCCCGCCTGCCCGCAGCTCCCACCCACCCCAGGCTTCCCACGGTAAAGCGCCCGCTCCCCCAGCCTCAAACCTTTGGGAGCTCCAGGTTCTGCTTGGTCTGGGGCATGTCCGTGGCCTGGACACTACAGACCAGGGCCACGCCCAGGGTGAGCAGGAGGCATGGCATGGCTGCAGCTCTGGGTGGCTCTGAGCTCTTGAGCGAGAGGGATGCTGAGGCAGTGTGGGCTCGGAGGGCCTTATGTAGGAGGAGGGCAGACAAAAGCCCTGCCCACAGCCTTGCCATGCGGTTCCTCGAACCCGTGACTCATCCTCGGCCCGTGGGGCAGCTTCCTCCACTGGGACAATGGGAGGCTCTTCCCTACGTCCACCCGGGAACCTCCTCTGTGTCCCGGCTGGGCAGTTCCTGGCAGGGCCTCAGGTGGGAGGAGCCTGGGTCGGGTCCAGGCTGGCAGCCAGTGATGGGAGCACCTTCTGGGACGGGGCTATGTCGGGTCAGAGGCCAGCACTGAGGACAGCTGTGCCCAGGGCAGGAGTATGGCCTGTGGGGCAGGCAGAGGGCCTGAGAGCCCCATGGCCGCCCCAGGATGCCACAGACGTCATGCCAGTGGGTGGCTGTCTGCACGATCATAATCCTGACCTGTACCTTCCACTTAGCCATCCCCAGGCGTGCACACCTGTGCCCCTCAAACAGCCAGCCTCTGGACAGGTGCACAGTGCGTGCTAGCACTGTTTCTCTCTGACTCACAGGCAAGACGGGGTGGAAACGGGAGGCAGTGGACTTTCAGACTTTGTCCCACAATCTATATTGGAAGCACTTTTTCCCACAGGGAAGCATCACTTTATAACTTACAATTGAGCCTGTATCTCACTCCTGGAGAGCACCTGAGTCCTGAGGCAAGACACGGGTGTCCACTCCCTCTCTCCCATCCGTCAGAGTAGGTCATTCCAGCCAGGGCAGCTAGGCAAGAAATGGTAACTAAAGGCACGCAGATTGGGAAGGGGGAGGTATACCTGTCCCTATTCGTATATGACATCGTTGCCCGGATACAAAATTGCAAGAACTCTACAAAACCCCTCCTAGAACCGAGCGAGGTCAGCAAGGTCAATCGCACAAAAATCCATCGTGTTCCCACAGTGTCAAGGAGTACAAAACTGGAAATTCAGGATTTGTAATCACACATATAGCATGGAGGCACGAATCTCAGCAAAGATGGACAGGACTTAAACTCTGAACCCAATGAAGGAAATCAAAGACCTAAGGAAATGGACAGGCACGATGTGCTCATGGGCTGGAAGGTTCAACACAGCAAAGATGTTAGCTCTCCCCAACTCAACCTAGAGATTTAATGCAATTCCTATGAAATTATCAGGAAGATATTTTGTAGACAGATAGCTATTTTGTAGATAGATATAGATATATGTGTGTCTCTCACACACACACACATATATAATATATATATTTTATATATATAATATATATATTTATATTTTATATATATTATATATATTTATATATTATATATATTTATATATATATTTTGTGTATATAGTTATTTATTTATTTATTTTGAGGCACAGTCTTGCTCTGTTGCCCAGCCTGGAGTGCAGTGGCACAATCTTGACTCACTGCAACCTCTGCCTCCCAGGTTCAAGTGATTCTGCTGCCTCAGCCCCCCAATTAGCTGGGATTATAGGCTCCCACCACCACACCTGGCTAATTTTTGTATTTTTAGTAGAGAGGGAGTTTCACTATGTTGGCCAGGGTGGTCTCAAACTGCTGACCTCAAGTGATCTGCCCACCTCGGCCTCCCAAAGTGCTGGCATTACAGGCATGAGCCACCGCACCCCACCGTATATAGATATACAGACAATTTTTTTCCAAAATCTGTATGTCAAGGCAAAGGAGCTACAATAGCTAAAGCCATTTTGAAGAAGAATAAAGTGTAAAGAGTTAGTCTACCCAAGTTGACAAGCACTATTATCAGTAGTAACCAAGAGTGTGGTATTGGTAGAGAAATGGGCACATAGATCAATGAGAAATAGAAAACCCAAACACGGACTCACACACCTACAACAACAGACCTTTAACAAAGCTGCAAGAACAGTGCGTGGGGGAAGTGCTGTCGGAAAAGAGGGTCCTGGTGCAGACCCCAAGAATGGGTTCTTGGCTCTCACACAGGAGAGAATTCAAGGTGACTCACAAAGCACAGTGAAAACAAGTTTATAGGAAATGAACTCGGTACCAGAGCCGGGCAACCTCAGCGAGCAGGAGGAGGGACGCCCGTCCTCTGTGAGTGTGTCTGCTCGTAAGAAGCTATAAGGGGCTACAGTGAAACCTGGATCGTGCAGATGCACTTGCTAAAGATAGGGGCTCCTAGTGTGATGGATGACCATTCGCCCTTCAGCCTCAGCCTGCTCGTGGACGTTATCTGTGAGCAAAGACAGCCTGCTGCACTCCCAGGTCATCAGGACGCTCTGCAGGCTTGGTGGGAGATGCCCCGTTTGGGCATAAATGTTTTGCAGTTATAATTGGTGGTCAGCTTAGAATGTGGCTATTTTCAGACCATTTAAGCACGTGCCTGTAATCCCAGCTACTCGGGAGGCTGAGGCATGAAAACTGCTTGAATCTGGGAGGCGGAAGTTGCGGTGAGCTGAGATCCCGCCACTGCATTCCAGCCTGAGTGACAGAACGAGACCCTGTCTCAAAAACACAAAGCAAACAAACAAACAAATAAAAAAAAAACAAGAAGGCTGGGCGCGGTGGCTCAGGTCTGTAATCCCAGCACTTTGGGAGGCTGAGGCGGGCGGATCATGAGGTCAGGAGATCGAGACCATCCTGGCTAACATGGTGAAACCCCGTCTCTACTAAAAATACAAAAAAAATTAGCCGGGCGAGGTGGCGGGTGCCTGTAGTCCCAGCTACTCGGGAGGCTGAGGCAGGAGAATGGCGTGACCCCGGGAGGCGGAGCTTGCAGTGAGCCAAGATCGCGCCACTGCACTCCAGCCTGGGCGATAGAGTGAGACTCCTTCTCAAAAAAAAAAAAAAAAAAAAAAACCAAGAAATTAAAAATCAGCCCACAGGAAGCCAGTTGTCAGCTCCCCAGGGTTCCCAACCATGGACACAGCTGCTACCTGTTACCCACGCTGAGCTCATGTGCTGTGAGACCCACCCAGGTCCTGGCACATCATGCTCTGGATGGGGGTGGTGGTGTCCTTTAGGCAGAGAAACAGGAAATTGTTGTAGTCAGTATCGAGCAGCATAGCCTCGTTATATAACCTTACAGGTGCCTTGTGAGTGTCTAGCTATTCATGTTAAGATGGAGTCACTCTGGTCATGTTTTATTAAACCAGAGGCCTGGCAAGCGGGAGTCCCTCTAAGAGAAGGACAGTCTTTGCAACAAATGGTGCTGGAGCAATTCATCACGTGCAATCAATCCCATGCAAACAACCTCCATCTAAAACCTCACACCTGACATATGCATTCACTCATAGTTTAAATAAAACAAAAAACTATACAACTTTTAGAAGAAAGCGTAAGAGAAAATCTTCAGGACTTAGGGCTAGGAAAAGAATTCTTAGACTTGACACCACATGCAAGATCCACAAAAGAAAAAAAAACTGATAAATCATACTGCATCAAAATCTGAAGCTCTTGCTCCAGAAAGACCTTGTTAAGAGGATGAAGACGGCTGGGCGTGATGGATCACACCTGTAATCCCAGCACTCTGGGAGGCTGAGGTGGGTGGATCACCTGAGGTCAGGAGTTCGAGACCACCTATGGCCAACATGGCGAAACACCGTTTTACTAAAAATACAAAATTAGCCAGGCCTGGTGGCACGTGCCTGTAATCCCAGCTACTCAGGAGGCTGAGGCAGGAGAATCACTTGAACCCAGGAGGCGGAGGCTGCAGTGAGCTGGGATCGCGCCACTGCACTCCGGCCTGGGTGACAGAGTGAGACTCCTTCTCAAAAAAAAGAGGATGAAGAGACAAGCTACAAATGGGGAGAAAACATTTCAAAGTTCCACATCCAACAAAGGACTGGTGTCTGGAAGATATAAAGAACTTTGAAAACTCAACAGCAAAAATAAAATTCACCTGGAAAATAGGCAAAAACAGGCCGGGCGCAGTGGCTCACGCCTGTAATCCCAGCACTTTGGGAGACTGAGAAGGGCGGATCACAAGGTCGGGAGATCGAGACCATCCTGGCTAACACAGTGAAACCCCGTCTCTACTAAAAAATACAAAAAACTAGCCGGGCAAGGTGGCGGGCGCCTGTAGTCCCAGCTACTCGGGAGGCTGAGGCAGGAGAATGGCATAAACCTGGAAGGTGGAGCTTGCAGTGAGCCGAGATCCAGCCACTGCACTCCAGCCTGGGTGACAGAGCGAGACTCTGTCTCAAAAAAAAAAAAAAAAAAGAAAGAAAATGGGCAAAAACCATGAAGGAACATCTCCCCAAAGAAGATCTAGGGTGGCAAATAAGCACCTAAAAGGATGCTCAATGTCATTGACTATCAAGGAGCACCAATTAAAGCCACAGTGAGATATCACAGCCCAGCTATTAGGATAGTGACAATGAAAAGTAGGGACTGTACCAGAGAAACTAGATCTCTCATAATGTTGAGAAATCCATACTTTGAGTGGCTCTAAAATGGTACAGCCATGCTGGAAATTGTAAGTTGCTTTTATCTTTTATTGAAAAAATTTTAAGTTTCAATAATAGAGACTGGGTCTCACTATGTTGGCCAGATTGGTCTTGAACTCCTGGGCTCAAGAGATCCTCCCACCTTGGCCTCCCAAAGTGCTGAGATTACAAGTGTGAGCCACCACACCCAGCTGGAAGTTTCTTTTAAAACTAAGCCTATGCTGGGCCAGGCATGGTGGCTCACGCCTTTAATCCCCACACCTTGGGAGGCCAAGGTGGGTGGATGACCTGAGGTCAGGAGTTCGAGACCAACTTGGCCAACATGGCAAAACCCCGTCCCTACTAAAAATACAAAAAATTAGCTGGGTGTGGTGGTGTGCACCTGTAGTCCCAGCTACTCAAGAGGCTGAGGCAGGAGAATCGCTTGAACCCAGGAGGCGGAGGTTGCAGTGAACTGAGATTGTGCCACTGCACTCTAGCCTGGGTGACAAAGTAAGACTCTGTGTCAAACAACAACAACAACAACAAAATACTAAGCATATGCTTACTCTACAGCCTGGCAGTTTTACTCCTGGGCATTTATCCCAGACAAATGGGATAAATGGACACAAAAACCCCTGCGTACAATTGTCCACAGCAGCTTTGCCTGTAATAGCTAATAACTGGAAACCACCATCCGTGAATGAACGGTTAGACAGACGAGTACATCCGCCTTATGGGAGACTCAGCCATAAAACGGGGTGAACTGCTGATACCCACAGCAGCAGGAGGACGTTCAAGGGAACTACACTGAGTGAAAAAGGCCAATCCCAAAAGGTCGCATACTCTATGACTGTTCATACAATATTCTCGAAATGACATTATAGGAATTGAAAGCTGATTAGTGGCTGCCAAGGGCTGGGCCTGGGGAATGGGTGTGTCTCTAAAGGGGTAACACAAGAGACCTCTGTGGGGATGGAACCATTCTATATGTTGATTGTGGCGGTGGTTACACACATCTACACAGGTAAAAACTTGCATAGAACCACACACACAAGCAAATATAAAACTAGACGGGCGGATCATGAGGTCATGAGATCGAGACCATCCTGGCTAACACGGTGAAACCCCGTCCCTACTAAAAAATACGAAAAAAAACTAGCCGAGCGAGGTGGCAGGCGCCTGTGGTCCCACCTACTCGGGAGGCTGAGGCAGGAAAATGGCGTAAACCCGGGAGGCGGAGCTTGCAGTGAGCTGAGATCCGGCCACTGCACTCCAGTCTGAGCGGCAGAGTGAGACTCCATCACAAAAACAAAACAAAACAAAACAAACAGAAAAAACAAAAGCAAATATAAAACTGGTGAAATATGAATAAGACCTGTAGACCACATCCACATCAATTTCCTGGTCCTGCACAACGTATGGCTATGTAAATTTTCGCACATTACTTATGTGAGGTCTGACTGTAGCTATGCACAGCAGGCAATGGGCACATAGTACCCCTCTGTACTATTTTTGCAGCTTCCCATGAATCTATAGCTATTTCAAAACAAAAGCTACAAAATAACAACACAACGCAAACTTCCCCTCCTGGCTAATGTACAATAGCAGGTGTCGTATTTACCCACCTTGAACAACTAGAAGCCCAGGAGTTTTCAGAAGCAGTGCTTTCTGGATATTTGACAACAGGCAGCGAAGGATCGTGATCCCTGAGAGACGGACACGAGCACTGAGCTATATGACCCCAGCAAGGCCTGGCTCAGGGCAAACGAACCCAAACAGATCCCAGGGTCCCACCCCACACACACTGAGGAGAAGAGTATTAGAGTGTGGGGAGGTGGAGGGACTCGACTTTGCTGGGCAAAGCTTCGGAGAGGAGAGGCTGCACGGAGCGCTCAGGAGACACACAGAGGGGCAGGGAGGAAACCTTGGAACTGGTCAACTGAGTGACTCTTAGAACTCACACAGCCAAGGAGAAAGCCTTCAGAATACACGGGGCAGCAGGCAGAATTCTCAGAAAGAGACTGCACTGGCAGCGGGGTTAGCAAGGGCTGTTCTGAACCCATCCGAATACAATTAAAAGCAAGTATGGGGAAGATCCAACATGTTAAAACAATTTAACTGCAGCCACACAGTCTAACGTTATTTAACGAAAAACAAAATTGAGTGTGTTATTTCTTGCTGCATAAGAAATTGTCTCCAAACACAACAGCTTCAAACAACGACTTCTGAGGGTCAGGAGTGGGGGAGTGGCCCAGCTGGGTGGTTCGGGCTCAGGGTCTGCAATGAGGCTGTGGTCCTGTTCTGGGCCGGGACTTCGGGCTCTGGAGAATGTCTTGGAACTGGTGGGCCACAATGGCCAGTGGGAATTTCAGGCTCCTGCCACATGAGCCTCTCCCTGGGGCTGCCTGTGACACGGTTCCCCACCGCAAGCGGTAAGAGGAGCAGTGGGGCTGATGTCACACTCTGTGTCTGATTCACACGCCATCCCTTCCTCCTTGCCATAGCTATTAGAAGTGGGTCACGAGGTCCAGCCCATACACAATGGAAGGCATCACACAAGGGAAGCCATCCTGGAGGCCAGCTGCCACGTCAAGAAACCAACAACGTGAAATCCACAAAGTAAATATGACATCCAGTTAACAATTATCAGGCAGGCAATGAAGCAAGAACATACGAGACATAAGCAGGAGAAAAATCGATAGAAACAGATCCAGAAATGACAGTGACGGTGGACTCAGCACATCAGGATGTTAAAGACCCATTCTACATATCTCTACGTGCTCAAGAGGGTACTGAAAGGCAAGAACCTGATGAGAAGCAAAATGGGAGGCATGGAAAAGACCCAGGAAGGAAAACAGTGCGTCCACGGCGGAAAACAATGGGCAGCTTCTTAGAAAGTTAAACACATCATTATCCCATGACCCAGAAACTTTGCTTGAATTGAAAACAGGAATTCAAACAAATAGTTGTGTGTGTGCATATTTGTGGCTGCACTGTTCAGAATAGCCAAAAGATGTAAACAACTCAAGTGTCTATCAAACAATGAGTGGATAAAAAGCATGGGGTTGGCGGGGCGAGGTGGCTCATGCCTGTAATCCCAGTACTTTGGGAGGCCAAGGTGGGTGGATCACCTGAGGTCAGGAGTTTGAGACCAGCCTGGCCAACATGGTGAAAAATCTCTACTAAAAATACAAAAATTAGCCTGGCATCATGTTGGTGTGCACCTGTAATCCCAGCTACTAGGGAGGCTGAGGCAGGAGAATTGCTTGAGCCTGGGAGGCAGAGTTTGCAGTGAGCAGAGATTGTGCCACTGCACTCCAGCATGGGTGGCAGAGCAAGAATCCATCTAAAAAAAAAAAAAAAAAAAAAAAAAAAAGCAGAAAAGCATGGGGTCTATTCAAATAGTAGAATATTATTCAGCTATGAAAAGGAACAGGGCTAGGCCGGGCGTGGTGGCTCAAGCCTGTAATCCCAGCACTTTGGGAGGCCGAGATGGGCGGATCACGAGGTTAGGAGATCGAGACCATCCTGGCTAACACGGTGAAACCCCGTCTCTACTAAAAAATACAAAAAACTAGCTGGGTGTGGTGGCGGGCACCTGTAGTGCAGCTACTCCGGAGGCTGAGGCAGGAGAATGGCATAAACCCAGGAGGCGGAACTTGCAGTGAGCTGAGATCCGGCCACTGAACTCCAGCCTGGGCGACAGAGTGAGACTCCGTCTCAAAAAAAAAAAAAAAAAAAAAGAAAAGGGGCTGGGCGCGGTGACTCAAGCCTGTAATCCCAGCACTTTGGGAGGCTGAGACAGGCGGATCACGAGGTCAGGAGATCGAGACCATCCTGGCTAACACAGTGAAACCCTGTCTCTACTAAAAATACAAAAACAGCCGGGCGAGGTGGCAGGCGCCTGTAGTCCCAGCTACTCGGGAGGCTGAGGCAGGAGAATGGCGTGAACCCGGGAGGCGGAGCTTGCAGTGAGCTGAGATCCGGCCACTGCACTCCAGCCTGGGTGACAGAGCGAGACTCCGTCTCAAAAAAAAAAAAAAAAAAAAAAAAGAAAAGGAACAGGGCACTGGTCCATGTTACAACATGGAAGAACCTTGAAAACGTGCTAAGTGAAAGGAGCCAGTCACAAAAAGTCACATGTTGTATGATTCCGTTGATAGGAAATGTCCAGAACAGGTAAATCCTTAGGGACAGACAGTGGGGGGCCAATGCTGCTGGAGATGAGGCTTCCTTTGGGGGCGACGGGAATGTTTTGGAGCTGCAAAGAGGTCATGGATATGCACCAGGGTGTGTGGACTCATTGCTACACAATTGTACACTTCAAAACGGTTATTTTACACTCTGTGAATTTCACCTCGGTGAAGTTTTAAGAAATTAAAAGGGAATAAAGAACCAGATGGAAATCCTAGACATGGAAAGCAAGGAATTTGACGTGATGAGTACACTGGTGGGTTCACAGCAGATGGACCGAGGAAAGCAGGGCGGGCCTGGGGCCCAGCAGCAGAGCAACCCACAATGAAGCCGCAAGAAAAAGTCCGAAGGGGACGAAAGGGATGGGGGTCAGGGACCACCGGACAACCTCAAGGGGTCTGACCTACACAGGGCCCCAGCGGGGAAGAGAGAATGGGCTCTCTTTTTCTCCGATGGCCCCTCTCTCCACTCTCAGGCTGGCCTGGTGCCCTTCCTTTGCCAGATTTCCCACCCAGCTGTGAGCTTAAGCTTGAGACCCTCTGTTCCCCTGGAGAGCCCTGGCAAGGTGGTGTCTCAGGTCTCCAAACTCTTCCACTGCTGAAGCCCCTCCTGCCTGGATCTGCCCTTGCCCCAGCCTGGTCCACTTCCTGACTGTGCAACGGCGAGCAAAATCCTTAATCCCAAGGCTCTGTTTCTGCATAGAAATGAGAACAGTACCCACGCCACTGGGTTCTTCCAGCAGTAAGCGACATAGGCATGAAAAGCTGGTGTCACAGTGCCCGGAGCAGAGCTCAGTCGATGGCAGCAGCTTGCACGCTTGGACTCACCTTGATCTCCCTGTTGGGACCAGGACCCTCAGGAGTGGGGTTGCCTGGGAGAGGCCCGGAAGCTGCCATATTGCTGAAATAACACTAGAAGAGGTCATTTTTAGCACCGAGTGACTGAGGCTGAGCTCAGGGACCAGATGGGAGAGAGAGTTGGGGTGGAAAAGAGCTGGGAAGGGAGCTGGGCTGGGGGCACAAGCTGAGGAGCATCCGGAATGCTACCTTGCTGAGATGGTTTGTGACAAACGTGAACGGAGGCAGCGGGCGGGTCCACGTCTCTGCAGGGATGGGCTTTTCCTGCCCAATGCATTCTGTGCGAGTTTCCTAAAAGCTGGTGGATCTATGAGCAGGGCTGAGGGGCTCGGGGGTGGGCCAGGAAAAGGAGGACTGAGCCAGGAAGCAGCAAGGGAGGCAGCGGCGTGGGGGCGGGGCCGGGAGGCGGAGCGGGAGGCAGCGGCGTGGGGGCGGGGCCGGGAGGCGGAGCGGGAGGCAGCGGCGTGGGGGCGGGGCCGGGAAGCGGAGTGGCAGGCGGAGGCGTGGGGGCGGGGCCGGGAGGCGGAGTGGCAGGCGGAGGCGTGGGGGCGGGGCCGGGAGGCGGAGTGGCAGGCGGAGGCGTGGGGGCGGGGCCGGGAGGCGGAGTGGCAGGCGGAGGCGTGGGGGCGGGGCCGGGAGGCGGAGTGGCAGGCGGAGGCGTGGGGGCGGGGCCGGGAGGCGGAGTGGGAGGCAGCGGCGTGGGGGCGGGGCCGGGAGGCGGAGTGGGAGGCAGAGGCGTGGGGGCGGGGCCGGGAGGCGGAGTGGGAGGTAGAGGAGTGGCGTGGGCGTGGTGACAGTGTCTGGTTTGGTGAGGCCCAAAGGACCAGGTCAAGCCTTTATGTTGGGGGGTTGAGATAGGAGGATGGCCGGGCCGGAGTGGACAGAGCTCAGGCGCTGACCCGTCAAGGTCGGGGACATGCCCTTGCACGGAGTGCTGCTTCTGATGACCACAGTCCCGGATACTGGGGGGGTGACCAGCCCGCAGGTGACCAGCACTGCCCCTGCCCAAGACATTCAAGAGGTCCTGAACACAAACAGGCCAGCCCCAGCCTCTGGGCCAGCTCCCACCTTGTTCCTGGCCCCCCGAGGATCCACACCACTTGACCTCATTCATCTCCTGTGTCCAGGATTGGGGGGCCCAGGGCCTCAGGGCTGTGAGTGCCACCTGGGACTGGCGGGCCCCAGAGCCTTTGTGTGGGGGGAAGGGGGAGGATGCCGACCAGGGGTTGGTGAGGAAAGGGCAGAGGGGAGCTCTGTCTTCAGGCCTAGGTGGACCGGAGCATGACCAGCCCTGACGGGGGAAAGGCGGACATGGGGTCACAGTGGGTGGGGAGGGGGCAGGTGCCCTGGGGCAGGATGGAACGGCTTGGGAGCTGGATACGTCACTACAGGGAGCCAGGAGTGCCTGGACCACCAGCCTCGACCTTGGGCACATATTTGGGGCCAGGTCATTTTCGCTTCTGGGATGAGGACGCAAAGCTAAGGGAAGCCTCAGCCGGGCCCCTTTAATTGTTGGTTCCGGGCCCGGACCTGACCCTTCCCAGGGCTTTACATTTCGTCAAAAAGCAAACCATGAGCTTTTGAAAGTCTGACGTTACTGGCAAACACGTGATTTTAATGTGGCCTTTCATTGCAAAGTGAAAAATTCCGAGTGGAATTCTATCTGACACACGGGAGAAGCTTGAAGGAGATCAGCCTCTTGAAACCCACAGGCTGGCAGGTGAGGGAAGGTGTCCCGGGCAGGGTGGGTTGGGCAAGACCTCATTCCAGAGACACTCCACCCACCTCCCTGAGCTGCCCAGGCACCCCCCGTGAGGAGTGGCACCCCCTCCTCTGCTGGACGGAAGTCACCAAAGACATGAGAGGTGGGCTGTGGCCGAGGTCCCTCTGGGGCTCCCAACAGCACTGAGACTCTAAGCCCGTCCAGGTGCCCAACCTGGGAAATGTGCGTCCCTCCAGAACTCTCAGGAGGCTGAGGCAGGAGGATTGCTTGAGCCCAGGAGGTCGAGGCTGTAGTGACCCGAGATCCACCGCTGCATTCCAGCCTCCTGGGTGTCCCAGTGACCCTGTCTCAAGTAAAAGTAACAATTAAGTAAAAAGACGTTGCGCGTCCCCCATGTTGGGGGCGTTCTCCTCGCCATCCACCATCCAACATTCATCTATCCATTCATCCATCCAACTGTCCCCCCATCCGTCATCCATCCATATAACCATCCATCCACCATCTATCACCCATTATCCATCCACCATCCAATATTCATCTATCCATTCATCCATCCATTCATGCATCCACCCATCCACCCATCCGCCATCCATTCATCTACCCATCTATCAACCATCCATCATCATCAATCTACCATCTACCATTAATCTATCTATCCATCCATCCATCCATCTATTCATCTGCCCATCCGCCATCCACCATCCATTCATTAACCCGTCTATCCTCCACTCATTTATTCATCCATTTATTAGATTGAGTAACATGAGATAGAAACTATTATGATTGTGTGGCTGAACTTGTGTTTTCCCTGACACCATTGACAGCACCAGGTCCCGTAACCACTGCTATTACCAAATGCTTTCCCTGATAACAAGTGAAGCTTCATCCTAAGGACATGTATACATGACAGTACAAACACCAGGATCTGGCTTTCCAGCAACAACTTCTGCCTCATCTCTTGGCCCCCTGGGATTCACTCTCTCTGACCTCAGGGTTCTCCCATGCCAAAGATGAAGAACCCCTGGGCCCAGAGCCTGAGGATGACTCTCAGAATTGAATGGGCCTTGTCCCTTCACGGGTAGGGAAGAGAGAGAACCTAGATAGGGATGTTTTCCAGGGAAAAGGCAAAGAGAGGGAGCTCAGGTCCTCTGGCCTTGTGGATGCTGGTATGGCTGTAAGGTGATCAACACTCAGAGATGGAAAGGGTGTGGAGGTACAGGAGGGTGTGATGGCCCCTGGGAGGTTAGCGGCCAGGGACTGGGTGGCATTGAGGCATTTGCAGATGTTAAGCATAGTTCCAAGAATACTGTGGATTTTCAAAGTTTATAAGGTGTTTAGAAATAATGTGTTTGATTTTTAATATTGGCTCTAATGTGGTAATCTTGCAAAATACAAATATATTATAGCAATACCTGACCTCACGTTTTTAGAGGGGCTTAAGATAGGCGAAGTTTTTTCCAAACAATGACTTTGACCTCTGAGGGAACTAAGGTTTGAGAAAGGCAGCACGATTTGCCCACCGTTTCACCATGAGTCAGGGATTAGGGGATGCTGGGAGGGATTCGTGGTCACTAGGTTCAGGGATTTGCTCTGGAGTGCTGAGTGTCCTGGACGAGATGGAGGAGGCAGCTGCACCAACTGCCCCTGAACTGCTCACTTTAAAACATTGATCTTATATGAATTTACATTCAATAAATTATTAAGAAAGAAATTCATCTGGTAAGATTTGAGAGGTGAAAGAACTATTTGCTGATGAACTGATGGAGAATTTTCCAGCAGGGAACAAAGACATCAGCCTTCAGGGGAAGCCTAAGGAACGCTGCCACTGCTGCTGAGGGCAGGTCAGGTTGCTGGACCAGCTCCCTGAGGACAATCAGAGGCATCTGGGGGCAGAGAAGGCGGGAGGACACACCAAGCTGAGATGCAGGCAGGGCGGAGGCGGGAGGAGCTGACCTCTAAGAGAGGCTTGGTCATTGCTCTGGTGACTCCGGCCTCTCTCTCTGCCTGACCTCAGGCCTTCCAGTGTCTTCCCGCGGTCACCCTGTCACGTGCAGGCACAGTGAGAGGCACAGACGCCAGAGGCTGGACTTAGCGGTTGGCTCAAAAGGGAGCCCTGTTGACCTGAGCCCCGACTGTTCTCTGAGCCAGGGGTTCTTGGGTTCTTTCCTGGGACTGGGGGAACTCCTGAGCTTGAAGCATCTGTCCTATGACCCAGGGCTGACCCCAGCAGGAGGCCAGGGCTGCAGGTGATGCCAGGCTCACAATGGCACCCTTGTGTTTCCCAGGCCCGGGCACCGCCTTCCCCGCCCACTCCCAATTCTCCCGGGTGGCGGCACCATAGGTGTCAGCCCGACCCAGTCATTCCCTGAAGGGAGGGCTGCTGGGGGGTGTCCTGCCATCCCCAGGGTGGAGAGATGCAGGGCCACTGCCCTTGCAGGCCAGAGACAAGTGGGCAGGTCCCAGCCCCCAGGGGCCACAGAGAAAGGCTCTAGTGTTCCCTAACCATGCTGACCTTCTCCCAGTGACAGGCAGGATTCCAGCCCACTACCAGATCTCAGAGAAGAAAAGGTGTTCCTCCAGGCCCTTTGACCATCCGGCCCCTGAATGAGACTCCATGGCTGGCCCCTTCTCAGCAGGAGCCTGGACACTCAGGGACACCTGCGGGGCCCGAGAGGCAGTGTCTGTCCACAGCCCACCAGGCTCTGTGGGAGGAAACGTGCGGATGGAGGCTGGCAGGCCAGGAAGGGGATGCAGGCAGCAGCCACACGGGCTGCTAAGAAATCGTTTTCTCCACATGTGTGTGTATAGGGGTGTGAGCATGCGTGTTGGAAAGGGTTGTACACACACACGATGGAACGGGATAGAACATTCAGAAATAGCCACACGGACAGGGCTCATGTATTAATGGAACCCATGGCTCAGTTCTATTGAGAAAGGACGATATTTTCACCCACTGGGTTTGGAACAGCTGCTGGTCCACAGGCAGACCGATGGTCCTTGACATGAGCGACGGCTTTTGTGTGAGGCCTGCCTCACACAAAGCCAGCTCCCAGGTCTCCATGTAACGCAAGTCTACAACACATTCAGAAGAAAACAAAAGAGAGACCGTCACAACCTGGGGTTAGGCAGAGAATTCTCAGCTACAGCACCAGAAGGGTGACTCATTCAAGGAGAAGGAATGGGTTGGACGTCATCAACATTAAAGAGAAACACATTTCCGTTTATTATAAGCCACCCAGATGATGGCATTTGGTTATAGCAGCCTAAATGGAGCGAGTCTCCAAAGTAACATTTAAATAGGCCCTTATCTCCTTCAGCCAGAAAGTAGGCAGAGCGGAAAACCAGGAACCAATTGAAGAAGCGGCAGAATTTCGGAGAAGGCTAAATTTGTAGCCTGAGCACATCTCCTATGCCAGTTAGAACCCCGAGCTGGGACGAGTGAGGCCCTGCGGCTGGGGACTGGGGTATCCAGGTAGATGCTTTTGAGAACCTTGGAGCCACATCCCCCGGAACTCCCAGGGAAGGGGCCCCCACACCTGTTAGAATAGAACACCCCCAACACCCTTGAAGACCACACAGAGGTCAAAGCTTGGCGGGAAGATGCTTGCCCAAGTCGAGGTCACTGTGCCAATGGCCGACTGTGGCCAGCCTGTGGTGCTCCATCTGGGGGTACACTGTCCCGTGCAGGGGGGCTCCCCTGAAGCAGCTGCAGGATGGGGCTGACACACACTACAGGACCCAGGAGCACACACCAACCTAATAAAAGCCATTCTTCAGTCTGGAGGGATGCGATCAGCGTGGAAACAGGACACTCAGGATCAAACAGCATTCAGCGAGGAAGGTCTGTGGGTAAAGAGAAAACACCGTCTCCGTTCCTTTATCACACGTGGGACGGCTTCAGGCAAGCTCTGCAGTGCTGCGTCGCGGTGTCTGCAGCATATGTAGATGCGTCGCACATCAGCAATGACATGAGGGAAAGCACCTGTGCGGTCACAGGGTCTATGACATGAGGCAGACTGGGGAAGATGCACCTGTGCCATCACAAGGTCTGTGACATGAGGCAGAGCAGGGAAGATGCACCTGGGCCATCACAGGGTCTATGACATGAGGGAGAGTGGGGAGGACGCACCTGTGAGGTCACAAGGTCTGTGACATGAGGCAGAGCAGGGAAGATGCACCTGGGCCATCACAAGGTCTATGACATGAGGGAGAGTGGGGAGGACGCACCTGTGAGGTCACAAGGTCTGTGACATGAGGCAGAGCAGGGAAGATGCACCTGTGCCATCACAAGGTCTATGACATGAGGGAGAGCGGGGAGGACTCACTTGTGAGGTCACAAGGTCTGTGACATGAGGCAGAGCAGGGAAGATGCACCTGTGCCATCACAAGGTCTATGACATGAGGGAGAGTGGGGAGGACGCACCTGTGAGGTCACAAGGTCCGTGACATGAGGCAGAGCAGGGAAGATGCACCTGTGCCATCACAAGGTCTATGACATGAGGGAGAGCGGGGAGGACTCACTTGTGAGGTCACAAGGTCTGTGACATGAGGCAGAGCGGGGAGGACGTACCTGTGGGGTCACAAGGTCTTCATGTTTTAAGTAAAGGACACAGTGCTCGCTCCAAGTCCACTGTGAATTAAGGATGTCATTGTCGCCCCTAGAGCAGACACTTTTAAAATAATGCAGAGGGATAACGAAAAAGCTGACACATGAATTGGGATGAAATTGGGAAGAACGGAGCCGTTAGGGCTGATGGGCCGCCCTCTGACCTTCCGTAACATCTTCCAAGGGGCTCTCGGTCCTCTTTCTTCACCACTTGCTTCACAGCCCGCTGTCTTCCCCACCAGTCCTCCAGGGACATCTCCTCTCCCGATGGCCCCTCCGCACCAGACCCTGCGCCTCCCTAAGAGGTGGATTCCAGTCCAGCGCCTTCCAAATTCCCTTTCCGGCTCTTGCGCAGTCACGCTCTGGTCCACATGAGAGTTCTCCTTATCGCCACACGTAGCGAAGGGTTCTCTCTTCTGGGGTGTACCCAGGTGGGGTGTCTGTCTTCTTCTGTAACTGCTGCCCCATCATCCTCTCCTCTCTGCACAGTTGTCCAGACTGTCCCTGGGCCTGGGCTCTGGCACTGGCCCTGCGGGAGAGGGGGGTTCTGGCTTCCCCGTGGAGGTCGTGTGGGGCACGGGGCACTTTCTGAGCTACAGGTGCTCGCACGGGCTCCTTGCACTCATCTGCGTGGCGTCTGAAGACTGGTGCAGAGACTTACACACCTGAGATGGGCGTGCCGGCCAGCGTGGCCACGTCCGCCTGCTGCAGGTGACACCCGCTGTAGCCACGTCACCCCTGGAGCCTGGCAGACGGGAGGTGGAGCTGGGCATGGGTGGCATCTGCTATGAGTGAGAACCTCAGACACCTCATAAGAACCAAGATTCATCTTGAGATGCAGAAAGTGGAACCCAAACGGAATCGGGTTTCTTTTATTTTTTATCTTATTTTTTGAGACAGGGTCTTGCTCTGTCACCCAGGCTGGAATGCAGTGACATGATCATAGCTCATTGCAGCCTCGACCTCCTGGGCTCAAGCAATTCTCCCACCTCAGCCTCCCGAGTAGGGGGACTACAGGTGTGCACCACCAAGTCTGGCTAATTTTTTTTTCTTTTGGTAGAGATGGGGTCTCACTATGTTGCCCAGGCTGGTCTCCAACCCCTGGCTTCAAGTGTTTCTCTCACCTCCGCCTCCCAAAGTGCTGGGAACACAGGCATGAACCACCATGCCTGGCCAGAATCGAGTTTTTTTTAAATGCAGTCTTGACCTATCACGGAGGCCCTGGTTAGGGGCCGGCCCCTTCCTGAGCAGCTGATTGGTCCACACAGCCACCCTGCCCTATTCAGATGGGCTCACTCGGGGGCCACTCCCCACCAGCCCTCATTGCCCCAAGGCCAGGTACCAGACAATCAGGGACAGCCCCTATGCCCTGCAGCAGAGAAATGACTCATGTTAGCTGTCCACAGGCAGCCGGGTCACCCGCTACCCTTTCCGCTCCCTCCCCTGAGCTCCGCGGGCTGTTGTCCTGTCCCGGGCGCAAGCCACCCCGTGTGGTGCTGCCCGGCAGCCGCCCTCTCCTGGGGAGAAGCAGGTCACTAAGAGTCTGCCTCTCCTCGCTCCCAGCGCCACTGCGATGTTGCGCCATCGAAAGAAACTTTAAATCCTAACCGCCAGGGTCAGGAAAGGCGCCTGCGCAAGGTGGGACCTCCGGTGGCTGCCCCCAAGCTGGGAACTTCCCGTCCCAAACCTACCCGGGCACAGAGAGGGACAGCGTGGAGCCAGGCCCTGGCGGCAATGCTGGTGTGGTTCCCCGGAGGACAGGACTGGCTTTCCCGGTGAGCTCAAGCCTGAGCCACACCCTGCCTTGAGCTGCTGTCCCCTCTCCCCACGTCCAGCCTCACGGACTCAGCGTCAGTGCTGAGGGCCCTGGTGGCCCTGCCCAGTCCCCCTCTGGGGTGGCAGCTACGCTTGGTCCCAGGCCTTCTGGTCTTACTTGTGCAGGACGGAGGAGCAGAGCCCTGCCCCCACCCACCCCTAGAGCCTGAGCTCTGTGGGCGGCTGACCTGCAGGAAGCACCCCCGAACCTTCAGGCCGAGTCGCCAGCACACACCCCCCTGCCAGGCCCTTCCAGGCCCCTCGCACTGTTGGCCTGTGGCACCCACCATGGAGAACTGGGCCTAGGCTGGTCCCCTGGCCTTCCTCCCGCTTCCCACCCCCTCCCTGCACCCAAAGGAGCACCCAGCCAGCACCCCCCACCCCGAGGAACCCCACAGACAGGCGGAGTCACTGGGAACTGCTGAAGCTCTTTATGGAGAACCAGGAGAGGGGGCGCAGGGCCAGGGGAAGGTGGGGGGTGGTAGGAAGGGGTGCAGCCGGCCGGGTTCTGCAGGGGTGGGGAGCTTTTCCATGTCCCTGTGAACGACGGAGGTGCTGGGTGGTGCTGTCCTTGGGCTGCTGAGGAGCCAAGGTGCCCCTGCCCTAGAAACAAGGGGGAGGGTGAGTGAGGCCAGGGAGGGTGGGACGGGGATGCGACGTGGGGGCACATGAGGGCTCTCGTGTGCGGCCGTGTGGGGGCACATGTGGGCACTCAGGGGCATGGTGTGGGGGCACATGCGGGCTCTCGGGGACTACGGTGGGGGCACACACTGGGCTCTTGAGGGCTATGGTGGAAGGTACATGCGGGCTCTTGGAGGCGATGGTGTGGGGGGCACGTGCTGGATCTCAGGGGCACACACGGGCTCTTGGGGGCTGCAGGTGGAGGCTCCAGCCTCCAGATTGGAGCAGATGGAGCAGGGACCACCCCCGCAGGCTGCTGACAGAACTCCCTGCTGAGTGCAGAGGCATCAGGGTGACTGCAGGCCAAGGGGAGGGTGCGGGAAGGACAACGATGCTGTCTGGGATTCTGGCTCTGCCCATGCCTTGGGTGAGTCTCCGAACTCTGGTCCCCTCGTGCAGCCAGCAAGGGGTCCATCTGATACAGCGAGCACAGGCACGCCTGTCACTTTGCTGAATCTTTGAGCAACTCATCAGGTAAGCAAGGTCACAAGGACGGCTGAGGGTGACGGGTGCTGAGGAGGAACCTGAATCTCCTGCCTGCTCCCGCCCACGGGGCGGGGGGGTAGACACCGTCTCCACCAGCAGCCAGCAAAGGTGGGCTCAGCGCTGTGGGCTTCTCAGCTTCCCAGGAGTCACTCCCAGGGCAAGAGCGGAGGCTGGTGCCCGAGTGCAGGCAGCTCAGGAGAAGATCTCCCACCTGCCTGGCCTAGGTGGGGCGTCTCCCACCCAGGTAAGAGTGTGGTGGGTGGGAGAGACCCCAGGGCCTCTCGAAGTGCCACTGAGTCTCAAATGTCCTCTAAAGCTGTTCACTCACCCTAATCGCTCCCTGGAGAGCAGGTTTCTGCAGGAAAAGGAAGCACAGGCGAGTCAGGAGACCCCAGGAATGCAGTCAGGACCGGGGCCCCTCATCAGCCACCAGCTCCACCACCCCAGGAAGGACAAAGCCAGAATCAGACGCGGCACAGTTACACGCCCATGCAACGCGGCTCTGCTGACGTCCCCACGCAGGGACACGGGGGGCTCTGCAGGGCCGTGCCTCCTACCGCTCTGCCTGGGGATGAGGATGCTCTCTGAGCTGAGTCCGCGGGCTCCCACGGCCTTCTCAAAGTCCTCCAAGGCTTCCAGGTTGTTCTCGGGGTCTCTGCCTGTGGGTGCAAGGGCGAGATGTGGGTGGTTGAGGCAAAACTGGGCAGTCGCCGGCACCCCGTCATAGCCTGGAGGCCTGAGCTGGGCTGGGGAGGGGGACCTTGCCCACCATAGGGGCACTTGAACCCAGAGGCCCTTGGGCTGGCAAAGTGGGACCAGGGTGCCGTGCACGGCTGAGAAGGCTCCCGAGGCAGCAGAACTGGGAGAACGGGAAGGGGTCTCCGTCCATCCCCAGGCATCTCCCGGAGTGAGGATGAACGGCAGGACAGGCCCGCCCTGGAGGAAGCGCCTCTCCCCTTGGGGGCACCAGGGCACTGCCTGTCCCATTCCTCTGTCATTCGCACACCCCTGGATCCAGGGAGAACTCAGGAGCCTTCACGGGCCTCGTCCTCAGACAGGGATGGCACTGACACGTCACTGTCTGTGGGAGCCACCGCATCTGGAATTCAACCCTGGGAGCTGGAACATTCTTTCCACACAGACTCCTGCTCACATCCCCGTTCCTCTCCCCTGCTGGACACCCCGCAGGAACGCGTTCAAGGATGATGCTGCAGGGAGCTGCCCCGGGGGGAGGGCCTGGCCTGCCCTGGAACACGTGTGACCTCTGAGCCCCTGTGCCAACAGCCGCGGCTCCTTCCTGCCTTCCCTGCAGAGACCTAGGCCGGGGCATCCGAAATCCTGAACTCCAGGGGTGGGAATTGGGGCCTTTATCAGGAAAACTCATCCTAAGGAAACTGCAGTGGGTTCCTGGGTCCCAGTGGCTTCTCCCATGGGGAAGAGGGTACAGGAGGCTGCGGGAGGAGGGAGGGCGGGTGGATTCTTGGGTTGCAGGGTGGGGGTGCGGGACTCACCCACGAGCTTCACCCCTCGGATCGGCTTCCCGTGCAGCTCGCCCTCACAGTAGAAGATGTAGTGGTCCTTCACGTGTGACCTGATGATGTATGTCACGTGCTTGCCCCCGTCTGCAGAAGGACAGCAGCACAGTCCTGAATTAGCCACCGGGGCCTTCAGAGAGGATCCCGGGACAGCCTGTGGCACCAGGCCCAGCAAGCCCCGCAGCTCCTGCACCCTCCCAGCCTCCCAGAGCTCTCCGACCCAGGGTCCCCACCAGGCCTGAGCCCCAGGCCATGGGACCCCCACTTCCCAGGAACCTGATGCACCCGAGAGGCGGCCACATCCCAAACCAGTGAGTCACCAGGGGTTCCTCTGGGTATGAGGTCTGCGGAGGTGGGAGTTGGGGTGCAGTACCCCACAGCCAGATACGACTCTGCTCCTGGCCCTGCCAGAGTCACAGCCGGGCTACAGGGAAAGCTCTGAGGGTCCGCCCCGGAATAAACCCGTCACACCTGGTGTTTGGGGTCAGGTGTTCAAGTCTCTAACGCAAATTGACCAATGGGAGAGGAGAGTGGGCTTTTAGTGGAGTCAGGGGCAGCAGGCCAAAAGGCCACCCCAAAAAGGCACTGGCTGCCCCCCCAGTTCCAGCGTGTGTTCGAGTTCAGGCTCTGGCTCAGGCTCCAGGACTCACAGGCCGTGTATTTTCCCGGCTCGTCAGTTTTCTCCAGGACGACCTTCACCTCCTGGCACTGGCCACTTATCCTGGAAAACAGAAGCCCCCTGGCAAAGTGGCCCTGGCCTGTGCCTCCCCTGGCCCTGGAGCAGCCACGCCGCAATGCCCTGCAAAGGTGGCCCCGAGTCTGCCACAGGCCCATAGAGGAGGGTGCTTCTCTGCATCTCAGACCCAATCACCAGCGGCCCCTTCGGGTCACACGTGGCAGTTCCCGGGGTCTCCCGAGGTGGCCAGGAGCTCTGCACCACTCCTCCTGGTGGCTGCCTTCCCAACCCCTCCACCCCCAACACATTTCCTGCCAGAGGGACCCGGGCTGCCTGGTTTGTAGGCAGTGTCTGCGGCGTGGGCCTGAGCCTCATCCCGCCAGCTGCATTCTTCCTTTTGGAGATATTCAGGGACAAGCCCCACATCCATCATCATCTGGCCCAGAGACGGAAAGGTTCAGTTAGGGGCTTTTGGAAAAAAAAAAAAATCAGGGTCATTGCCAGGGTCAGTGACTTCCTAAGGGTCAGCCCCCAGGACCGGAGCACAGGCACTGCATGCCACTCAGGAGGGAACCACTCAGGAGGGAGCCACGCAGGAGGGAGCCATGCAGGAGGGAGCCACTCAGGAGGAAGCCACTCAGGAGGGAGCCAGTCAGGAGGGAGCCACGGGGGAGGAAGCCACGCGGGAGAGAGTCACTCGGGAGGGAGCCACTCAGGAGGGAGCCACGCAGGAGGGAGCCACTCAGGAGGGAGCCAGTCAGGAGGGAGCCACGCGGGAGGAAGCCATGTGGGAGAGAGTCACTCAGGAGGGAGCCACTCAGGAGGGAGCCACTCAGGAGGAAGCCACTCAGGAGGGAGCCTCTTAGGAGGGAGCCACAGGGGTTAAACCACACAGTTGTGCAGGTGGGAGCCACGTGGGTGAATCACACAGGTGAGAAGTCAAAGATGTGAGCCATGTGGGCGGAAGCAGCACAGGTGAGAGCCGCACAGGTGAGCTCTATGCAGGGACTTCAAGGGAGTCTTCTCCATGGCGTCCTCTGCCCCCTCTTGGTCATTCTGCAAGCCCCATCCCTGCCTTCATCTCTGGGGTCTGAGTCCACGGCTGCCTGACAGGTTGCTTGCTGGGGCTGGGAGAGGCTGTGCCACTCCTCCCACAGAAATGTACTGCCAGGACTGTGAGTCGAGTCTACGGGCCCTGCCTGCTGTCTCTGACTCTGGTCAAGGGTAAACACCTTTTCCCAAAGAGACCTGCACGTCACCAGACATTCCCTAGTCGGAGGAGGAGGTGGGTGGTACCACTGGTAGCCCACAAGGTCTGATCTGGGGCCTCTGTCCCCTCAGGCCCCCTCCAGCCAAGGCACCTCAGTGGCACAGTTTGCCCTCAAACATTGCAGGAGGGGCTGAGAGGGCCCTCCCAGCAGGTCTGCCCACCTCCCCAGCACCAGAGCCCTCCTGGGTGGGGAAAGGGAAGGCCCCAGACCAGGTTGCAGGCTGCCCGGCGGCTGGCAGACACTCACAGCATGGTGGCCTTGGCTTCCAGGTTGCCCCCTTCCAGGATCGTGAGAGTCATGGGTGTCACCGATTCCAGATTCATCTCAGGGAGCTCCCTGTCCACTGTCATGGCCTTCAGGTACCACGTCCCTGACACCTGGAGAAAGTTCCTGTCTATCAGGCTCAGGCCGACCGCTCCAGAGCCTCCCCTACTCTTCCCTGGCCTGCAGCCCCCAGACTCTACCGCACCCCGAGGGCTGGAGACGGGGAGCATTCCCCAATCTAACCCACCCAGGAAACACCCAGCACCCTCCCCAGGCCCACCCGAAGGTGGCTCCAGCCCCTACAAGTCAGCCAGGACCACAGGAGCCCTCACCCCCAGGGGAGAAGTGAAGTCAGCCAGACCCCCACCCTCCCAGTCCTGCCACCTCTGTGCCCCTGCACTCCCTCCCCCGCCAGCCCAGACCCCTGCTGCCCCATCTCATCATTCCCTCGGGGCAGGACTTTAACGCCCAACCCAAAAATGAGGGTCTCCTTGGATGGGGGAGGTAGGGGGTCTCCATCCAGTCTCAACCTCGCCCCATGTCCCCTCCAGCCCACCCTTCCCATCCGGGCCTCACATCCTGAATCTCGTCGTCTGAGGCCAGGAGGTGGTGGGCCTGCAGGGCAGCAATGAGGCTGAGGCTGACGGCCAGGAGCAGGGCCTTCATCTCTGGGGTCTGAGTCCACGGCCGCCTGACAGGTCGTTTGCTGAGGCTGAGAGAGGCTGTGTCACTCCTCCCACAGCCGCCCTATATACCACTGGACTCAGGGTCCCCTGGGGACCTGGCACAGGTGACTATCCAATCCCTTCCTGGATGTAAACCACGGCCAGTTCTGCAATGGAGCAGATAACGTGCCGTTGTTGTTGGAGGCTGTTGAATAACAGCTTGTTAATCCCAGAGGATCATCCGGACAGGACCAGGTCCAGAGGAGCGGGTTTGCAGATTTCACCTGGAAGGAAACTGAAGGGAGTGAAGGGCGTGCAGGCCTCCTTGGGGGCACGTGTGCAGCAGTAACAGGCACCCTCCAGCCATCCCACACGCGCTGACGTGCACACTGCCAAAGGGATTGCGGATTGGAGTCTGAGGCCCATGGGCTTGGGTCTCGGCTGAACTTCCTGCATCTCTGGGCAGGTTACTTGGCCTCAGATTCATCGTGGAAAAAGTGGGACCCTCCTGTGTGAACACGGTACCGTGTGCATTTAAAGAGCGTGTCCACACTGCTGAGCATGGTGTGCAATAAGGAACCGCTCTGCCCCCCACACACAGCAGCAATAGGTCAGACAGACAAGACCAAGGCAGGTGTGTGTGTGTGTATGTGTGCATGTGTGCACATATATACATGCACACACACACACTCACTCACTCACTCACATGAAACCAGGAATGGAGGAGAAGCACAGGCTGGTGATGGGGCAGAGGCAGGGGCCTGTCAGCTCCAAGTCCCAAGGCAGGCAGAGAGGGCCTGGGTCCAGCTCCTGGCAGTGATGGGAGCAGCTTCCCTGACTCCAGAAAGGAGGCTGAGAAACCCTTCCTGACACATCCCAGGGCTGTTACTTCTTATAACTTAGTGGAGCACTGTGGGCATAGGAAGGCAAGAGGACATTGACACAGCCTTGAGAGCAGAAGCTGAGACAAGCCATCGTTGGAAGGGGTGACTTTATCTGTGACATCCTCCGCATCACTGCAGAGCAGAAGCCTGGGACCCAGGGCAGAGGCTACGAAACACTGCTAGACAGAGGACAATGACAACGAGATAGTGGAGAAAGGCAGAAATGCAGAGACATAATATCCTCACCTTGAACTGAGCAAGGCCAGGTTTCCAAATTACCCAAGGAAACCCACACTAACAAGGCAGGCTAAAAATGAGCAATTGGTACAGGAACTTACACCAGCCAAGGAAAGTCTGACACACACGTTAAGACTGCAGGAGTATGATCAAGACGCCTAGAGATTTAAAAAATATAAAGTGTAAAATTAGAACTGGCCAGAATATAAGAAACAAGGAGAGACGAAATAGAAATAATTACAAATCTTGAAGATGAATAATAAAGTGAATAAAAAACTCAATAGACAGGTTAAATTCCAGACTTGACATAATAGAAAAGAGACTTAATGTCATGGAAGATAGTACTAACAATATCAACGAAGACAGAAACATTTGAAGGAGAAATTGAGGTGTTACAGATAGATTCAATCTCCAGCCTGGAGCTAGGAATAAAATGAGTGGAGGAAACCAATCAGAGTGCAGCAGCTCTGAAAACACAACACACACACAGACACACACACACACATATACACACATACACACACATGCATACACACATACACGTACACACACACACACACACACACATGCATGCACATGCACTCCCACACATGCACACACATATATGTGCACACATACAAATGCACACCCACACCCACACATATGCACACATACATGCACACACGTGCAGGCATAAACATGTGCACACACCATGCATACATGCATGCACACATGCACACATACACACATACACACATGACCACACATGCACAAAGTTAACACACATGGAGAATAGATCAAGAGGCTTCAATATAAACAGAATAGGAGTTCTGAAAGAAAAACATTTTCTAAAAAGGCAACAAAGCAATGTAATAGCTCACATTTCTTCAGAATTGAAAAGACATGAGGTCCCAGATCTAAATTACAAACCAAGAGAAATCCACTCCTAGAATATTACAGTGAAGTGCAGATCATCCAGGAAAGGAGAAAAAAGTCAAAATGACCAGAAAGAAGAGCCACAGTACCTACCAAAAACGCAGATGTCAGCTGACAGCAGACTTCTCAATAGCAACGCTACCTTCCAGAAGACAGTGGAGTAACGTCTTTAACAGACCCAGGGGAAATCACATTTACCTTTGAATGTTATTCTCAGCACAACTTTCATAAAATATTGAAGGCAAAATAAGGACATCTTGGACATTAAAAAGCAACTGAGGCCCAGCGTGGTGGCTCATGCCTGTAATACCAACACTTTGGGAGTCCAAGGTGAGGTCAGGAGTTCGAGACCAGGCTGACCAACATGGTAAAACTCCATCTTGACTAAAAATACAAAATTAGCCGGGCATGGGGGCATGCGCCCATAATCCCAGCTACTCAGGAGGCTAAGGCAGGAGAATCACTTGACCCTGGGAGGCGGTTACAGTGAGCCGAGATCATGCCATTGTGCTCCAGCCTGGGCAACAGAGCAAGACTCCATCTTGAAAAAAATAATAATAAAAATTAAACAACAACAACAACAGCAACTGAGTGTCTACCACTCACTGGCTTCCATCAAAGGAAGTTTGAAAGGGAGAATTTTAGCAAGTCTATAGCAGACCAAGGTCAGGGGGCTAAATGATGCCAGCAAAGAAAACTAGCTGCTGGCTGTACAAACACGAATGGTGCAGACTTTGATGGGGGGAGGAAGGTTCTGTTTTACTGGATATTTAAAGAGAGCTAAATGCACACACAACACACTTGTGCCCACATGCATGGGTTCATACGAACCAAAAGATGCATGTTAAGCACAGGAGAATAGTGATGTATGGAGAGAGGGAAGTGGAAAGGGGTGGGCAGGGACAATAAATTTTCAAAATACATAAAGAAGCTTGTTAGACAAAAGCATGATTTATTTTTTCTCAGTATAGATGAAAAGGGGGCCAACATGAAAACAAAAGCACAATCACAAGAAGATGACTATTCATGAATCTGAAGGCATACTGCATCAAAACGCAAGAAGCCAAAACAGACTGAAGAACAAAGGGGTCAAATCCAGTCAGAACGGGAGACGCCAGCGCTTCTCCATTAGAAACAGAGGCCGAGGGTTTTAAAAGTTCACACCAATGTCGAAGATTTGGAACCAAAATTGGAAAGTATACAAAGACACTGCCTCAACAGCCAAACAATTATATTGTTATAATTGTTACAGTGAACAATTCTTAATTGTTAATTCTTCTTAAGGACACATAGAATAGTTTTGTTTTGTTTTGTTTTGTTTGTTTTTGTTTTTGTTTTTTTGAGACGGAGTCTCTCTCTGTCGCCCGGGCTGGAGTGCAGTGGCTGGATCTCAGCTCGCCGCAAGCTCCGTCTCCTGGGTTTATGCCATTCTCCTGCCTCAGCCTCCTGAGTAGCTGGGACTACAGGCGCCCGCCACCTCGCCTGGCTAGCTTTTTTTTTTTTGTATTTTTTAGAGACGGGGTTTCACCGTGTTAGCCAGGATGGTCTCGATCTCCTGACCTCATGATCCGCCCGTCTCGGCCTCCCAAAGTGCTGGGATTACAGGCTTGAGCCACCGAGAATAGTTTTAAAGTAGGCCACATACCAGGCAACATGGGGAATTTCACAGAACCAACACAGTAGAGCCTGCCCTTTGTAGCTACAAGGCAATAAACTAGAATCAACAATGAACAGAGTGTTACATAAAGAGAAATATAAACTTCAAGTCTACAGCCTTAAACGCATCTATTATACAATAAAGACGCCAGGACAGAATTTCTCTCTGCGTGAAAAGTTCTCGGTCATGAACACGCACGAATGCCCCAGCCAGCTCTGTGCTCCTTTGGTGGCCACCTCGCAAAGGAGAATTATCGGAGCCGCTGCTTACGGGGCAGACACCTGTGGCAGCATCACCGCACACACATCCATGACGGTGGCCACATGTGTCATGCAGCCCCCAACCAATGATGAGAAACGAATCTGAACCTCACATCAAAGGGAAGGCTGAGTTATCTTTCTATTCTATTTATAGGAAATCTTTTTTTTTTTTTTTTTTTTTTGAGTCAGAGTCTCACTCTGTCGCCCAGGCTGGAGTGCAGTGGTGCGATCTCGGCTCACTGCAAGCTCCGCCTCCCAAGTTCACGCCATTGTCCTGCCTCAACCTCCTGAGTAGCTGGGACTACAGGCGCCCGCCACCATGCCCGGCTAATTTTTTTGTATTTTTAGTAGAGACGGGGTTGCACCGTGTTAGCCAGGATGGTCTCGATCTCCTGACCTCGTGATCCACCTGCCTCGGCCTCCCAAAGTGCTGGGATTACAGGCGTGAGCCACTGCGCCCGGCCAGGAAATCATTTTCATAGGAAGCAATAATCAAGGGGTAGCAGCCAAGAGATACAGAAAAAATAAGTTTGATAGAGGGATGCCAGGGAGTCACTAATCAAATCTTGTTTGTTTCTTCCATTTGATGATGTTTATTGCACCTATCAGCTTTTTCATGTGTGAGCTTTGTGATTTTTTATCACTTCAAATAAATATTTTATTTTCCTATCTAATTTGGATTCATATTGCTATTATTATTTAAAGTAATCCCTAAATTTTACATATATTTTAAGCCCCACAAAATCCATCTACTCCTGGCTATATCTGTGAGTTTAATTTCCTTTTAAAATAATCTGAATATGGCTGGGTGCGGTGGCTCAAGCCTGTAATCCCAGCACTTTGGGAGGCCGAGACGGGTGGATCACGAGGTCAGGAGATCGAGACCATCCTGGCTAACATGGTGAAACTCCATCTCTACTACTACTACTACTACTAATAATAATAATAATAATCTGAATATATACCAAGGAGATTTTCTTTTTTTTTTTTTTTTTTTGAGACGGAGTCTCGCTCTGCCGCCCAGGCTGAAGTGCAGTGGCGTGATCTCAGCTCACTGCAAGCTCCGCCTCCCGGGTTCTTGCCATTCTCCTGCCTCAGCCTCCTGAGTAGCTGGGACTACAGGCGCCGCCACCTCGCCCGGCTAGTTTTTTGTATTTTTTAGTAGAGATGGGGTTTCACCGTGTCAGACAGGATGGTCTCGATCTCCTGACCTCGTGATTCGCCCGTCTCGGCCTCCCAAAGTGCTGGGATTACAGGCTTGAGCCACCGCGCCCGGCACCAAGGAGATTTTCTAATGCCGGGCATGGGCGATGGGTGTTTTTATTCTCATCTTGTTTCTGGGCGCTGAAATAGTCAGGATTAGGACAGCGCACCACGGAGAAAGTGCCCGATGTGCTGGTACCTGCAAATCATGAGAAAGGGAGGTAGCGTGAATTGCACGTTCTTTTATTTGGATTCTTGCTACTCCCACGTTACTGTCAATATTTTTTCCTGGAGTTTGAAAAGCAAATGCCCCAAGGCAAGCACACAGGGTGCAGGGGTTGTGGCGTCCCAAGGGTGGGGCTGTGGGCAGGGCCTGGACCCCCGCACCGCGGCTCCTCCTCTGTCCCTGGGCTCTGTCTTCCTCAGTGGCCTGCAGGGCGTCTATCCACTGCTGGGCCACTGACTAGGCTACGGAGAGACAGTGACGGTCAGGCTGATCGGATCCCCTGGGCTAGAGGAACACGGGAGCCTTTCAGCCACCCCGTTGACCACCCATGAGACAAAGGCAGAGTGGCCGCCTGGTCACGGAGGATGAGCAGCCCCTCGCCCCATCTCCTGGAGGCTGGCACTCAAACCAGTAAAACCAGGGAATCCTGGGATTCTTCCTGCCCAGACACAACGCCCTCGTGGGGTCGCTTCCTGACACGCATTTAAAGGACGCACACACATTATAAATCTTAGAAAGTTGGAAGAGGGGAGAAAATCACTTCCAATCCCACCTCCCCAGTGACTCACTCGCAAGTTGGAACCGTTTCCTTCCTGTCTTTTTTCTAACAGAGCGTCTTGCGTGGATGCGGTGACAGATGTGTCACATGTAGCAGGATGAGCCACAGTCAAAACTCCTCAGACACCGGATTCAAGAAGGAAGAGGCTTTTTATTCGGCTAGGAGTGTCGGCAGACTTGCGTCTAAAGAGCCGAGCTCCCTGAAAAAGAAATTCTTGGCCTTTTTAAAGGCTTATAACTTTAAGGGGTCCATGTGAAAGGGTCGTGATAAATTGAGCAAGCGTGGGAAACGTGACTGGGGGCTACATGCATCAGTTAACAGAACAAAAAGTTTTGCAATGCTTTTTTTTCATACAGTGTCTGGAATTTACAGATGATGCAAGTAGTTTAGGCCAGGGGTTGATGTTATTATTACTTTTTTTAACTCCTAGGGCTGGGTGGTGGTGCCAAGGTTGTCTGGCTATTTATCTTACTTTTGTTTTTTTCTCTCTTTCCTCCTGCCTTGTGAACTAAGCAAGGTGGGGGGGGAGGAGGGCAGCAGGAGTAGTAGTGGTCTCCTTCCTTACACCCACCTGGGACCGAAGGAAGCCACAGGAAGGACATCCAAGGGCCTTGTGGCATCTCCCCTGCACCCTGCACTTCCCCAGGACCAAAACCAAGGGCAAGGCCAGCCGTGATGGGCAGCAGCCCCTCTGCTGGACATGCCGCCTCCTGCCCCAAGGCCGAGGCTCCAAACTCTGCCCCCCACTGAGCATCCGATTTCCTGAGTCCCCCTCCAAGGGCTCCGGGATTTGACCTCGAAGTTCCCGCCTGCCTGAGTCTGTGTGTTTTAGGCCTGCGTGGCCTTCCCTGTCCGTGCCCTGCATCCACCTGGCCGCTGCCATCCTTCAAAACCCAGCCCAGTCCCGCCTCCTCCGGGAAGAAGGGGCCCTGCCCGTGTGGCCTCCAGGGTGTCTTGGGCCAAGGCAGCCGCAGCGGTCCCTGCACGTCCCCGTCCCAGGTGGGTGCCTGTCCTGAAGGAGCCCAGTCATCCCGACAGGCCTCGGCCCTCTCTGGCCACCCGGGCTCCCTCGCCCTTCCGGGCTGGGCTCAGCAGAGGCTCTTGGGACTCAGCAGAGGCTCTTGGGGCTCAACTGGGCTGAGCGGAGTTGCGGGTGGTGGAAGAGAGGGGCACTTGGCCATGGGGGCCCGGGGCGTGGCAGGGGGCCCAGGACGCATTCGTGGAGGGGCCCCTTCCTGGGAAAGGTCGTGCTGTGTTTGTGTTCCGGCTCTTTCTTCTGCCTGAGTTCCTCCGAGGCCCTGGCTTATCTGAACACAGGACCCTGTGTGCCACAGCATGCACCATGTCACGGTGAATGTCACACAAACAGGAACGTGCCTGGAGGCCGCCTGGACCTGTCCTCCTGCCCATCAGCTGCCAAGGTGATGCTGTGGACACGGCTGTCCCTACCTGCTTCCCCACTCATGGAGCTCCTCACGGGCTCAACACCCCCCTTCCAGAAGGCTGGTCCCTGGAGGGGAGTGGCAGGCAGTGCGGCCAGCATGGGGTCCATGAGCTGGAGGCGGAAGAGGCCCCGTGACATGGGGAACACACTAAGCTCCTAGCCCAGCTCTTCTCCTGGAGGACCGGACGCCCTTGCTCTGCAGCTGGAGAAGGAGTGTGCAGGGGGCTTGAGGCCAGCACAGGAACTGCCCCCTCAAATCTTACTCTGGGATCGGCACTTTCCTGGAAGACCCCAGGAATAAGGAGAAGGAAGAGCAGCTGGGGAGGGAGGGAGGGAGTCCCAAGCCAGGTGCCATAGAGAGGGGGCGGCATTACTCTGTCCAAGTCATTTCCTGGGAAACTGAGGCCCAGCCAGGCAGAATCAGGTCTCCTGGCCCCAGATACCACCTGCCACTCAGGCAGCTACCACCTAGGACGCTGGAGATGTCTGAGGTGGGGCCTTCAGATCACGAGCCACGTGGAGGGAGGCCACGTTCCCCGTCCTCCCACCTGCACACACACCCTCCCCCAGGTGAGCTCCAGGAAGCCGTCTCTGGGGTGGGGGTGGATGCTAATGTTCTGTGCAGCTCTTTGGTTCAGTGAGTCCTTTTTGGTGAAAGGGCTCAGAGATGCAGCTAAAGCCTGTACCAGCCTTGCACTTCCACGAGGCAAGTGTTACCCTCGTGCCCCTTTCGCAGGAGAGGAAGGTGAGGCTGGAAATGGTGAGTAAGGGGCCGAGCTCGCTCAGAGGCTGCACGACCCTGGCTCACACCCGCCAGCAATGTTAAGAGGCACTGGGAGGTGAGAAGGGCTGAGGGCACCACGCCGGGGATGGACCGGGTCCTACCTGCCACCTCCTCTGAGGCTCTCTCCTTCCTTCCTGTGTTGGCCTTTGGAGCCCACGGTTTCAGCATCTGTCACAGACCCCACCGCATACCCAAGCGCTGCTGAGGACTTTAACTCCGGCTTTTGAATTTTCAGTGCTTTCTGATTATTTGTAGACTCAACATCAGAAGCGGCTACTTGCCCTAAACTGAACACGGTATATGTGCATTTCAGATAATTATACATTTGTAAGATAAAATGCAATTTGTCTACAGTGACCCCCTCCATAAAAAGAAAAGAAACCTCCCTAGAGATTGTGACTGGGCTGCCATCAGGTGTGTAACTGATTTGGGGATAATTCCTTCATCCCTTTGCTTTCCACTACTCTGTGGCTCCCGCGTCCTTCAGGGCAGGTGGCCTTTGCCTTGTGAGCATCATATATTTTGGGGGCGTTTCCTGGGCATCTGGTAGACCCATAGGTAAGAATGGCCCCAGTGGTCCTGGGCAGATGTGTGCACTGGGACGATGTTAGTGCAGGAAGTCAGGGCCCCGTCGGGCCTGTTGGTGGCCCACCCAGTATCCATTCCCCTCCCTGCATTCCCCCAACACACCGGCATCCTCATGGATGGTGACCACACTCCCCGCTCCAGGGCGCATCTGATGGATCTAATGGGGCCCAGTCCCTCTGGTCTGTGATTGCTCTGAAATAGGCCAGGGAGCCCAGAGAAGAAACACGCAAAGGGCATCTGAGAACCACAGCAGGCGCCCCAGTTGGGATGAGCCAGCCCTGGGGACCTTGAGGAGACAGGCAGGAAGCACCCAGTTCTTGACGCCATCACAGAAGCCTGCCCCACGCCGGTACCCCAGCCACCTGGGCCACGCAGGGCCAGGCGGGCTCAGCAGTGTGAAGCGAAGCATGGTGCCTGGCGTGGATGCCACGTGTGTTGAGCTAGCTGTGCTGTGGACAGGGCACTGTGGACAGGGCATAGCGGACAGGCAGGGGATGTGGGCACCGGGAGGGGGAGTGATGACTGGTGTGAGCGCCTCTGGAGAGGGGGGTGATGGACAGCGAGAGGTCAGGGAGGCGTGGGGGCTTGGGACGGCCACCGGCCACGTCAGAGCAGCATGGCTGCTGATTCCCAGCAACACGGAACGAGGCCTCTTGGCAAAGCAACAGTACGTATCTTTGAAACGGCAGCAACTGACCTTTAAAACAGTGGCAAGTCATGCCTGTCTCAAAACGTTTAAATCCTCTCCTCAAACCATTATGCGGCTCATTGCACCCGTGGAAAGCCAACATCAATACCAGCGTGCATGCTGGTCTCCCTGGCTTGGCTGTTTTATGGGGAAATGGGTCTCAGTCATGCAGCTCACTGCACCCCTGCAAAGCCAACGTCAATACCTGCATGCACACTGGCCTCCCTGGCGTGGCCGTTCTTTGAGGTCGCTGGCTCGAAGCCCCCAGCACTGCCGGACGGGGAACCTGGCAAACCCAGGAACTCCAAGGCTCAGCTCAACAGCCACACCCTTCCGTAGGCCAAAGGAAGCAGGAGCTTTCTCTCTTTCTCACTGTTCTCAGGGATTCATTGTCTTTGTTTCTGTTTTTCTGTTTTGTTCTGTGTTTTGGGAAGGGGGCCATGTCACAGGTTACAACAAGCCCCGAACTAGACGGGTGACAAAGCTGTTACTTCTGCCGGAGGCTCTTCGATCGACTTGAACCGATTGTGGAGCCGTTCTTTAGAAAACAGGCGTTTTTGCTCTGGGAACACTTTTAAGTTCTTTCTTCTTCCTTTGCCTCAGTTGGAGGCAGCATCACTTCTGGATCACCTCTGATCACTTCCTTTTAACAGCTTTGTTGACATATAGTGTACACGTCGTAATGCTCATCCACTGTACGATTCAACCACTCTTAGTACATCTACAGGCCTGAGCAGCCACCAGCACCATCTGGCTTTAGAATGTTCCCACTACCCCAGAAAGGTCTCCCATGCCCCTGAGAAATCAATTTCCAATCCCTTCTCCAGACCCTGGACACACGAATCCACTTGCTATCTCTAGAGACTTCTCTATTCTGAACGTTTCATGGAAGTGGGATCATACATATGTGACCTTTTGTGTCTGTTTTTGTTTTTTTTCCCTGAGTATACTGTCTTTTTTTTGTTTGTTAGTCTGAGACAGAGTGTCACTTTGTCGCCTAGGCTGGAGTGCAATGGCGTGATCTCAGCTTACTGCAACCTCCACCTCCCAGTGCAAGTGATTTTCCTGCCCCAGCCTCCCAAGTAGCTGGGACTACAGGCGCATGCACCACCACACCTGACTAATTTTTGTATTTTTCATAGAGACAGGGTTTTGCCATGTTGGCTGGGTTGGTCTCGAACTCTTGACCTCAGGTGATTCCCCCCCCCGCCTTGGCCTCTCAAAGTGCTGGGATTACAGACATGAGCCATCATGCCGGGCTGAGTATACTGTCTTCAGGTTCATCTGTGTTGCAGCGTGTGTCAGACCTTCATTCCTTTTCATGGGTGAACAGTGTTCCATTGTATGGATGCAACACATTTTGTTTATCCATTCACCAGTTGATAGACATTTTGGCTTTTTCTACTTTTTGGTTATTATGAGGAATGCTGCTATGAGCATTCAGATACAGGACATATGTTCTCCATTATCTTGGGTATATGACTAGTCGTTGAACTGGGGGTCATCAGCCACGCTATGCTTAACCATTTAGAGAAATGCTGGATTGTTTCCCACGATGGCTTCACCATTTCACACTCCCACCAGCAATGTGCGAGGGTGTCAGTTTCTCCATATGGATGACAATACTTGCTATTGTCCTTTTTTTTGGACTAATGCCATTCTACACGGTGTGAAGTGGTGTCTCATTGTGGTTTTGATCTGCGTTTCCTGAATGACTCATGATGCTGAGTGACTTCATGTGCTTACTGGTCACTCATCCTTCTTCGTAAGTGAAAAGCAAATTCAGGGCGAATATGCTTCTTGGGTAAAAAGCATATTCAATTACATTTTACTTTTTTTTTTTAGTTTGAGTTGTTCGTCTTCCTGTTATTAGTTGTAAGAGTTCTATCAGACATATAATTTACAAATATTTTCTTCCAGTCTATGCCTTCTCTTTCATAATGGGTATTTCTTGAATCACAAAAGTTTTAAACTTTGATGAAATACATTTTTTATGGATTATGATTTTGATGATATATCTAAAAATTCTGGCTGAAGTCCTGAAGATGTTCTATGTTTTCTTCTAGATGTTTTATACTTTTGGCTCTAACATCCAGATTTATGATCCATTTTGAGTTAATTTTTTAGTATGAGGTACAGGCCTAAATAAATCTCTTTCATGAGGATATCCAATTATCCCAGCATCATTTGTTGAAATTCTACTGTTTCCCTATAGAACTGCCTTGGCACCTTTTCAAAATCAACAAACCATAAATGTCAGCGTTTATTACTGGACTCCAACTTTAGTCCATTGATCTTTGTGCCCATCTTTATGCCAGGATGACACTGTTCTGACTGATGTCACTCTAGGAAGCTTTGAAGAGAGAAATGTAAGTCTTCCAACTTTATTCTTCTTTTGAAATAATGTTTTGGTGTCTCATATACATTTTAAGATCAACTTGTCAATGTTTGGCAACAAGCAAATCCAACTGGGATTTTCTTAGTGATCGAGTTGAATCTGTACATCAGTTTGGGGATATCTGCCACCTTGACAATACCAAGTCTTCTAATACCATAGAGTATCTCTCCATTCATTTACAATATCCTTAATTTCTCTCAGCAGTGTTTTATATTCTATAGTTTTCAGTATGCAAGCCTTCTTCTTTTGCTAAATTTGTTCTTTCTTAAAAAAAAAGTATGTTGTTCTTTTCAGGGATGTTGTGATTGGAATTGTTTTCTTGGTTTAATTTATGGATTGCTTACTACTAGGATAGAGAAACACAGTTGATATTTGCATATTGATCTGGAATCTTGTGACCCTGCAGTACTCATTTATTACAGTTCGTTGGTGATTCCTTAGGATTTTTGACACACGGGATTTTTTTCTGTTAATAAAGGTCATTTTACTTCTTCTTTTCTAATTTTGAACTTTAATCTCTTCTTTAATTCTTTTTTTATTTGTTTGTTTCTGGTTTTGGTGCTGTTGCTTGTTTGTTTTTGTTTTTTTGCCATATCATACTGGCTATAACTTTCATATACTCAGAGGGCTGTGCTGTTAAATACATAGACATTTATAATTATTTTATCTTCCTGAATAATTAATGGTCTCTTCATTATGAAATTCCCCTCCTTATCTCTAGTTAACACTTTGTCTTAAAGTCTATTTTGTCTGATATTAATATAACTCCTCCTGGCCGGGCCTGGTGGCTCATGCCTGTAATTCCAGCACTTTAGGAGGCTGAGGCAGGCGGATCACCTGAGGTCAGGAGTTTGAGACCAGCCTGGTCAACATGGTGAAACGTTGTCTCTACTAAAAAAATACAAAAATTAGCTGGGCCTGGTGGCACACGCCTGTAATCCCAGCTACTTGGGAGGCTGAGGCAGGAGAATCGCTTGAACTCAGGAGGCAGAGGTTGCAGTGAGCCGAGATTGTGCCATTGCACTCCAGCCTGGGCACCACAAGCAAAACTCCGTCTCAAAACAAAACAAACAAAAAATATTGATATATGTATAAAACTTATCCAGATCTCATGGTTATGGTTTGCATGGTGTCCTATCATTTTACTTTCAACCTATTTGTGTTATGAATATGAAATGTTTCTTCTCTAGGCTCTAGATAGCACAAAGTTGGATCTTGTTTCTCATCCACAGTGTCAATGTCTGCCTTTTGATTGGAGTATTTAATCCATTTACATTTAATTTGATTATCGCAATGGTTAGATTTATCTCTGCCATTTGGCTATCTGCTTCCGGTATGTCTCAGGTCTTTTCTCCTTTCCTGCTTCCTTTTCTATCAAGTAGATACTTCTTTGAATAATTTTTCTGTCCCTTCTCTTTCTCCTCTCCTTGAACTCTGATTATGTGAATATTAATATGTTGATTGTTTCCCACAGGTTCAAGGCACTGTTCATTTCTCTTCCTTTATTACTAACTTTTGCTGTTAGTCTTCAAACTGGATCATTTTTACTGATCTACCTTCAAAGTTCCCTGATTCTTTCCTCAGATCTGCTGTCAATCCCTTCTAGTGAATTTTCATTTCGATTATTAAACTTTTCAGCTCCAGAATATCTATTCAGTTTTTTAATTAATGAGTATCTCCTTATGTATTTTCTCTAATGAGTCATTTTCATCATACTTTAATTCTTAACATGGCTTACTTTAATACTTTTTATTTTGAATTCTGGCTTCCTAAGTGTTGTTCCTGGGTCACCATATCTTAGTGATCAGCTATTACCTGGTCAGAGGTGGTGCCCAAATGCCTTGAGCCAGTGGGTCTGTGTGTGGGGTGGGGAATGCATCTGAGGTTCTAGCAGTTTACCAGTCTGCCCTGGATATTCTTTTCTTCTAAGCCTTCTCCTGTCTCCTCTGCACATGTGTAAGTCCTCATATTTAGTCAAGAATGAATAGATAGCTAGGACCCTCTCTGGTCTTTCCTGAGTGGACACAGCCCTGCACATGTGCAGAATCTTCTAGACCACAAGAGGCATGTGGCAGCTTATCAAGGCCCTCTCTGGTCTTTCATGAGTGGAAACAGCCCTGCACATGAGCAGAATCTTCTAGATCACCAGAGGCATGTGGCAGCTGATCAAGGTTCATGTGTCTGTCTTGTTGTTTCCTGATTCTCACTCAAGATTCTGGCTGGTGTGCCTTGGATCTGGGAGACCTGGGGTGGCTGTGCTGCTGCTGACCCACCCATGTCTCCTCAGCCCACCCGGGTCCACCTGCAGCTGGGGCAGCTGGTCTCCATCAGGCCATGGCATCCCCTGAAACACCTGCATGTGTCCTTCCTGAGGGCTCTCTTAGGCACCATAGGGGCTTCCTCTCCTACACACTGCACCAGCCAGCAGAGCAAAGGCATTAATATTCCAGGGCTAACTCTCCGCCCATGGGGACAGAGCCCATCCAGGTGGGACCTGGACTTCCTGTGAGGCTGAGTGGGGTCCCCACTGCAGGATTTACTCAAGGTCACTCGCCAGCTTCTCACCTCCAGGTCCACCTTCCCCGGTGATCCCTCAGGCTTCCTGGGATCATCTGCAGCAAACAACGTGTCCCCAAATCCCTGTCTGCTTTCAGAGACCCAAACTCTGCCAAGGTTCCACACTAGCTTTGACCAGAGCAGGTGTCTCCACCTTCTGGACACGAGTGTCCTCATCTGTAAGATTTTTCGTTGTGCTAAATCATGGAAATATTCAAGAAAATCATGGCTTTAAACACCTTCAATAGAACAAAAGCCATCCTGAACATTCGCCTCTGTGCCTGTCCACATTCTGTTCCTTATTTCCACACTGTTAAATCGGTGCGTACACACAGTCATGGGTTCAGGGAGGTCCGGGAGGGCAGCTTCATGTTTGTTGAATGAATAAGGCCCAACCAGCTCCTTCTCAGGTATCTGAGTGGCCCTTGGGCTCTTCAGCCCTCCCCAGAGGGTCCTGCTCTGCTATACCCAGGATGGGAACCTCCCACATGGAACCTGGAATGTTCTCTACAGGTGGGAAAACTGCTTTGCACTTACAAGTGAGGCCTGGGGCAGAGAGTTTCCTCATGGAGGGGAGAGGAAAATCATAAATAAGAACACCACAGCCCGGGCAGCCTGTTCCCCAGAGCCAGGCGTGAGCAGAGTGCTTTCCATGGCCCGTCCCACCCAGGCTTGACAGCAGCCTCACCAGGTCCTCTTAGCTCCCAGTTCTCACACAGACCAACCGAGGCTCAGAGGGGTGAAGTGGCATTGCCAAGACCCACAGTCGGTGGGTATGCAAGCAAGGAGCCCCTGTGCAGTGGAGTGGGACATGCTCACCTGCGGAACAGCAGGTCCAGTGTCTGTGGGGTGGGGGCAAACCTTCCACACGTGCCCAGGAAAGCAGGAACAAGGAACGGTTGCTGCTCTGCCCCCAGGTGACGCTCTAGCTTCTCCGTGGAGCTTGCGTGGGGACTCCCACCCTGCAGGTCTCATCCAGGAACAGGGCTGACTCATTTTCATTCTGGAGTGGGCCAAAGGGAGGATGGCCCAAACATGAACAAGAACAAAACGCAGTCGCTCATCGCTATAATATGAATTGGAGAAATCTAGAAAGAATTTCTTGGCTATTCCTATAGAAATATGAAAAGTCGCTTTGCACCTGGTCAAGTTGGGGCCAGATGGTGGTGAGGTGAGGGCAGGAGGAGGCCTAGGGTGCTGGGATTGGGACTGTGGGCCGCTGGAGAGGCAGAGTCCTGGGAGAACCCTGGGAGCCACCTGGGGGCATCTGGGCAGGAGGCCTTCCCAGCCACTCAGGGGCCCAGGCTGTGGAGACGTCCCCAGGACACTTGCACCCCCAGCCAGCGCTGGCCCTTGTTGGTGTCGAGGAGCCCCTGTCCCTCACTTGGGGAGAGAGAGTGGGGGTCGCCCCCTTGGCCAGTGTCCTCCGTGGAGCTATGCAGAGACAGCGACCTAGGAACATCAGAGCCGGGCCCCGCCCTTGTCACTTCTGCCCACCTGACCTTCCACTCCCCGAATCAGCCACAGAGCCGTGTCCACGCAGACCGTGAGATCCATCTCACGGTTGACGTGAGATCCAGGATGACGTGAGATCCATCTCAAGGGCTGGGGTCCACATCAGCAGAAGGCATCGGCTGGCCCAATTGGCCTCGATCCTCATGGGCCCCTAGGCTCCTGCCCCAGAACCCTGCTCTTGCCCAGGGCAGGCCCTCTCCTCCTATCTCCTCCCCCCACACACCCAGGGAGGGGTGCAGAGGATCACAGTGGAAGCCTGGCCTGTGCTGACAGAGGGGGCTGCCCTGAGCTCCTCCAGGCAAATGGGGATCCTCTGGGCCTCAGGGGTGGGAGTGGCCCAGCCTCGGCAGGGAGGGAGAGGTTCCTTGGCCTTACCCACCCCACCCTGCCCTGAGCCGGCTCTGCCAGGCCTGTCCTCTGGTGGCTGCCTCTGGTCTTCCCCACCGTCTGGAACACCAGCTGGTCCAGGCACAGTCCTGCCACAGTCCAGAGAAGGCCACCTCTAATGGGGCCTGCAGGCATCATGGCCAAGGGAGCAGTCGGCTGGGGGACCCCTCTCCCCAGTACTGAGGCAACTCCCTTGCCCTTCCCCAGCCTCAGGCACTCTCACCGTCTCCTTTGGCCTCTTCTGAGGGCTCTTGGGGTTCATCTCCAGGGTGGAAAACTTGGAGGGCCCCTCCGGGCGGAGTCAAGGATGGGGTCAGCGAGACCACATCCCCTTAGCCCTCAACCCTCGTTTCACCCAGAGTCCCTCAGAATCCTGGGAGGTGGCTCTTTCCACTTCCGGAAGGGGCCCTTAGGCCCACCCTGGTTGTCCCAGCATGGCCCCCATGGCCTCTGCGCTGCACCCTTCCCGTCCCTCCCTGCTCCTCATGGTCACCGGTGCCTGCTTATCCACTGGGTCATCCCTTCGGCCAGGGCCCCTCCCGCCCTGGAAGCCCAGCAAGCGCCCACTCGTGGCTCTTTAGTGGGTCCTCGCCAGCCTGTGCCGGGTGCAGGGGCCAGTGGGAGGAGGACAGCAGGAGCCAGGCAGGTCATCAGCACAAGGTAAGGGGGACCGGTCGGGACCCAGGGAGCCTGCCCGGGGCCTGCCAGCCCCCATCATTCTTACAAGGTTTCTTGGGTTAGCCACAGCACTGCCTGGGCTGCTCGCTCCTCCTGGCCTCAAAATTAATGGCCAGAAGAGACTGCCCCATCCCTCCTGTGTTTGTACCCCAGTGTATCTTCTGCCGTTCCAACCCCTGGGGCTGCCTGCAATGCCCTCCCCCGCAGCCAGTGGCTTAGCAGGGAAGGGCCTGGCCTGGACCCAAGCTACAAAGGCCTCTTCCGGAGGAGGCCCAGTCGCAGCTAGAGGGGCACCTCCTGGAAGCCCCAATCAGTGCCCAGTGTTTGATACTGCTGCCTCATCGCCGGGGTCCTGGCTCCCCACAGCTGGCCTCCCCAGCACGGTGGGACAGGAGACCCAGCTCAGGGTATCTCACCTGCACACCCTGAGAGGGATTCTGGGGGGAGCCCTGGAGGGGCCCTCACTTCACCTGCCTTTATACACCTGCATCTTCAGACTTCGACTTTGCAAATGAAAGCCATGCTGGCCAGAGACCAATCTGAAGCTCAGCTCCCTGTCCTGCCCACATCACAAACCCGTGACACCCCCGGGGACCCCTACCATGAACCCCTCGCCAGCCTAACCCTGAAGGGACAGGGATGGACGCTGGACTCCGGCCTCCCATCGCCCTGTGCTGCTCTTGCAGGGTAGGCCTTGCCCTACCCGGGGCACCAGACTCCATACAGCCTTGCTGCCCAGACTGCCCAGATGGCTCCTTGGGTGGTCAGGTGCATGGGGGAGGGGGACCTAGGTCCTAAGCAGCTCGGGATGGGGCAGAGAGGAGGTTGCAGCTTGTCCCAGGAACACGGCTGTGTTCCCACAGGTGAGGGGTGTTAAGCGTCCCTGTCAGCACGTGCCCATCTTTCCTGAAACTGGGAACACACCAAGCCTGTTCTGATGAATGAGGCTGGCAGGGCTGTGGGCTTGTCAGGAGCTCCACTGCTGAAGACGGTGCCCTCTAGTGGCAGATGGAGCTGGCACCTCTGCTGACCTCATTCATGCCCCTCACACACACAGTGCCTGTCCCATCTCCCATCACTGGGGCCCCAGTGCGTGCCTGAGAAAAAAAAAAGCCACACCACGTGGACGAAAGCAAACGCACTCGAGGCAGAACCCCAAACTCCAAGTCTCATTTTGCCCAAATCTGAGTTTTATTTTTGCTGGAATCAGGTCCTCTGGCCTGGCTGTCCCACTAACCCAGCTGGGAGCCTCCAAGCAGCTTGCCTGCAGCATCTCATTACAAAACAGCCCCCTGGAACCAGGCGGTCAAGGAAGCAGCCCACCTGAAAGGCATTTAGATTGAGAAGAAAAACTGCACCTTCCTGACAAAGGTCAGGGGTCAGGGTGAAGGGAGGGCTGCTCGGATCACAGGGACAGCAGCGTCTTCCAGCAGCTCGGCCACACCAGCCATTGAGGTCCTAACTGCAGCCAAGGGGCCGTCCTGCGCACATCGCTCACCCTCTGCGCTCTGTTTCCCACAGAGCAAATGCAGAGGCAACGTCGGTCCGCTCAGCCACTGGTTCTGAGGCGGAACAGCGGATGTCTGCACTGTGACGTCAGCTAAGTAAGTAACAAGGACTGAGGATGCCGCTGACCCAGGGCTGGGGAAGGGGACTCCCAGCTCAGACGGGCTTGGCTGTGGTTTGCTTTGGGAGGAGTTGAGTGAACATCACAGGGAACGGCTCACGTCGGCCCCAGGAGGGTGGGCTGGCCCCTGGGCCCCGGGCTCCTTCTGGGCCTGCAGGCGATACAGAGCCTCAACCCGCCGCCGCTTCTCCTTGGCCCGGGTGATGGTGGTCTGGAAGAGCCTGCAGTAGAGGTGCACGGCCGGCGGGGAGTCGTCGTTGCCGGGTATGGGGTAGGTGATGAGGCAGGGGTTGCAGTTGGTGTCCACGACACCCACCGTGGGGATGTTCATCTTGGCTGCGTCTCTCACGGCCACGTGCGGCTCAAAGATGGTGTTGAGCGTGTGCAGGAAGATGATGAGGTCCGGCAGGCGGACCGCGGGGCCAAAGAGGAGGGGCGCGTTGGTCAGCAGGCCGCCCTTGAAGTAGCGAGTGTGGGCGTACTCGCCACAGTGGCGGGCCGTGTTCTCAATCAGGTACGAGAACTGCCGGTTGCGGCTTATGAACAAGATGATGCCCTTGCGGTAGGCCACATGGGCGGTGAAGTTCAAGGCCAGCTGGAGGTGCGCGGCTGTCTGTTCCAGGTCGATGATGTCCTGGTCCAGGCGGTTCCCAAAGATGTATGGCTCCATAAACCTGCCAGAGAACCCACCAGGGCAAGGGGGATGAGAGTTCACTGGGCCAACTCCACTGGCCCCTTGCAGGACACAGACGCCCACCAGGGACTCCCGAACTCCTCTTCAAGGGTACTATGGGCTGGGAAGCACAGTTTGCAACGCTCCCCGTGTGGACAGACGGCAGTGCAGACCTGTCCAGGCCACCCCTCTGCACGCCTCATCTCATGGCTTAATCCCTCTGACCCTCTACCTCTTCCCGAGGGAATCCTAATAGAACTGACCCCATATGGATGTGTGGACATCCAACATGACACCAAAAGGACATTCAGCCCCGTGCGGCTCACGGGGCAGCCCCCTCCGTCACTCTCCTCTTCCCGAGGCTTTGAGGACAAGGCCCCGCTGGGGTTGGACTTAGGGGGTGCTCTGGGCCAAAAGCATTAAGGAATCAGGGCAGGAGTGGCCAAGCCTGGGAGGAGAACCCTGATCCAGGGCACTGGACTGCTGCCGGCCTGGGCTGAGGAAGAGCGGGGCATGGGAGGCACCCCTGCCTCTCGGTGCATGGCAGGCAGGTCATCCACGTTTGTGGTTCCCAGGTCCTCACCTCCAGTCTACTCCCACTGGGTACTGTCCCTTCCTCTCAAGCAACCCTGCCCATCAAGACACTGGCGACCTCCATCTTGCCAAGGTCACACCCTTGAATTCACTTCTCAGCAGCATCAACAGACAACCACATCCCTCCACCCCCGGCCGTCCCTCTTCACTGACTCCAAACACTGAAGTGCCCAGGGCTCCACCTCCGACCTCCTTTTCTGATGCTCTGGAAACACAAGTCCCCGATGCTGATGGCTTCCTGGGAGCCCATCCCTCCTGGTACCCGTGTGACCTCTCCACTGGGGCAGCTAAGAGTTCACACCTCATAGGAACCAAGCTTGTGATGGCCCCCAGGTCCCCCCTGGTTTTTGCCATCAGTAACCAGCACCAGGCTCCAGGCAAAGAGCAGGTGTTTGATCCCTTTGGCCCCAGCCACCTCCGACCCCAGCCCAAGGCCCACTGGCTCTACCCCGCTGCCTCATGTCCACCTGCTGCTCTAGCTCTTCTGCTACTGCGATTTAAGCCCCACCACCCTCGCCCTGGACACCCACACCAACTTCCTCCCTGGCCTCCCACCTGCCCCTCCCATCCCCTCTCCCTGCAACAGTCAAAATGACCATGTGAGAATACAGGACCAGTCACTCCTCCTCCCCACAGCCCAGAAAGCCCCGCCCAATCCAGGGGGGGGCCAGCCTCACAGGCTCTGCCCTCAGCCCTTCCATTTCTGAACCTGTGGAGTTCTGCATCCCCCAGCAGGCCTGCCCTACTAAGGGCTGTGAGCACCACCCCAAGGCACACAAGAGCCCCCGCCAAGCTGGGGAGTGAACTGCTGCTTCTGTGTGGGGCTCCGTGTTCCCATGTGGAGGAGGAAGGGCTGTAATCACCTAAAACTGACACGGGCCAGTTCAAAAGTGGCCCTAGAACCAGGGCAGGTCCCAGGTCCCAAGCCCTCCTGGGAACCGCTACAGCTCAGATGGGGGTGTCACCTACCTGTGCCGACAGCCAGCTTTGTGTCCCAGATGCACTCGGGCATCAAAGAGGCTTCTCACGGAAAACAGTTCCTTGACATTGAAGAAGTCAGAGTGCTTGAGGGGCTCATTCAGAATCTTGTCGTTGAAATCTACGGCAGGGAGGAGGAGCGACGCTGTGTCTCCCACCGGTGGCAGCAGGGACAGGCAGAGCACAGTTCCCGCCCACCCCTGCTCCCAAGTGCCTCCTGTGACACCGCGGTGGGGAGCCGGGAGCCCCCCAGCCCCAGGAAAGACCTGGAAGCACAGGGACCTTTTCAGGAAACAGAGGGCTGGAGCCAGATTCTGATCCCGACCTTGCTCCTGGGTGAGCCTGGTCGAACCTGGTCAACCCCGTCCCTTGGTCTTACTTGGAAGACAGAAGAGAAAAAGAGAGGGGCCCAGCGGGTTTCTCAGGTCTTTCTGGCACCTCCCCACCTTGTGGTCTCAGGTGGCCAGCACCGGAGTGGGAGGAGCCCGGCCGGGCGCGCAGTTTCGACCACGTGCAGCGCCCAGGCCCCTGCAGGGTTCGCATCTCCCGCGGCTGCCGGCCTCTCCTAGTTCCTACCTGACTCGGCTGCGCGCCCAGTGTCACCGGTGCCGTCCTCGGACTCGCGGATCACAGAGGTCGCAGCGCTTCCAAGCGTCCTGCGGCTCGACCGAGCAGGTCCGGAGGTCGCCTTCCCGAGGAACCCCAGCCAGCGCGACGGCGCCCGGGCACCTGGAGGGAAGCAGACAGACGTCCTGGCGCCGCGTCCCGGGTGCACCACGCCCGCCCCCACCGCAGCCCCAACGGATCCCCTCTGCGTCCCCGCGCCCTCCTCGAGTCCCCTCCGCGCTCGCACCGGGTCCCCTCCGCGTCCCCGCTGCTCCCTCGGGTCGCCGCGCCCCCTCTGCATCCTCCTCCCCAGGGACCCGCAAGCGCGCGCTCACCCGCGCCGAGCATTCGGGGCAGCGCGGCCGGGAAGGTCGCCATGGCCGGGACGCGGGGCGGAGCGAGGCCTCCCTCCGAGCCGGGCCGAGCGGCCTCCCCTCCCGCCGCCGTCCGCGCGGGGCCGCAGTGCCACCTACAGGCCCGGAGGAGCCACAGCGCCGTCCGCGGGCGGCTGGGACCTCCCTGCGGGGGCGGGGCAGACGAGGGGGCAGGGCCCGGGGTCCCGGGCTTGAGAGTCTCGGGCCGGGAGTGGGGCCACCGTCCTCGCCTTGCAGCTCGCCCCGCCTCGCTAATGGGCCCCACCAGCCCGGGAGGCCCCTGACCTTTGGGGGAGCCCGCTGGGCGATGGGGACCCTCGCCTCCCGCCACGTGAGCTGTGAACCACGTCCCGCGCAGCCTCTCGCGCTCCAAAACTGTTTTTAATATTTATTTATTTATTTATTTATTATTTTTTATTTATTTTTTGTTTTTTTTTTTGAGACAGAGTCTCGCTCTGTCGCCCAGGCTGGAGTGCAGTGGCCGGATCTCAGCTCACTGCAAGCTCCGCCTCCCGGGTTCACGCCATTCTCCTGCCTCAGCCTCCCGAGTAGCTGGGACTACAGGCGCCCGCCACCTCGCCCGGCTAGTTTTTTTGTATTTTTTTTAGTAGAGACGGGGTTTCACCGTGTTAGCCAGGATGGTCTCGATCTCCTGACCTCGTGATCCGCCCGTCTCGGCCTCCCAAAGTGCTGGGATTACAGGCTTGAGCCACCGCGCCCGGCCATGTTTTTAATCTTTAAACGATATTTGACTTAGGAGAATTTCATAAAGTTAGCAAGATCTCGGGTCTCAATTTAGACTCGGGGTGCTGAGGGGCATATCATCCCTGGAGTACATTGGACAGCAAGCGTCCAATCGTTGTCTGCCGAGTGGACCTGCAGTGCTTAAACCCCATCACCCGGCTGGCGGGGTCCCAGGCCCTGGGGTTCCTTTCGCCCGGGAGTCCACACCCTCATGCTGGGGTGACCCGGTCCCCTCGCGGGTGGCTGGGGGCCAGGGGCTGCCCCATACAACGGTCCCAGCAGGGAATCTCTCGCCGTCCCGACCTTCCCAGTCATTGGGGACTCGCTCGGCAGGTTCCCGACCCGCCCGCGGAGGAGCACCGCCCACGCGCGGCGCCTTTAAGGCCCCTCCGCTCCGCCCAGTCACGTGACCTGGCCGTCGCTTGGCAACAGGACGCCGCCGAGTCCTGCTTTTCGAGGCGCAATGGCGGAGGAAAGCCCCAGAGCGTGCGCGGAGCCTGTGGAGCCCAAGGCCACGGCCCCGCCTGAGAGGACCAGCGACTACTACCGCGTAAGCGCGGACCTGCCGGGCAGGTTCAACAACCCAGGGTGGTTCCGGGGCTACAGGTGAGGAAGCTGGGGCGCGCCTGGTCCTGGCGTCCACTGCTCGATAGCCCCGTGTGTGAGAGACCCCGCAAGACCCCCAAGGTCCTAGCTGCAGAAATCAAGAGGATCGAGGGGTCATCTGGGGCCCGCGCTGTCATCGCCCACTAGTGAGCAACGAAAGTGCTCCCCAGAGCCTCATACAAGGAAGTGGGAATAGGGTCAGTGAGGGGCAGGGCCGTAGGGGGGAGAAAACCCAGTTGTGGTCTCAGCTCCACTGTTTTGTGTCGGGTGAGTCTCCTCGCCTCTCTACCCTGAAACCCTGCTGCGGGGCGTGAGCACAGCAGCACCTGCAGCAAGTCTACTCAGCCAGCTGTGAGCTGCCACAGGGCATTGCAGGCTAAGAAGCAGTAAAAAAATTCCTGTAGGCAGGTGCAAGCATCTTGCCGTGCTCACACATGTGGTCCCTCAACAGTCCTCTAGGGCAGGGTCTGTTAGTATCCTCGTTCTCCCATTGAGACGACTGGAATGTAGAAAGAACAACTTGGCCAAGATCTAGGAGTATAAAGTAGAGCTAAGGTGTGGGCCTGCAGCCTCTCAGTAGCCTGTCCTACTGACAGGTAGGGGCAGTGGTACCGAGAGAAGCATCACCTCAGCGAGGGTGGGGGCTAAAGGCAGAGGGACCCTCTGGGTGGCAGAGTCTGGAGGCCAAGCCTCCGCTCCTGACAGGCTAAGTTACCCAGAAATTGCAGCATGTGCCAAGGTCCTGCCAGGGCTGGGGGTCAGCACTTGCTGGCTGCCTGCTCTTTAGGGCTTGGCCTGCCTTGGAAGAGCAGGGACCGTGGTGAGCAGAGGGGGCAGGGGAGGCCGGGCCATTCAGAACGGTCATCAGCCAGGTACTCCCAGAGGCCGCCTTTGAGGCTGCATCACCAGCCCAGGCACATTGCTCTTTCTTTGGGGGCATTTCCAGTGGAGTGCTGTCAACCAAATGCAAGGCTGTGGCTTGTGCAGAATTAGATTAAATGAACGAAAAGAGAGTGTTTCTCATCTACCAGGACCCAGAAGGCTATCTCGGTGTACACGACCAGTAACCAGGCTTATGGGAGCAGAGCCCCCACCGTGCACGAGATGCCCGTAAGTGGGATGCAAGACCGGGCATGGGGGGGCAGGGGGTGGGCAGCCTCAAAGAAGAGGCTAAAAACCTGGGGTTCTCAATAAGTCAACAATGAGACGGGGAGGGGTGCACCCAGAGAAGAGGCCAAAGTTCCAACATCACAAATGGGGAGGAGGGAGGTTCCCCAAATCATTTTGGGAGAGGGTAGGATGGAACTAAATGAGTGAATGAATTCGGGAGTGGAGTGTTTTAAAAGAGGAGGATATAGACTTGCTGGCATCACCCTGTCCCCACACCCCCAAGCACACGCACAGCAGTCACACACACACACGCAACCATCTCCTGCAACTTACAGTGCTCAGTTCTGAGGCAAATAAATGAAGGGCTACTTTTTTTCTGGAATTACACTTTATGAGATGTTAACGTGTGACCTTAAGAGGGCAGTACTGGCTGACAGCACAGCTTGTGGGTGGGCAAGGTGTATTGTGGGCACAGGAGCCTGTGGGCCATTGGGGAAGCCAAACCCTTTTTGAAGTTGACCTCGGACTCCAGGATGGCCCTCCTAGAACATCCTCACACCAAACCCCATGAAGGTCCAGGTGAATGGACAGAGGGGCTAGTGCGGTGTCTCCTGCACACCTGGGACACTGGGCCAGCCATTTTGGGGTGAGAATGTTGTGGGTGTTTTTTCTTTGTCAAAGCATTCATCATTGAAAAGGTCTGCTGAGTGCTTATTTAGTTGTGTTGTGTGAGTGACTGAGCTCTGGTGAGAAGATTACTTACCTGAAAATGCTGGAGCACTCTCCCATAGTCAAACGACCCTGAGTTTTCCCTGGGGATCAGGTATTTCTGTGACAACGACCAGACACAGCTGGGCGCGGTGGCTCACGCCTGTAATCCCAGCACTTTGGGAGGCTGAGGTGAGAGGATCACTTGAGGCTAGGAGTTCAAAACTAGCCAGGGCAACGTAGTAAGACCCCATCCCTACAAAAATAAAATAAAATAATTAGCTGGGTGGGGTGGCATGCACCTGTAGTCCCAGCTATTCAGGAGGCTGAGGTAGGAGGATTGCTTGAACCCAGGAGGTTGAGGCAGCAGTGAGCCATGATCGTGCCATTGCACTCCACCCTGGATGACAGAGCCAGACCCTGTCACCAAAACAAACAAACAAAAAACCCAGCAAACTCACTAACATGGGTCCAGATGTTTTAGGTTTTATAAAAGGCCATGAAAAAATGTTCCTATTGTAAATGGTAGGAGCCTTCAGGTCACTGATGTGAGCAGGCAGTGGGATAGGAGGCATGAGGTACTCTTGACAAGTTTCCAAGGAGGTTTTCCTGCTTCTTATCCACCTGCTCCATCTGGAGTCTCTTTCCCAGTTTCGTGACCAAGGGTGGATGCCGGAGAAGCTGTTTACCTCCCATGTGAGAACAGGAGATAAATGCTTTGCCTTAAAAAGTGCACTGAAGGGCTGGGTGCGGCGGCTCACACCTGTAATCCCAGCACTTTGGGAGGCCTAGGCGGGCAGATCACCTGAGGTCAGGAGTTTGTGACCAGCCTGGCCAACATGGCAAAACCCCGTCTCTACTAAAAATACAAAAATTAGCCAGGCTTAGTGGTGGCGCCTGTAATTCCAGCTATTCGGGAGGCTGAGACAGGAGAATGGCTTGAACCCAGAGGCGGAGGTTGCAGTGAGCTGAGATGGCGCCATTGCACTCTGGCTTGGGCGACAAGAGCGAAAACTCCATCTCAAAAAAAAAAAAAAAAAAAAAGAAAGTGCACTGAAGGGAATCCTCTCCATGATACTGCAAGGGCGGGTTCCTGTCATGATACATTTGTCCCACCTGTAGAATGTGGACTTTAGTTACTAATAAAGTATCAACACTGGCTTCACCGTAACAAATGGGCCACACGAGTGCAACATGCTGAGGACAGGGGACACTGTGTGCTGAGGGAGGTAATTTGGGAACTCTCTGTACTTTCTGTTCAATTTTTCTATAGATCTAAAACTTCTCAAAAACAAGGAGAAGTTTTCTCTTTGCACTTGTTTCTTGCCAAGGAGATGAAACATCAGGTGATACGCATGACACAGGATCCTCTAAGGATGACAGGTCACCCGCACAGGGTAAAAGATTTGGCAGAGGTTCAGGCCACTAGCTTCAGGCTTCAGGAATGACACAGTCACCTAATGATGCTGTCTTGCTAGAATAACTCCTACCACTGGGTGCCCCGCCCACACGAGTGGCCTCAGCACACCCCTTCTCAACCTCCATAGAGCAGCCCCTGTCCAGACCACTGGGCTGGTGAGGTATGGGCATTGGTGGTGTCATTAAAGCTCTACAGATGATTCGAATTCCCAGTGAAGGTTATCATCTTTTTTTTTTTTTTTTTTTTTTTTTTTTAAGATGGAGTTTTGCTCTTGTTGCCCAGGCAGGAGTGCAATGGCACGATCTCGGCTCACTGCAGCCTCTGCCTCCCGGGTTCAAGTAATTCTCCTGCCTCGGCCTTCTGAGTAGCTGGGATTACAGGTGCCTGCCACCACGCCTGGCTAATATTTTTGTATTTTTAATAGAGATGGAGTTTCACTATGTTGGCCAGGCTGGTCTCAAACTCCTGACCTCGTGATCCACCTGCCTTGGCCTCCCAGAGTGCTGGGATTACAGGCGTGAGCCACCGTGCCCGGCCCCAGTTAAGATTGAAACCCACTGATGTGAATATCATTTCTATTCCATAGAAGAGAAAATGAAGTTCAGAGAGGGCTGGCAGCTTTCCCAGAGTAGCACAGTGAGGAAAAGCAGACCTGGGGGTGACTCCAGGCCTGACCCCCAAGGCGATGCTCACAGCCATATCCCAAGGTAGAGATGGCACACAGGTGGCCCCGCAGCCCACCCTTCCATCCCTCGAACAGTGCAAGGGGCAGTGTTAACACCAAGTGCCAGCCATCGGGCATGGGTTAGGATGGTCTGGGGTGAGCCAGGCCATCCTACCCCCTCTGGCTTCTCTGCATCTTCTTACAAATTCTTATTTTTCTTTCAAAAATATTCAACGGATTGCTCAAGAGTATTATACATCATTCATCCGTGTTCCTTCATCTCTTCTAGAAAGTATTTTATCCAAATTCGAATAAATTTTCCCAACAACTTGCAGCGGGCGGCATGTTCCGGAACAACACTCTCAATGTTTACCTGGAGAAAAGCGTCGTGACTGGCCCTGATAACTACATCACCTGCTGTGACCGGCTCAACTTCCACCCCAGTTACAACATCAACAGGCCATCCATCTGCGATTGAGGGGCTGGAAACCCCCTCTAGGAGTCCTCTGACCCCAGGGGCCTCCTGGAAAATCATTGTCCCTCATCCCCCACAGTCGCCCGATAGCGACGGCACACACTGTGCCGCCTTCCCTGAAAATATTATTCCGTCTGCGGAGTAGGAAAATGTGCAAACAGGGCTGTGAAGTCCTGCTATTTAACGTCTAATAAGTACATGGGAAAAGATGCTCATGGTTGATTTTGCATTAAAAACGTTGTCACATCCTGAGCTTCCGTCTCGTCTGACATTTGTCATGGTGCAGTGGGGCTGTGGCTCCCGGGGCCTCCTGACCTGAGCATCAGGAGTGCTGGCGGCTAACTCCGCTCGTGTCTTTTATTTGGGAGCCATGTTACCCACAAGACCAGTTAGGGAGTTAGGGAGCAGATCTCCCGTCCTAAAGCACCCAGCACCCTGGTTGAGTTCTGCACCAACACTGCAGGGTTCCCACAAGGGCATGGGATGCCCCACTGGGGTGTGAGCGAGGGCCAGGAGGAGGAGCAGACGCCGCGTCAGCCAAGTCGAGGCTGAACGGGCAGGAGGGTCATTACTGTCTGAGATTACTCGAGGAGCAAGGGATTGCAGGTGAACCTCCTCCACCATGTTTGTGTGCTTCATGCTCCAGCAAGGGGCAGGGGCAGAGACAAGACTGGTGAATGCCCTTCATTGTGGAAGGGGGTGATGCAGACATGGGCATTCTCTATGTTTGTTTTAAAATTTCAATAAAAAGTAAAAAAAGCAGGCAGGGGATTACTTGTATTTTGCTAAGGTGGGGTAATAACTACATTAAGTGGATTTTTATCTCTGTAGTCATAAATCCATGTTTACTATGAGTTACAGGATCTTCGATTAAAAAAAAAATTCTGTCTATGACATGGATTTTTTTTCCCTCTATGAGAACAAGATGTGTTCATTATAGGAAATTTAGAAAGTGCTGAAACTGGAAAAAATAAGCTTCTCTTATATACCATCAATAATACCTTGTGTATAGATTCTTATCTGCAGGGATTCTACTCACGAATCAGGGAAGAAGTTAAACATCACGATGGGTTATTTCTTCATATATACTATTATTAATACACAAAAGTAAACATTTTGGCAACAGTCTTAATGTCCAATTTGGGATGGAAATGCTTCCCGGAGAAAATTAATATATTTAATTAAAAAAAATAGGCCAGGCGCAGTGGCTCAAGCCTGGAATCCCAGCACTTTGGGAGGCTGAGACGGGTGGATCACGAGGTCAGGAGATCGAGACCATCCTGGCTAACATGGTGAAACCCCATCTCTACTAAAAAAATACAAAAAACTAGCTGGGCGAGGTGGCAGGCGCCTGTAGTCCCAGCTACTCGGCAGGCTGAGGCAGGAGAATGGCATCAACCCGGGAGGCGGAGCTTGCAGTGAGCTGAGATCCGGCCACTGCACTCCAGCCCGGGCGACAGAGCGAGACTCCGTCTCAAAAAAAAAAAAAAACAAAAAAACAAAAAAACAAAATTGGCCCTGAAGCCAGGATCTATGTAATACCTTTCTTCTGAGCTATAAAACCAGCAGAGACTCCAGGCATCAAATTGAAAATGTTTTTGCAGTCATTCCTTAAAAATACCAGAATACCAGTAATCCCTCTGTGTTTAGCGTCTATTGAAATAAAAAAATAATAACATGCCTTATCAATCAGGTTTCTCAACATGCTGAAAAGAATGCATTCCTGGCCGAGCGTGGTGGGTAGTTCATGCCTGTAATCCCAGCACTTTGGGAGGCTGAGGCAGGCAGATCACTTGAGGTCAGGAGTTCGAGACCATCCTGACCAACATGGTAAAACCCCGTTTCTACTAAAAATACAAAAATTAGCCAGGGGTGTTGTGGTGCGTGCCTGTAATTCCAGCTATTCGGGAGGCTGAGGCAGGATAATTGCTTGAACCTGGGAGGCGGAGGTTGCAGTGAGCCGAGATCACGCCACTGCACTCCAGCTTAGGCGACAGAGCAAGATTCTGTCTCAAAAAAGAAAAAAAATGCATTCCTTCCTCCACAGATGATTTTGAAAAGCAGGTTAGCAACCCCAGGGTAAGATGAAGCCATCAGTCCAAATGACTGAGGTTCTTTCCCCGTGAGCCTAGAACTGTTGAACACCTGCACTGTTGCAGCAATACCGCTTCATGCAGGCAAAACCTGCAGGCAAAGTCACATCTGCAGGCAAAGTCACACCTGCAGGCAAAGTCACACCTGATGAAACCACTTCACTTGGATAACACCTCCAATTCTAGCTGAGGCGCTATAGGGGCCCAGGCTGGGAGTATCAACCAACAGCAACAGGTGCCTCCCTCCCACGGGCTTCACGGGCTCGATTCCGGCATCTCAGTTGGGCACCGAGTGCTTTAGTGGGTTGTGTCTAATAAAACGTTATTTCTGTACAGCCACTAATGAGCTGATGGAAAGTTGGACTCCATTCGTTTATTCTAAATAGAGTAAGCATCTGGAAAGACGAAAAACTCCAATACCTCTGAATTGTGAGCGTGCCCATCTCCCATGCCCAGGCGCGGGCGTGTGCCCACCAATCTGTTTCTCAGCATCTCGTAGTATTGTAAGGGCTTTCGCATTGTCACCTGGCCTGAGCCTCACGCCTAGGGCAGGTCTCATCGCTGTGCCTCCCTCTCAGATGAGAAAGAGCCTCAAGGAAGTGCTGTGAGCAGGCCTCGCCGGAGCCTGCCTTGGGGACGTCCTGGAGGCGCGAGGCCATCGGCACCAGATCTGCAGATTCAGTCCTAACCTACTACGCATTTGCGAGTCATACGGAACTCCAGGGATCACAAACGTGGAGACGGAACTCCAGGGCTCACAAATGTGGACCTTCATCTTTGGAACAGATTTCCAAACTGAAATCTTGACATGCTGAGAAAAATCAAGTCCACTGATCTAACTGAATGCTAAACGGGTGTGTTTTCTGTTTGGGATTAAAGTGTTCAGAACGGAGGGTTGCAAAATGAAAAGAAAATGGCACCCATCTGTATTGCGTTCTTCCAAAATCTTGGAATTACAGGAAAGGCGATGGAAACAACAGGGTAACATCAGTTTGCAGAGATATTTGAAAAACAAAAAAAAAGGACACAGCCATTTCTGAAACCCTCTCTCTTCACTCCACAGAGCAGGCTTTGCTTTGTTTAGCCTTTTTATTCCACTCAGAAATTAAAACTAAGGCTGGGCGCGATGGCTCATGCCCATAATCCCAGCACTTTTAGAGGCTGAGACGGGCGGATCACCTGAGATTAGAAGTTTGAGACCAGTCTGGCCAACATGGTGAAACCCTGTGTCTACTAAAAATACAAAAATTAGCCAGGAATGGTGGTGCACACCTGTAATCCCAGCTACTTGGGAGGTTGAGGCAGGAGAATTGCTTGAACCCAGGAGGCGGAGGCTGCAGTGAGCCAAGATTGCACCACTGCACTCCAGCCTGGGCGACAGAGTGAGACCCTGCCTCCAAAAAAAAAAAAAAATAGTAAGAAAAATAAGTTTCATGTCGCTTACTAATCACTGAATTTTGCTGCTGAGTTGGTTTAAAACCAGCCACTCCTCTTTATTTATTTATTTTTTTGGTGAGACCGAGATTTACTCTTGTTGCCCAGGCTGGAGTGCAATGGCGCAATCTCGGCTCACCGCATCCTCTGCCTCCCAGGTTCAAGCGATTCTCCTGCCTCAGCCTCCCAGGTAGCTGGGATTACAGGCATGTGCCACCACGCCCGGCTAATTTTTGTATTTTTAGTAGAAATGGGGTTTCACCATGTTGCCCAGGCTGATCTCGAACTCCTGACCTCAGGTGATCCGCTTGCCTCAGCCTCCCAAAGTGCTGGGATTACAGGTGTGCGCCACCACACCCGGCCAAAACCAGCCACTTCTTCAACATACATTTTCATTTATATTTCTGTATTTTTCATCAGTAACCTTTATCTTTTCATTATAGTCAATATTAGAATGGTTTCTACTACATAGTAAAGTATCTTGACATTGAAAAAAAAATCTTACATTTAGTACACAAAATACCAGAAGCCTCAAAGATTTTGCAAATAATGTGATCTGTCCCCCACCGTCCCCAGCAGCCACGCCTGGGAATAAACCTGGTTGTGATTTGCAGATGTGGACTGTGGGTTTTGTGTTGTTCCCCACACCCCTTTAAACAGTCCCTTTCATTCATTTTGAGGGAGGGGGGATCCAGGGGACAATGCGTTTTCATGTTTATCTGAGCAGACAAGGTGCTAATAATTAAATGTACTGCTTGATTTTCCGAAGCAAATGTATCTCAAGCTGGGAGAACCTGCTGTCTGACCCTTCAGAGTTTGAGCAACAGATAAAATAAGGGGGACTCTTCCCTAAAGGAAGCTTCTCCCCCTATATGGGGACGTGCGTGGAGAATATCAGACAAGATCCACCAGAACTTTTTCCCTTTCCCATCCCCATTCCCCGACATCAGGCTGACCCACCCCAGAGGACGAGAAACCTTAAAACCTGACCTCTCCCGATTCTTTGTATTGGATGAAATGGACGCTGGCTCTACTACCTGGGAAGAGAGAGGCTCTTGGGACGTGACTCACATCTAGGTCTTAATAATTACAGACTTGCAAAGAGCTTGACTTACTGACACCCCGTCCACCGGAGACTCCTACAGGGCGGGCACACATCCACTTATTCCCAAAGCAGCTCCGGGCCTGTATTTATGGGATGAGGCCGCGTTGTCACACCCGAATCTACGGAGGTGCTGGGAGACAGACTGCCAACACAGGGGCGGGCATCCGTCCTGGACAGCTCCTGGCTGCCCCAACTGCAGCCCCCTCCCATACAGGAAAACCCACTGGCAGGTGTGGACGAACCTTGGATCTTGGCCTCTTCTCTAGAACACACAGGGCAGTGTAGGGGTGAAGAAGCAACACTTTCAGGTCACATGGCCCACGGGCAATACCAGGGAATTCCAGTTTGTGAAAAGAAAGTAGGCACCAACGGACTCATCTCCAGCTGAGTCTTAAAGCACCAGTGACTCCTGAAAGCAGGACAAGAGGAGCTCCAAAGACAGCCATGATCAGCAGAACAAAGGTCGGAGGAAGCCCCAGGGAAGACTCCTATGGATCGCCTGTTTTAACCCCATCAGGAGGGCCGTTTGGTCAGTGCTTGAGCAAGCCACTGTTTGTCACAGCAAAGCCTGACCCCAAGGCCCTCGGTAAGGAGCTCTGAACTGGGGACATCTTGTGCAGTTTTGAGTCCACCCCACCGGGGTGACCCCAGCGATGACACGGCACCTCTGTACAAAAACTGAAAATGGACCAAAATGTTCCATAAAGAAATGCAGGTTCCCGGAACATTCTTAGTGTGTAATTAACCCACGGTGACTGTCAGCCAAGTGGTAACTGCTCTGCATGTGGATAGCGGATGCCGTACCCACAAGGGCGGGCAGAACACGCTAACTAGGGCCGGTGACCGTGTGCTACAAACGCCATGTCCCTGAACCTTGGGAGGTCTTCTCTCTGGGGCAGCAGTAGCTCTGACCTGCACTGCTGTGTGGAGCGTTGGCAGAGGACATGGGAACGTCATGCAAGGTGTAAAGGGTCCGGGGTTTGGGGAAGACATGAGACAAGCAACCCTGGGGTGGGCATGGGGGCAGGAGTGGGAGAGGCTCAGCGCTATGTGCACTGTGGTTGGCAACGCCTCCCCTAGCAGGCCCAGAACGAGGTTTCCAGCCAACACCCCCACAGGCATTATCTAGAAATATAAATAAGGCAGGGCGGGGTGTCTCAGACCTGTCATCCCAGCACTTTGGGAGGCCGAGGCAGGCGGATCACCTGAGATCAGGAGTTTGAGACCAGCCTGGCCAACATGGTTAAACTCATCTCTACTAAAAATCCAAAACTTAGCTGGGTGAGGTGACAAACACCTGTAGTCCCAGCTACTTGGGAGGCTGAAGCACGAGAATCGCTTGAACCTGGGAAGCGGAGGTTGCATGAGCCAAGACTGAGCCATTGCACTCTAGCCTGGGCGACAGAGTGAGACACTGTCTCGGGGGGTAAAAAAAAAAAAAGCAATATAAATAGAAGGGCACGGATTACATGAAACTGTTTCTCCTGGAAGCACTTAAGTGAAGCAATATGCCACAATGAAGATATCAAACACAAAAGACAGGGCTGGACAGGAACGGCAACCACAGGGACCCCGTCCCAGCTTCTGACCCAGCAGATGTTACAACTGTGGATGGCAGGCGGCACATGCCTGCATCTGGATACAAGAGTGAATTCTTGCTAAAACCCAGGGGTGCACAGTGTGTAGACAAGTCACTTGCATGTTAGAATACCAACAAGATTCAGCTCCAAAGTAAACCCTGCATGGCAGCAGAGCCACGAGGCTGACCTGGGAACCTCCAGTGACTCATGAAAGTCTGCTGAACAATTACAATGTACATGTCATGGCCCATCAGTGCCCAGCACTGCTTCCGTCTCTGTAGTAGCCACAGGCACTGCGGCAGCCTCAGAGCAGAAGGCACAGAATACCAGGGCAGCATCACAGGGCGCCAACACTGAGGACCTGAGGCTGCTGCCTTTAACCGCAGTGAAGAGGGTCCTGTGCATCCTGCCCTGGGAGGTGCCCACAGAAAGCCACCCAAAGGGCTGGCCTTGGTGTTCGGGCACACCTCTGACGGGGCTGTTTCTGGAGAGCAGGTATGGAGAACGCTTATCCCCAGGACTAGGCTTTGCACATCATCGCTGCCCTAGGTGTCTGGGGACCAAAGTTCTAAGCAGTGCTTATTGGTGTGCGCAAGAAAAGAATTTGTTTTTTGAGATAGAGTTTCACTCTTGTCACCCAGGCTGGAATGCAATGGCACGATCACAGCTCACTGCCACCTCCGCCTCCTGGGTTCAAGCGATTCTCCTGCCTTAGCCTCCCGAGTAGCTGGGATTACAGGCATCCGCCACCACGCCTGGTTAATTTTTGTATTTTTGGTAGAGATGGGGTTTCATCATGTTGGCCAGGCTGGTCTCGAACTCCTGACCTCAGGTGATCCACCCGCCTCAGCCTCCCAAAGTGCTGGGATTACAGGCGTGAGCCACCACGCCCAGCCAAGGAAAAGGAAATTTTAAATGCATGTGTGTTATCTTTAAGAACCATGATTAAAAAAGAACAGTAACTCCATATAAAAAGAGGTTTATTTCGATGTTAGAATCATCTAGTGATTGAACAAGATTGGACATGAACCCACCCAGGCCCAGGGCTGGGCTGCAGAGCAGCTGCTGCTGACATCCGTGTGGATTTGACATGCAACAGGGAGCAGTCACGTGCTCGCTGGCCATTGTGCTTCGAAAGGTTTTTCCAACGGACGGCTGTAATTGCAGTTTTCAGGTGTGCTCTGGCCTCCAAGGACTGTGGGGCCGAGGGGGTGTCCTCTGTATAAAAAGTGCTGTCCTGGGAGCTTCCCAACGGACATCTCGGGGGCATCTGAGCGATTCCCAGGGAGGGCAGCTCGGCCTTCCTCAGGCTACCACTGCAGTCACCGCCGGCATTCTCAGCAATAACCAACTAAAAAGCATCAGAGTCTCTGGGAACCTGGCTGCGATGATAAGAACCAAATGTTTTCTAATCGAAGACTTGTATGCATAACAGAGAGACTGCAGTTAGGAACACCCTACAAAATCGAACAACAGTGTTTTCCAAAAATATTTTTTACATCACTTTAAATAATTTACAAAAAGCTACAAAAATCATATTTACCAGGACACGTCTGTTAAATAAAAGTTTCATGTTGGTGTACATATATACAGGGTTATGTATAACAGACCGTTTCCCCTCCCTGCAACCACAGAACCATCACACGCACGCACGGCTACACACACGGCTACGCCGCTTTCCACGAATGCACGGAACCCGGGACACGAACCCATAGCTCGAGGGCTTAGACCTTCACTACTGAGCTGCCGCCACTGTCCTCCGCGGAGGTGTCGCTGAAGTCACTGGCGTCACTGCCCAAGGCGTCCTGGTCCTGGTCATCTCTGTTGATGACCCTTCGTCGATACCTCAGGTCTAAAATGCTTTCCTCCGAGCCCGAGCTCCTCCTGTCGTGCAAACTCAGCCCTGTCTGTGCCTTCCTGCTTGGCCAGGCGCTGCTGTCCTTCTTCGCCAGCAAGTGTGGGCTTCCAAAGACAGGGCTGGGTCCGGCCTGGGCCTCCCTGAAGGCCGAGAAGGAGGGGCCCTGCAGAGGCAGCCCCAGGTGGGGGCTGAAGAGGCCGGCCTGCCTGCCCCCCCAGGAGACACCCTTTCCGAAGTGGAAGAGCTGGGTGGACAGCAGTGGGGAGAAACCCGCAAGGGGCAGGCTGGGCAGGCCCCGGCCGGGTCCCTCAGACCCCTTGTCTCTCTCACTCCCGATGCCCCCTCTCCATGCCGCATCTCTGCCTTCGGAGCGCAGCACCCACGGGCTGGGCAGCCGACTCTGGTGGGCGAAGTCACTCCAGGGCAGGGCACGGTCGGCCTGGGCTCCAGTGTCCCTCTCAGCTCCCGGGCTGGGGGTCAGGAAGCTCGGGCTCCCGCAGCCCATCTGAAAGGTTCCTCTGGCACCTCCTGCCTCGGTGCCCATGGTGGCACAGCTGGGCAGCTGACCAAAAGCACTTTTGGCAGCAGGCTCGGCCCCTCGTGGGCTCTGGTCTTTGTGAACGTAAACGTTTCTCCTGCTCACGGAGAGCCCCTTGGCGGACACACTGCCACTGGTGCTCCTGGGTGGCACCGGATCCCCTCGGGCCGGAGCAGCAGGGAGCCCCTTCCCGCCCTGGCTGAACAGACCGGCTGCGCTCTGTGCTCCTGCGCTCTCTGTGCCTCGAAGCCCGTCGGCCAGATGTGGGACCCCCCTGGCCCTCTGGCTCCGTGTGCACACGCCAGGCAGTGGGGCCGGCTCCCTTCTGCACAGCACCTCTGGCCTGGCTGGGCCCCCTGTCCCGAGAGCAGTGGGGCCCTCTGCCTGAACTTCTGAACTGCTCACTGACTCTTTGGCCTTTTCCGCCAAAAACTTTCTAATCTCCAGTTCGATGCTATCGTCGCTGTCCACTGAACTGCTATCATCAGACAGGGAGCTGGGGCTGGGAGCTGGGTCCTGGGACTCCCTGGGGAATGGAATCCCTTCGGAGGTGGACGTGGAGGCAGAGGCGGAGGCAGAGGCGGGTCTCCTGACCTGGAAGGCCAGGGCCGTGTCTTGGCTCCCGGGGCCCTCCTGCTTCGTCCTCTCTGCCGTGCTGCCAAAGACACTGGGGGGTTTCTTCCAGGGGCCCTCGCCACTGTCTCTCTTGGACTTGGAGAGGCAGCTCTTCAGCACCGGTGGGCCCCTGCCTTTCCAGTCTCTCCGGAGCCCGCCCAGCTGCTCCAGGAAGTGCGTCTGGGCGGTGCTGAACCTGACCTTCTTCCTGCACGCAGCCCTGGGCTCCCTGCACCTCTTCTTGAGCTTTCGCTTGGACCTTAACAAGTCCTTGATGGCTGTGTCCAGGTCCTCGTCACTGTCCAGGGAGCTGCTTTTGTCTTCGGAGCTTTCCTTCTCTTCTAGGCGCCTCACCTCGTCTGTCTTACCCTGGCCCTGTGACACGCGAGTGTCGCCCGGTCCCCTGGCAGCGCCCTCCCCTCCCGGGGCCTCGCTGGCTTTGCCCTGGACAGGCAGGTCCCGCCCCTCATGGCCAGGCTCGGCTCTCCCCTGGCTATGGTTGGCATCCTGGCCACTGTCTTTCACCACCTCCCGCGTTTTCTTGGGCGTGGATGGCCTCACATGGCCACCACCTCTACGCTTCCTTTTGCAGCCCAGCAGTGGGTCTCGTGTTTTAGAAAGAGGGGCCTTGGGGCCGCTGGTCTGGCTGCTGAGGCCAGGCGGCAAAAGTGGAACCTGGGCAGCCTGAGGGCAGCTCTCACCTCTGGCCAGCAAACTCCCCGACTGAGCCTTGAGGGCCAAAAACGTCCGGATTTCCTGCTCAATGCTGTCATCACTGTCCACAGAGCTACTGTCGCCGTCAGAGCGGGAAGGCACGTTCGGGGAGTAGAAGACGGGGCTTGCAGACAGGGACCGGTCACCGCCCTCCACAGGGGCCGGCAGGATCGTCTTGGAAATGTCCAGGATTGCTTCTGCGCACATCAGCTCAGCAGATGTGTCTGCCCGGCATGAGGACCGTTCCACAAACTCGCTCCTGGAGGCCGGGCTCGCTGGAGGTGGAGCTTTGGTTTCCTTCAGGAGCTTGGGGGAATGGTCAGCGTCCCCCGGACCAGGGTCCGTGGTCTTGGTGGCCACTGGCTTCTTCTTGCTGAGTGTTTTCCTGTGGGTCTCGGGCAAGGCACTTTTTGGGGCGCTGCTTGTGTTGTGTGTGGAAGGATCAGGTGCTCTCTCCTCTCGGAGCTGGGCCGTCTGGGGCGGGTCCCCTTCGGCCTCCTTTCGTGTTTTCTGCAGCTGGTACAGCTGGATGGCCTCCTCGATGCCGTCGTCACTGCTGGAGTCAGACGCCTCGGGTGCCTGTGCCAGGCTCGTGACTCGCTTTCCCCTCCTTGCTGCGCTGGTGCCCCTTTTGGTCCCACTTTTATTCTGTGCTGCTTCTGAAGGGCGGCAGGAGGTTGCTGGCTTCGTGCTGCCCTCGTTCTCCGGCGTGGTCGTGACCTTGGACCTGAGGCTTCTGGGCTGCACGTTCGTCTTCGCTAACCGGGGAGGTTTGCGGAAGGCAAACTCCTTCTGGACGCCCACGGGGCCCTGCCGAGGCACCGCCTTTGTAGCCGGCTCTTGGTGGGATTTCGAGAGTGACTTGGCCGAATGTTCATTTGCGTCTGGTTTCTTCTCCACGGACCCATCGCATTTCTGGGTCTCGTGCTGTCTCTTCTCATTCAGAAACTGTTCTATTTCCGCCCTGATGCTCTGCTCAAAGGAATCATCGCTGCTTACACTGACGGGGGAGGCGGAGCCCTGGTCCTCGCTGGATCCCGCCTGGTTGCCGGGGCCACCACCTGATCCAGGTACAAGTTTTGGTGGACACAGGGCAGTCGGAGCACTGCCGTGAGCCGGTTCCGGCTTACATCTACTGCCTCCGCCTGCGGCCCTGGAAGGCTGGGCTGTGCCTGGCTGAGGCCCACCGGCCCCGGGCTGTGTGGCTCCACTCTTTGCCTTCAGGTACTCCTGGATGGCCTCCTCAATGTCCCGGTCCACGGAATCATCACTGTCTGAATCTAGCACCAACGGGCCAAAGTCTGCAGTTTCCTCCTCCCCCATGGGGTCAAAGTCAGCAACGAGACCACAGGCGGCCAGTGTGGGCGGCTCCTTGTGCACCGTGGGCTTGGCGGCCGGCCTGGCGTCGTGGCCTCCCTCCGCCCTGTGACCCCTCTGCGCAGCACGCTCATCGCTGGTGCCCCGAGCAGCCCCGTCACGCTGCAGCGTGCTGATGAGCATCTGCACCCGGGCGCTCACCGACGCGCTCTCCACGCCCTCGTCAGCCTCCGAGAAGCACCCGGGGAACCTACAGCTCCCTGGCGGGCCAAAGGCCTCCCATTTGGACTGGAGAGCAACCACTGGAGGAGCGTTCATGAGAAACATTCTAGCAGACAGGGAGGGACGCGCAGAGGGGCGGCGCTTTATTTCTCTGCCGGCTTCACATCCTGGGCAGAAAGAAAGCACACGGGCGTGATGTAGCTAAGAACAGCGATAGCAGCCAGTACCAAGTGAGGCCCCAGAGGAATAGCATGTTGGGCTCACAGAGTTGAGAGAGTCGGGTGGAGCCCGATGTCCACCCAACGTCCAGCTGGCTGGGTGTCCTTGTGTGACTTACTCATGCTCCTGGGGCCTCGGATTCCTCGGCTGGGAAAGGAACAGTTTATCTGCTCCAGCCCAGGGCCGCTGGGAAGATTCAGTAAGAAAATGTTTCCAGCCACCCTCTACGGTGCCACACGGGGCACGCACGCACATCACCTCCCCACTCTTCCCTTCTCACTCCGGGCTTCCACCTTCTCTGTAAGAGGGGAGAGGTTTTATTTACCTCCAAAGGTTGGCAAGCGGTACCCATGAGACAATGTCTTCAAATGCTTCTTTGAAGGTTAAAAAGGACGACTATAAACCCAGGATCAGCACGACGTCATGCGTAGGTTTATCTTGACCCAACCAACAAGCTCCTGGAATGGAAAGTTGTATGATGTTAGCCACTCAAAAATTATTTCCCCAAACATCTTGAAGGGCTGCTTTTACTAAACCCTCTCTGTGTTAAATGTCAAATGTAAATTTGCCAGGTGGTCTCATGGGACTGTTATTCTTAGCTAACTAGCACAGAAGTCACCCTGAACACAGTGATGTCCCCCTTCTCATCCTGTGCTTCCAGATTTCAGACCAAAGGTGGCTGCCTCAGCACAAGTGCTGGGCTGAGCTTGGGACACTTTGAAGACCTGCTCACGAAAGGCCTGGGGATTGCCACTGTAGGGAGGAAGCCCAGATGGATGGCAGTCACTTAGAACAATACCAGGGATACTGCACAGCTATTCATTCTTAACATGTTGCTCTGATCCCCGCCTGCCTACACCAAAATTGGAGGGCAAAGCGGTTCCTATGCAAGCAAGCCCCCAAGGCTTATGGACACTGAACTCCCCTTGGCTCAGAGGCGGTGGCTGCCCTCAGGACCTCAGCAGTGGGTGAAAACCAGCCCGTATGTTTTGCCTCTGTTGTGGATTCTTCTCTACCAGGAGCTTTCTCTGTTTAACCAGGCACTTTCTTCCTGACAAGCACATAATCGGGTATTTACATGCCACCATCTTTTCTCAAAAACACGAGGCTGCGGCCAGGTGCGGTGGCTCACCCCTGCAATCCAGCACTTTGGAAGGCCAAGGCGCGTAGATCACCTGAGGTCAGGAGTTCGGGATCACCCTGACCAATATAGTGAAACTCCACCTCTACTAAAAAAATACAAAAATTAGCCGGGCGTGGTGGTGCATGCCTGTAATCCTAGCTACTTGGGAGGTTGAGGCAGAACTGCTTGAACCCGGGAGGCAGAGTTTGCAGTGAGCTGAGATAGCACCACTGCACTCCAGCCTGGGCGACAGAGTGAGACTCCATTTCAAAAAGAAAAAAGAAAAGAGAAAGAAAAAAAAGGTGAAGCTGGCCACCTACACACAGATGAGCCCAAAAGGGGTAACTAGCCATTAACCAGGGGGTGAGACAGATTCAGAAGTAAGTCATTTGCTAGTACCAATTTGTGCTCTAAAAGGGAAACTAAAATACAAGAATTACTTGAAATTACTTGAAATTCTCTGAGTCCAGGTTGACTGTGATCCAACTGCAGTCAGTGTTCCCAAACGGCCCAGGGATCAGGTCCTCATCACTCCCCTTACACGCCGAGGCATCCTCTCTCTGCTTTTTCAATAGACGTTTGACTACCAGAATCAAAGAGAATCAGAGGCATCTAGTTACAGGCTGAAGCTACAGTTCATCAGTTTTTTTTTTTGGGGGGGAAAGAAATACCATTAACTTAAGGGCTCAAAATTAACTTTTGAAGGAACTTACTCTAAGATATTTAACCACAAGTACAAATACATTTAACTTAATGTATTAAGACAAATACATTTAACCACAAGTAATGTCTAGCTATCCTGGACAACAGATCTGATGCTAGCTGAAGTGACGGTGATGGGGCACATATGTGACATTATCCACTAGTTCTCAAATTCTGGCCACCCACTGTGGCCCATGACATCTCCAGTAAAGTCCCCTTCTGGAGAGATTCCCCACTGACACAGAGCACTGAGGACCAACAATGCGGTAGGAGCTCTCTCACTGGCTAGCAGACCCATGCCTGCCTTACTGTAGGTGTTATTCAAACTGCCTCTGCAAAATGACATCAATGATAAAACATTTGCATTAGCCTTGGGCTGAGGAGAGTCTAAATTAAGACTATTAGCTCCTTAAACAGTACTACTACCTTAAGAAAACGGGCCCAAGTCAGTGTCTTTCCACTAGATGACGAGGTGGGCGAGGGGAGTTTTCCTGGAGAAATACTCTGTTCTCCAGCAGCCACGTTTACAGCTTCTGACTGATTGCAGAGAGGGCCTGGACACCTAGTGAACAGTTTTCTAAGTTGTCAAATCACCTAGTCCAAGAATGGTATTAAAAAATCTGGCCAGGTGCAGTGGCTGATGCCTGTAATCCCAGCACTTTGGGAGGCTGAGGCAGGTGGATCACCTGAGGTCAGGAGTTTGAGACCGGCCTGGCCAATATGGTGAAACCCCTCCTCTGCTAAAAATACAAAAATTGGCTAGGCGTGGTGGTGTGTGCCTCCCAACTACTGGGGAGGCTGAGACAGGAGAATTGCTTGAACCCGGGAGGCAGAGGTTGCAGTGAGCTGAGATGGCGCCACTGCACTCCAGCCTGGGCGACAGAGCAAGACTCCATCTCAAAACAAAAACAAAAATGAAAACAAAAACAAAAACAGAACAAAAACAAAATCGAGGGGGGGGTCTCCCCGGGACAGCTTGTGGCTTTAAAACATTATGCAAGATGAATCATTCTTGAAAAGCCCCCTGGTTCGGGAATGGTGACTCACGCCTGTAATCCCAGCACTTTGGGAGGTGGAGGTGGGTGGATCACTTGAGGCCAGGAGTTCGAGACCAGCCTGGCTAACATGGTGAAACCCCATCTCTACTAAAAATACATAAATTAGCTGGGTGTGGTAGCCCACGTCTGTAGTTCCAGCTACTCCGGGGGCTGAGGCATGAGAATCGCTTGAACCTGGGAGGCCGAGGTTGCAGTGGGGCAGGCTTTGTCAAACTGCTGCCCCAGGATACGGTCTTGAGGGTGGCTGTGGGGACACCCAGCACCTGCACCCCAAAGCCATACGGTGTCAGATTTTAGGAAGCGGTGGAGAACACTCGGTACCTTCTCGGTCCAGACATCAATATTCCGGAGAGAACCAAAGCACCCACACTGGGCCCTCGCCATCCTAACAGTCTGCCCACCTGTGAGAAACGCCCCCAAATACTCTACATTTCTTGGTTGGCCGAAAAGCAGCTCAGCGAGCAGTCTTACCTCCCAGGTGGGGTTTTCCCCCAGGGTAAGGAGGCCAGGGTCTGCAGGCCAGGGAGAGGAGCCCCGGTGCAGGAGCGGGCGGGGCAGCAGGAGGGCCCGCTCCAGCCACCCAGAAGTGGGCGTGGGCTAGAATTCCGTTCCCAGCCTTCCAGAAGCTGCAATTTTACAACCTCACAACAAGCGTCCCCTAGCAAAGCTGCACCGCCATTTCCTGTGCTTGGGAACTGGAGGCAAGGTGAGCCCCTCCCGACCTCCCCCGACTCCCGAGCTCGGGCTACTCACGGCCTGCGGGCTGGGCAGTGTCCCCCACGGGAGCTCCCCTCCCCGAGAGCGCGCTCACCCCAGCCGCTTGGATCGGCGACCTAGTCCTTGGCCCGGCGGGAGCGAACGCCTCCCAGGGAAGAGGCCGGGCCTCCAAGCAGGTCTGCACCCCCGGAGTTATGTTTCTGGGATCCGAGGACTCGCGAGCTTGGGGCCCGGGAGAGCGGCCACCCTCCCGGAAGCTCCGCCTGGCGCAGGGCGTGAACCTCAGTCTCCAGGCCGGCCGGGCCGCGGCCATTCTCGGAGGGCAGCGGGCGCCCCGGGCCGGGCCCAGGCTCCCCACCGCGGGCCCTCACCTGCGCCTCACCTGGGGCTCCAGGAGCGCGGGGCGCGCGGACCGACAGTCGCACGGAGGCCAGAGCCAGGACCCCGGTCCGGGGTACGGAGCAGCCCCGGCGCCGATCCCCGTCTGCCTGCCCCGGGGAGCCCCCGCCGCCCGCCCGCCGCGGCCTGCACGGCGCGCCGGCCCCGGCCTGGCCGGCCCTCCTGTCCCCGGCCCCCAGCTTCCCAGCCCCCGAAACCCCCGGCCCAGCGCTGCACCCGCTCACCTCGGCCAGTTCCCCGCCGCCCGCCGCGCGGACCCCGCCTGCGCCCGCGTCCCACGTCCCGGGGGAGGCGGCGGGCCGGGGGCGGGCCGGAGGCTGCGGGGCCGGCGCGCTCCGCCCTCGGCCCGGGCGCGGGGAGGGGGCGCAGGGGCGTCCGGCCGAGCCCCCCGCCTCCCCGCCTCCCCGCGCGCCGCCGCTGCCGCCGCCCCGCGCCCGGGCCGCGCCGTGGGAAGCGCGGGAGGGGAGGGGAGGGGCGGGGCGGGGGGCGGGGCGACCCCCCCAGGCCGCCCCCTCCCCGCGACCTACCGGGCGGTGGCGGCGGCGGCCGCGCTCCGGAAGCCGTGCCCGTGGCTGGGCATCATGGGAATGGCACGGCCGAGTTCCGGGGGAGGCGCGCGGCCCGGCCGGACCCCCGCCCGCGAGAGCGCGCCCACCTGCCGCAGCGCCGGCGCCCCGGGGACGCCCCCGCCCCGCCCTGCCGGGTTCGGACGCGGCCCCCTCCGCGGGGGTGCGGGGCGAAGCCGCTTGGGTCGGACCGAGCTCCGTGCTGCCCGGCTCCAGTGCCGCGGCTGCCTCCGGGGGGCGCGCAGGGGGCGCGGGGTCGCCGGGAAGTTCTGGGCGCGGGGGGCGTGGCCGTGGGAAAGCGCTCGGGGCCGCGGGGAGGGAGCGTGCGGGGCCCCGGCCGCCAGCAGAGTTCCTCCCCGAAGTTCAGGGGGGGCTCCGGGCTGAGCCGGGCCTGCCCGCCCCTCCAGCCCCACGGCCTTGGGCTGGGGTCGGGGGCGGCCTCCGCGTGTCCCCGTGGCTGCCCCACCCGAGCTTGCGGCGGGGAGTGGATGCACGGCCTGCCCGGGGCGGCGGCTCCTGGAGCACACCTGCCGCCAGGTTCGGGGGAGGGAACAGTTTCTAGGAACTGCCCTGGACCTTGAGGCCGCTGCTGTTTCTGCTTCTGCTGCGCACTGACCATGTGACCTTGAGTCTTTCCCGGTTTGTTTTATAAAAGGTCCAGGGTGTGTGCCCGAGGTTGGCGGTGGCCGGTGGCCCGGGTGTGCTCAGCATCCCCAGGCGGCGGGGAACGGGCAGACCCGACTGGATCCTCCCTCAGCGCCCACTCGTGGAAGGGGCAGATGGTGCGCAGGGCACCGCGCTGCTTCTCTAAGCCCCCTGGGCCCTGATCCACACGTGTCTGGGAGATGAATTTGTGGGTTCGGTTCCTGTCTAGAAAGTGTCAGAAATTTGATAGGATCAAAATCAGAGACTTGCCTTGGAGAGGTGCTTCTAGTCATGCCAGCCTGGGAAGCTGGAGGGCCAATTTTGGGGTTAGGAAACCCATTAAAGCATTGTTTTAATGCTTTCGTGAATTTTTTCAAAAAACAATTTTTTTTTCTCATAAAATAATACTCTTTCATTACCAAACTTTGGGGGAGATGATCTAATGAATAAGATGACTTTCCAGAGACAGGGACTGTTAAGGTTTTGGCGTGCTGCTTCACAGGTTTTAAAACAGTGCTGTGGTGAACAGCTTTCCTGATGCGTCCTTAGAGCAGCTCTGAGCGTTTCCTGCGGGCAAATCCCTAGAAGAGGCCGGCGGACCAAAGACTATGCTGCGTTTTGCCAAAATGCCCTCCAGAAACACGGGACCAGCCTGCCGTCCACTCACTGGTGAGCGGGCATGCCCGCTTGCCTGTCCTTTTGCCAGCCCTGAGATGCTGTCATTGCATTATGTCTTTGGCAGTCTGATAGGCGAAACAGCCCTTTTCATCACTGGAATCCTAATTTCTTTGACTGCTGGTGATGTTGAACATCTTTTCATTTTATTATTGGCCATTTGGAAAATTGCCTGTCTATGTTCTTTGCCCATTTTTTGTTTTTCTGTTGGGCTGTGTGTCTTTTTCTTAGGGATTCCAAGAGCTTGTTACTGTAAGGAATTTAGCCCTTCTCTGTTCCATATGCTACTCTGTACAAGAGTGTAAATGCAATGTGTGGACGGGCGCGGTGGCTCACGCCTGTAATCCCAGCACTTTGGGAGGCCAAGGTGGGCAGATCACCTGAAGTCAGGAGTTTGAGACCAGCCTGGCTAACATGATGAAACCTCATCTCTACTAAAAATACAAAAATTAACTGGGTGTGGTGGCGGGTGCCTGTAATCCCAGATACTCAGGAGGCTGAGGCAGGAGAATTGCTTGAACCCAGGAGGTGGAGGTTTCAGTGAGCCGGCATCGTGCCACTACAGTCCAGCCTGGGCGACAGAGCGAGACTCTGTCTCAAAAAACAACAACAACAACAAACTGTTTTGTACAACAGTACAATAACACAGAGTATTATACAGTAGTACAGTATACTCTTGTACATTGCATTTAGTTTTCTGTCATTTTTCTTTTGACTTTGGATTTTGTTTTTTTTTAACTTTTTTTGTTTTTTGAGACAGGGCTTACTCTGTGTATACTCAGGCTGGAGTGTACTGGCTTGATCACAGCTCACTGCAGCCTCAACCTCCCCAGGCTCAGGTGATCCTCCCACCTCAGCCTCCCCAGTAGCTGGGACTACAGGTGCAAGCCACCACGCCTGGCTAGTTTTTTTTGTTTTTGTTTTTGTAGAGATAGGGTTTTGCCACGTTCCCCAGGCTGGCCTTGAACTCCTGGGCTTGAGTGATCCACCCTCCTTGGCTTCCCAAAGTGCTGGGATTACAGATGTGGGCTACTGTGTCTGGCCTTTTTATTTTTTTACTACGTAGAGGTTTAAAGTTCTTCTGTAGCTAAATCTATCAAGTTTTCTTTTGTGGTTTCTGGCTTTGGGGTAAGGCCTGGGATAGCTTTTACCACTCTAAGATTTCGTAATCATTCACCAATTTAATCCCTGCATTCCAAAGTAAGAGAGCAGCGTAGGGCATGGAGGAGTGTGACCTAGGGCTTTCGGGAGATTCCTGGGCCAGAGTGTATGGCACGTAATAAACAGTTTCTCAAAACAGCAAGCACTTGTACTCCTTTTTGAAGCTACCGACGTTCAGAGATTGGTTGTTTGGTGCTTTTTATTTTTTTATCAAATTCTTAGGAGGCCTCAACAGTGCGTTGTGAGGCCTTCATTGGAGGAACAAGGAGGGGGCGTCTGTCATTGTCAGACTCTCCTGTTGTGAGAGGCGCTGGCCTTGGCCTTGGGACTCCCTAGTCAGGCTCCTCGCTGTGCAGTTGGTGCCTCCGGGGGTCACACACAGGGTCACCTTCATTATCTGCCATGGAGGAAGTGAGGACTCCTGGCATCTTTCCACCTAGCCCAGGGCTCTGCTGTCCATGGTGGATGGGCGGTGGCAGCAGGGACAGGTGCAGAGGGCTTCATGTCTCACCTGAGGAGCTCTGGTGGGCTCTTGGGCCCCTGTGTGGCTGTTGCTCCCCTCTGGGCCTCCGCTTGGCCTTCTGTGAAGGGCACAAAGAGTCCAGTGGGACCACATCAAGGTCACTCTCCATGTGGAGTGGAGAGAGCACCTGGGAGAGATGGCTGAGGGCCTGCTGGGGACCAAAGTCTGAGCTCATGAGAAAAGCCAGCAGTCAGTCCCTCTGTGGCTATTTTCCTTTACAGAATTAGTGACATTGTCATAATTAAAGAAAACTCAAGGGCTGGGCTCGGTGGCTCACGCCTGTAAACCCAGCACTTTGGGAGGCCGAGGAGGGCGGATCGCCTGATCAGGAGTTGGAGACCAGCCTGGCCAGCATGTTGAAACCCTGTCTCTACTTAAAAAAAAAAAAAAAGGCCGGGCGCGGTGGCTCAAGCCTGTAATCCCAGCACTTTGGGAGGCCAAGACGGGTGGATCACAAGGTCAGGAGATCGAGACCATCCTGGCTAACCTGGTGAAACCCCGTCTCTATTAAAAAATACAAAAAACTAGCCGGGTGAGGTGGCGGGCGCCTGTAGTCCCAGCTACTCGGGAGGCTGAGGCAGGAGAATGGCCTAAACCCGGGAGGTGGAGCTTGCAGTGAGCTGAGATCTGGCCACTGCACTCCAGCCTGGGAGACAGAGTGAGACTCCGTCTCAAAAAACAAAAAACAAAAAAAAAAAAAATTAGCTGGGTCTGGTGGTGCACGCCTGTAATCCCAGCTCTCAGGAGGCTGAGGCAGGAGAATCGCTTGAACCAAGCATGGGAGACTGTCTCAAAACAAAAACAAAAACAAAGAAACTCAAATGAAAGAAGGCAGCATTTCCCCACCACACAAGGAAGCTTCCACAGTCCCCCGGGAGGACACAAGGATGAAGGCACCCGAGACCCTGCTGGCACGAGGACACAGTGTCTGTTGGGAGGTCATCTTGCTGTGTCTGTTAACTATAAAGTACAAGTCACATTTGAGTGTTGCTTAGCCCTTCGTCCTGAAGTTACGTGCACACAGTTTGTCCAGGCATGCGCTGACGAGGACTGCTCCAACCTTGTCAAAGCGGAGCCCCCTAAGTGACCAGATGGGGACAGCGAAATGAACCCTGGTACCTCCTGCACCGCTGGGCCTCTGCTGGAAGGGAGGTAGGTCCATGTGCCCCAGTGTGGAAGGAGTCCAGGGAGCGTAAGAAAATGGAAAAAGCTTGCAGCAGAATGATGTGAAGTGTCACCCCAGTACACGTTCAGAGGCAGAGTGGGCTGGCGCGCCACCTGGCAGAACACGCACGAAGATGTTGGGACCCAGGTGAGCGGCCTGAGCGGAAGGCCAGCAAGGGGGAGGGGACGTTTTGGTGTTGTCTTTTGGTGTTGTCTTCTTTTATACCATTTAAAATTTCAAAACAGTGAGCATACCGGTCTCACGCCTGTAATCCCAGCACTTCGGGAGTTGGAGGTGGAGGTGGGTGGATCACTTGAGGTCAGGAGTTTGAGACTAGCCTGGCCAACGTGGTGAAAACCCGTCTCTACTAAAAATACAAAAAAAAAATTAGCCAGGCGTGGTGGTGGGTGCCTGTAATCCCAGCTACTCTGGAGGCTGAGGCAGGAGAATTGCTTGGGCCCCATAGGTGGAGGTTGCGGTGAGCCGAGGTTGCACCATTGCACTCCAGCCTGGGTAGCAAGAGCAAAACTCCGTCTCAAAATAAATAAATAATAAATAAAATAAAAAATAGAACGGTGAGCTCTCCTCTCCTTTGTACATAAACCGACACATATAGGCTGTTTAACAGAAGGACATGAATATTCATGACCATGAGCACAGCCCTGCAAACGCTTACCTGTCCATGGAGACCTGCCACCAGGTGAGGCAGCTGACGCTCTCCATCCTGACCCAGAGTCCGCAGAAAGGGGGCCAGTCCCTTCCCACCCGGGTCCAAGGAGCCCACTTGATTCAGTCTTTAGAAATTCTATTTCTGCGAAAGAATTTTCGAAACCATTTACCCCAGAAATGACTCTCAATGGCTTTATGTGGATTCATTTCTTGATCGTTATGTTCTTAGAATTTTCCTGGCGTGAATTTTACCCAATTTATTACTTATAATGTCAGGAGACAACGTGATTTGATGATGATCTGTTTATGAGGGAGCATTTTAAACCGAAGCGGAAAATAGGCCCCCCAAGACAGAATTATTCAGGAGGCCCCGCGTCATTGGGAAACGAGGACACGTCACCTTGGATTTATTCAAGAGCAGGATGCCTCCAATTCAGGATCTGGGAGAAAAATGACTTTCTTGCTCTGATTCCTTGCAGAAAATACATTGGGCGAGGGCCCTTATTCTTACTAGACACTGTTGCTATGTTTGCTCCTCTCCTCAAACAGGAGGGCCTGGAGGGGTCAGCAGGAGTGTGGTGGGACAGGTGGCCCCCTCCTCAAAGGCAGGAAAACCTTGCAGAGAAAAGGCAAAGGTGACAAAGGCCAAAGGAAGTGAGCATCTCTGACCCAGACGACCTCTTGGACAGGAGCCTGCCCAGGGCAGGGGAGCTGCATGGACTTGAGAAGGTCATGTGTGAGGGTTTGGCCGGGGCACCCCCAGGACAGGATGGGGCAGGGGGTAGCCGAGAGGTCACATGGCCACAATGGAGGCTTCAGCTGCCCCTGGGGGACCTCAGCCTGGGCGTGTCATTTGGGCTGGGCAGCCGGGGACCATGGAGTTCTCCTGCCCTGAAGGGGGCCGAGGCAGCTGCCCTGTGTCACCCCAACTTCCCCAGGACCCTCCTTCCTTGGGAAGCAGCCATTGGAATCTCTTACTTCAGAAACTCTGCTAGAAGCTCATTTTCTTCATCTCTTAGGCAGAGAGGTAGTTCACTTGTTAAGTCTCTCTAAGAAATGTTATCTCAACCATGTTCAGTGGAAGAGGCTGGTGAAGCTGTATCAGGAATGATAAGCTGATAAGACTTAGCTTTACAACTCTGAAATAGGATGTTAGCAGTCAAGGTTAAAGTGATGGCCAATGTGATGAGGGAAACAGTTTCTTCCTCTCACGTTTCCACACTCTTGTTATATGAAGGTGGTGCAGAGTAAAAATGAGAAAGGTCACAGTTTTCTTGAGTCTCAAAAATTTCCCCTAGATCCATGGAAATGATTCTATTTCAGTTTCCCTTTGGCAGAAAGAAGAGGGTCTCTACTGCACGTTCTTGTAGTTTTGGAAAGGCAATACAGAACATTTGATGTTTTTGTATGCAAACCTACTCATGATGTCCTGAATCACTTTATTCTGAGGTAGGGGAGGGTAAGGAGCCTCTGCAAGTCTTGATACAGATTTGTAGTTTCTGGCTGGGCACAGTGGCTCACGCGTGTAATCTCAGCACTTTGGAAGGCTGAGGCAGGCGGATCGCTTGAGCCCAGAAGTTTGAGACCAGCCTGGGCAACATAGCAAGACTCTGTCTCTAAAAAAAAAGAAAAAAAATATGCATGTATATATTTCTACCTACATCTGTGGACCCAGCTACTCAGGAGACTGACGTGGGAGGATTGCTTGAGCCCAGGAAATTGAGGCTGCAGTGAGCTCTGATCGTGCCACTGCACTGCAGCCTGGGCAACAGAGCAAGACCCTGTCTGAAATATAAATCTATAGATTTTTTTTGTATGTAGCAGTTAGTTTGGCGCTGTAGAGAAAAGTAGGACTGCCTGGAAGCTGTACCTTGCACCAGCCTAGGACCATCCAAGGCCAGAAGGCATTGAGGGCTGAGCATCCGGAAGAGGCAGGTGTCCCAAACCCCTCTATGACCCAGAAGACACTGCCTAGCTTCAACCTAAGGTAACCTTCAAAACCACTCCTGCCACAATGCAGCAGTATTTCCCGGGGAGAAACATCTGCCCACTTTTCTCTCAGCCTGCTAGTCAGGAAAGGAGATGGTAAGGTCTACTTTGATGGATCATGACACCCCGAGCTCATGTTAGAAAGGGAAGCGAGATGGCATGGAATCTACTTGTGGCCGCACACAAAGCTGGACCTTAGGGTGGGCTCCCTTTGCCACCTGTGGGCTTCAGAAGGTCCCATCTGTGATGGTGGGTTCAGTGAGGAGGGAGACCCCTTTCCAAGGGTCTTCCTTGCAGAGATGGTTGGGAACTAAGGGTGCGCACAGATTGGGGCCGGCAGATCCTGGGGAGGGCGGCTGCTTTGGTTTTTTTTCGTCCCTTGAATCAGAAGTTCAGATGTAGCATTTCCCTGGGAGTCTGGGCTTTTGATTGTTCTGTTTTCCTTTTTAAGTTTTTGATCAGCAGTGTTTTGTTTCACAAGTGGGACCGATGAGCGGAGTGCTACTGTGTGGTCGCCCCTACATCTGACTCACCTCGATGACCAGGATGGGAGCAAAGCACAGGTGAGCTGCCCTGCCAGGCCCCTGCGGAGGTGGCGCATGCATGGAGACAGCTGTGGGTGCGGAGGTGAACACTCCCATTCCAAGCCCATTGCCCAGAGGGGAGAGCTGGGGGACAGAGGCGAAAGCACTCCCAGACCAAGCCTGTTGCCCGGAGACCCCTTCTTGTTTCTGTGGCAGCAGCTGCGGACCTTTCCACCTGCGTTCTGAAACCGGCGTCTCCGGTTACAATCTAAGAGGTTGTTCAGTCACGCTCCTGAAGGCAAAAGGAGGTTGGCCAGTAAGAAAGATGTAAACCCTAGACGTAGTTCTTAGCGTGGAAGTCGCTGGAGAACTTCCAGTGTGGGCCATGGGGATCACCGAGGCTTTTATGCAGGTAGCTGAGCTGGGTGACCAGCTGCCTGGTTAACAGTTGGGCAGAGGCGAGCTATTTTTGTGCTGTGTGCCGTCTACCTACAGCTTGTGCGCATCAACACAGTATGAACTGTGACGTTTTGCTCGGAATCAAGTGAAGGCGTTCAGGAGTAAGTTTTACAACAGAAGACGGGCTCAGAAGCAGACCATCTGAGTCGGGGGAGAGAGGTGACAACTAGTCAGGCACCCTCGAATCCCAGGCTGTGATTATCTGCAGCCTCTGTCACCCAGGATGAAAGGGGGTGGAAAGCCGTGCATACCCTTGGTGAAAATGCCACTCTTGCTCTTAAAGGATGGAGCAGGACATCTGACACAATCCCAAGTCTCCACGGAGGCAGGGGCATGGCCGGCAGCTGTAGACCACAGCCTCTGGGCTCTGGCGTGGAGGAAGAAAAGGAAACCAGCACAGAATTATTATTATTATTATTATTTTTTGAGATGGAGTCTTGCTCTGTCCCCAGGCTAGAGTGCAGTGGTGCGATCTCGGCTCACTGCAGCCCCTACCTCCAGGATTCAAGCGATTCTCCTGTGTCAGCCTCCCGAGTAGCTGGGATTACAGGTGCTGGCCACCACGCCAAGCTAATTTTTGTATTTTTAGTAGAGGCGGGGTTTCCCCGTGTTGGCCAGGCTGGTCTCCTGACCTCAGACGATCCTCCCGCCTTGGCCTCCCAAAGTGCTGGGATTACAGGCGTGAGCCACCGCGCCCGGCCCAGCTTTGTGAAAATTCTGAAGAATCAAGAGCAGACTGGGAAAGTGGGTCCTTGGTCTTTAAGGCTCAGCTTAGGGAGGTGACAGCTGTCTGCAGCCGTGTCTAGGAAGCCGAGTAGCTGGGACTACAGGCGCGTGCCACCATGCCTGGCTAATTTCTGCAGCCGTGTCCAGGAAGTGGTCCATGGTCAAGGGAGAACCCTGGAATCTGAGCGTGGAGGAAGGTATTGCACGGTCCCCAGACACCCCGAAACATTTTTTCAGAGCCATCTGAGAAGCAGCCCTGTCTGGGTCATTGCGATAGACAGAGGACACAGCGTGGGGTGCAGAGGACCCAGCCTGGCCCTGAGGCTGAACCAGCTGAACAGATCCTGAAGACTATGGAGGCGGAGCTCTGCTGCCCCCAAACCCCGGGATAGACACAGGAAGATGAGCCTGTGCTTTGTACACCAAATAAAATGGCTGAGGAGCTTCCGTCAATTGAGAGGTTTATTTTGCCGGGGTTGAGGATGTGCCCAGGAGAAAGTGTCGGTAACACACCGGATCCCCAACTTCAGGAAAAGGATGGGCTCCGCGGGCTGGGTGGGTCCGAAGGAGCACAGGAGGAGCTGTGGCCTGCACGATTTCCAAAGAAGGTGTGAATACTTCAGTATTCAAAGAGAAAAGAGCAGGCAGTAGGGAAAAATGGACAGAAAAAAATGGGAGGATAGATAAAAGAGGCCAGCAGTTGCATTCTTTTGAGGTGTTGATGAGCCTTCCCTGAATCCCCGTTTTACATGTGAAAGGGGGAAGAGGAACAGTAAACTGTGCATTCATCCTGTGCTCTGCGAACCTGCATCTTTACCTGGGAAGAACAGTAGAGGAGGGAGTCAAAGATGAGTTTGTCTCCAGTGAGCGGAGGGAAGACTTCTAGTCGGGTCTTCGTCCCTTACCTGTGCAGATAAGCTGTTAATTTACATTGTCAGGGTGAAATTCAATAGAACTCTGTTTTAGGACAAAGTTCTAGGAAAAGAAAAAAAAAAAATGTGTGGCCTGTAATCCCAGCACTGTGGGAGGCCGAGGCAGGCAGATCACCTGAGGTCAGGAGTTTGAGACCAGCGTGGCCAACATGGTGAAACCCCATCTCTACTAGAAATACAAAAATTAGCCAGGCGTGGTGGCACGCGCCTGTAGTCCCAGCTACTCGGGAGGCTGAGGCAGGAGAATCACTTGAACCCAGGTGGTGGAGGCTGCAGTGAGCCCAGACCATGCCACTGCACTCCGGCCTGGGCAACAAGAGCAAAACTTCATCTCAAAAAAAAAAAAAAAAAAAAAAAAAGATCTTGGGGAGGACAAGGTATTTCCTTGTGAGCAAACAGTGGGGGAGGCCCCCTGGGGAGGGGAGTGGCCTTCTGTCTTTGCATCTGTCTATTTAGGAAGAAACTGGGAGGTAGTTTTGGGTGACCCAGTTCCCAATCTTAACTCTTCTTTTTGGCATAGTGAGTTTGGGGTCCTGAGATTTTTATTTTCCTTTTACTTCTTTAAGGTGGAGGAGAAGGAAACTTCTCAGGGATTATCCCAGCATATTATCTTGTCTTCCTGGGCTTGAGGTAAGACAGAACTGCCTTTTGGGCTGCCTGTGTCCCTGGGAGTCCAGAGACCCTGGGTCATATGGCCGGACTGATGGCAAAGAAAGCTCCATTCAAAATGTCCTGCTCCAAACCCAGGACTCTTACCCTGTCTTAGTCAAACTTGTAAAAATGTGATGAATACATTACAACCTCTGTAACCGCCCAAGGAGCTCACCTTGCCTGCTGTGTAGACAGAGCCGTTTGATCAAGACAGAGGAATTGCAGTGGAGAAAGAATAATTCATGCAGAGCCGGCTGTGCAGGAGACCAGAGTCTTATCATTACTCAAATCAGTTTCCCGGAGCTTTCAGGGATGAGAGTTTTTAAGGACAACGTTGGTGGGTGGGGGAAGCCAGCGAGCCGGGAGTGCTGACTGGTCGGAAATGAAATGGGGAGTCGGAGCTGTCTTCTTCCACTGAGTCAGTTCCTGGGTGGGGCCCACAAGATCAGATGAGCCAGTTTGTCGATCTGGGTGGTGCCAGCTGATCCATCGACTGCAGGGTCTGCAAAATACCTCAAGCACTGGTCTTAGGTTTTACAGTCGTGATTTTATCTCCAGGAGCAGTTTGGGGAGTCAGAATCTTGCAGCCTCCCGCTATATGACGCCGAAACCATAATTTCTAATCTTGTGGCTAATCTGTTAGTCCTACAAAGGCAGTCTAGTCCCCAGGCAAGAAGGGGGTTTGTTTTGGGAAAGGGCTGTTACTCTCTTTATATCAAACTGTAAACTATTAATGTAAACTAAATTCCTCCCAAAGTGAGTTCAGCCTGACACCCAGGAATGAACAAGGACAGCTTGGAGCTTAGAAGCAAGTGGAGTTGGTTGTCTCTTTCACTGGCTCATAATTTTGCAATGGCGGTTTCATCTCTACCCTGACAATGCCTTCTAGTTTTCTTACCCACTGGTGTCAAGACTTAATTAAAAACCTCAGACGGATAGGGTAACATGGAACCTGAGACCCTGATTTGCGGGGATAGGTTTAAAGTGTATTCTGGAGTTGGTGCTCCCACCCCAGGGGCCGACTCAGAGGGCTTACCTTCCAGCCTAACTGCAGGGGAACCAGAGGCTGCCGACCTGGATCTCACCTTGACGGAGGTCCTGTCATCTTCCTCCGTGGCTGGAGAGACGGACTGTGGATGCTCTCCTGCTGGCCATCCAAAAACAAACAAACGGACAAACAAATATGAGAGGAAAACTTGAAGAGGCCCCACGTGCCAGAGATGGGACAGCTTGAGATTTGGTGAGGATAATTGCAGTGACTCAAAACCCATCAAGAAGTTTAAGTCCATGAGTTCACTGTAATCTTAAAAAAATGATTAAAAAAAGAGAAAGAAAACAAATTGATCATCTTTGGAGGCTAACAATCAATTCATTATCTTAGAGACAGGTGAGTAAAAATTTAGCATTGTTCCTGCCCATATCAGGGAGTTTTTTTTTTTTTTTAAGCAGTCCAACTAATAAATGAAAAAAGATTGGGAGGCCAAGGCGGGCGGATCACGAGGTCAGGAGTTCGAGACCAGCCTGACCAACATGGTGAAGCCCCATCTCTACTAAAAATACAAAAATTAGCTGGGCGTGGTGGCACATGCCTGTAATCCCAGCTACTCGGGAGGCTGAGGCAGGAGAATTGCTCAAACCCGGGAGGTGGAGGTTGCAGTGAGCCATGATTGTGCCACTGCACTCCAGCCTGGGTGACAGAGGGAGACTCTGTCTCAAAAAAAAAAGAATAGAATGAATGAGTGTAGGTAATGTAGCCACTGACCCTCGAAAAAGGGGAGCATCAGGCTTCTGTGCCCCGATAAAGAGCCACAGGGCCTGAGTGCGATGGAGCCCCTGACCCCAGCCACTAGCTCCAGCTGCCTCCTTGCAGGAAACCCACTGGACAAGGGATAGGGTGTTGATCTGTGAGCTGGGGGGGGGGGGCGGTGGGCAGCCAACAACACTGTCACTGTGGGGAACTTGGCAGGGGGTGGCCCCAGGGCTTCCCCAGATCAGCTGTAAGGAAAAGAAAGGGATGGCGTGGAACCTGTAGGGGAAAAGAGATTTAAAAGACGCATCAGATACAAAAGTGGCCCTGACTAACCTGTCATGTTTAAAGATGGAGATATTAAATAATTTGACCTAAATGAAAGTGTAGAGAAGCACAAGGGAGACAAGATCCTGTCAGGACGGTGGTGACTTTGGGGGCTGGCAGAGGGCTGTGGCCATGGGGGTGCCGTGGAGGGGGTCTGGAGTGGCTGGCAAAGCTCTTGGCTTTCGTGGTGGTGATAAAAAGTGTCTGCCCTGTTGAAGTCCATGAAGCTTGGCCGGGCACGGTGGCTCATGTCATGCACGTCCGTGTGAAGAGACCACCAAACAGGCTTGTGTGAGCAGTAAAGCTTTTTTTTTTTTTTTTTTTTTTTTGAGACGAAGTCTTGCTCTGTCGCCCAGGCTGGAGTGCAGTGGCCGGATCTCAGCTCACTGCAAGCTCCGCCTCCCGGGTTCAGGCCATTCTCCTGCCTCAGCCTCCCGAGTAGCTGGGACTACAGGCGCCCGCCACCTCGCCCGGCTACACTAAAGCTTTTTAATCACCTGGGTGCAGGTGGGCTGAGTCCGAAAAGAGAGTCAGCGAAGGGAGATGAGGGTGGGGCCGTTTTATAGGATTTGGGTACGTAAAGGAAAATTACAGTCAAAGGGGGTTGTTCTCTGGTGGGCAGGAGTGGGGGGTCACAAGGTGCTCAGTGGGGGAGCTTTTTGAGCCAGGATGAGCCAGGAGAAGGAATTTCACAAGATAATGTCATCGCTTAAGGCAAGGACCGGCCATTTTCACTTCTTTTGTGGTGGAATGTCATCAGTTAAGGCAGGGGCAGGGCATTTTCACTTCTTTTGTGATTCTTCAGTTACTTCAGGCCATCTGGGCCTATACGTGCAAGTCACAGGGGATGCGATGGTTGGTTTGGGCTCACAGCTCATGCCTGTAATACCAGGCTTTGGGAGGCTAAGGTGGGAGCATCGCTTGAGCCCAGGAGTTTGAGACCAGCCTGAGCAACATAGTGAGACCTCATCTCTACAAAAGATTTAAAAATCAGCAGGGCATGGTGATGTGCACCTGTAGCCTTAGCTACTCTGGAGGCTGAGACAGGAGGATCGCTTGAGCCCAGGAGGTCAAGGCTGCAGTGAGTTGTGATTGTTCCACTGCACTCCCCCACTGACTTAAAAAAAAAAAAAAAAAGGCCAGGTGCAGTGGCTCATGCCTGTAATCCCAGCACTTAGGGAGACTGAGGCGGGCAGATCATGAGGTCAGGAGTTCGAGACCATCCTGGCCAGCATGATGAAACCCTGTCTCTACTAAGAATACAAAAATTAGCTGGGTGTGGTGGCGCGTGCCTGTAATCCCAGCTACTCAGGAGGCCGAGGCAGGAGAATCGCTTGAACCATGGAGGCAGAGGTTGCAGTGAGCGGAGATGGCGCCACTGCACTCCAGCCTGGCGACAAAGTAAGACTCTGTCTCAAAAAAAAGAAAAGAAAAAAAAGAAAGAATTCATTAAGCTAAAAAAAAAAAAAAAAAAAAGCCTCTGGTGGTTTCCTAGTATGGTTTGAATAATGGAGCCAGAAACCCCCATAGCCCACCCGCCTACCTTCAAGAGCTCATCCCTCACGTTCTCCCTCTTCTGCCTCCCCGGGGGTTGGCTGCATCCACTGCTTTCCCCACTGCAGGCGCTTTGCACAGATTCAACCTTCTAAAGGAAGCGTTACACCCACATTTGCAGGAGACCCGCCTCCATCTTCTTTCTCCCAGAGAGAAGCAGTCATATTCCCTGCCGTGGGTTATTTAGCACTTACTGCTGGGATCCCCCCAGACCCTGAGATGAGGACCTAGGGACCAGAGACCCCAGGAGGCCCAGTGAGGGAAGGGTGTGAGACATCGGGGGAGGAAAGCCAGTGGAAGGGTGACGGCCATGGGCAGCTGGGCTCAGGCTCCTGGAGGCCGCGGGGAACATGCCTCGGAACGTCCCTCTGAGGGCTGAGAGAGCCGGGATCACCCACCGACTCCCATTCCTCAGTAGCTGAGATCTGCCCCTGGGCTGTGAGCTCCTGCCAGGTCTGGCAGCTCCGGCAGCAGGTGAATGTCCTCCTGCGGAAGACACGGCAGAAGACACGGGAAGCTGGGGGTAGAGACAGAACTGTCTGAGGTCACCCCGGGGGACGGCAGCATCTTTCTTTCCCTCCTGCCCCGCACGGACGGAGTCCAGCCTGTCCTGTCGCTGCTTCTTCAAGTGACGATTTCTGGGAGGGCTGATGGCACAGATGCCAGTTCCCACCACCACCGTGGCCTCAGCGCCACGGCTGACGCTCATTCTAGAGCCCCTCACCCCACGCTCCTGCTGGTCTGGGTCATTTGCTGGCTGGGGTGTCCAATGTCCTGGCTGAGGCTTCGACCCCAGTGACCTTCCCCCAGCCAGACAGTGGTCGCTGCAGTGACCTGTTTCCTGTTTGCTTTGGGCGAAGCACCGAGGGTAGTGGAAAAGATGGATAAAACGAATGAGAAGATGGAGCCTTTGACAGAGCAATGGAGCCCTTGGGAAAGGAGCGGCTGGACAGGCTGCGTGGGAATCGCGGATTCACTGGGGTGCACTTCACATAAAAGCCCCTGGATACAGCCAAGGAAAGGCTCAGGGGATGCTGAGATTGGCCAAGAGAAATGATTCAAGTGGAAGCACAGAGGAGAAAGAGGTAAACCAGTTAAACCAACCTGGAGCTGGAAACGTGTGGGGTGAGGCCCACAGAGACCTGTAGAGTGCGAGGCAGTGAAGAGATGTGGGAGAGGAGCCCGCTGCCCCCACAAGGCCCTCTTGTCCCTCCCCTGAGTGGCTTCCCCAGTTTCTCACCCCCCTGCCTTCTCATTTCTTGGTTTACATTTTTCTTTTTTTTTAGACAGAGGCCCACTCTGTTGCCCAGGCTGGAGTGGAGTGGCACGACCACAGCTCACTGCATCGTCCACCTCCCGGGTTCAAGTGATTCTCGTGCCTCAGCCTCCTGAGTAGCTAGGATTACGGGTGTGCGCCACCACGCCTGGCTCATTTTTGTATTTTTAGTAGAGATGAGGTTTTACCATGTTGGTCAAGTTGGTCTCGAACTCCTGACCTTGAGATCTGCCCGCCTTGGCCTCCCAAAGTGCTGCAATTACAGGCATGAGCCACCGCGCTCGACCACATTTCCCTTCTGGTGTGCGTCCTCCTTTAGCTGCCTGCAGAGGGATCAGGGGACGTAGAGATGTCTTGTAACCGACTCAAGTTTGGCTGCTCGCTGCAGGAGAAGCGAGGTGTGGTGAAAGGAAACCAACTTTTATTCACATGCTAGCAGGTGGGAGAATGGCCGGACTGAAGCCTCAAAGGAACCATCTCAGCTTTCCAGGCTGAGTGAAGGGCTTTAGGAAGGAGAACTCGGTGTGGGAGACATGTGGGAGTGAGGTAGTGGTGCAGGTGTCTTAAGTAATTGCCCATCCGGAGGTACGGTTGGCATCACCTTGACCTTGGTCCGGTGGTGGTGGACGCGTTGTTCGTAATGCCCCTAGACGGGAGGATTCCGCAGCTGGGTCCTATGCCTGGTTTATTTAAAAACGAGCCCCTGGCATTTCTAAGCAGGCACAGAAGTGAGCACTGTGGCTGGCAGAAAGGGAGGGAAACGGGTTTAAAGTATGTTTCAAGGCTTCATTCTGAGACTAGGAGGGAAAGGAAGAAGAATTTTAAAATCCTTCTCAAGGCTGAGATACTTGACTACAGTCTCGTGCCCAAAATGTTTCTATTCTACGCTGAGACATGATGGATAATTTGGCTGCATACATGGAGTCCAGTGTATGCACCTGCCCGTCCCATCCCACACTCGCAGCCAGTGGAAAAGTGTGCAAAAGGAAGCCAGCTGGGAGTGCCCACCAGAGTCAGTTTGGGGCAGGCTGGTGGACTCGGGAGGAGTCTTAAATATTGGAAATGTCATCACAACCATCTGGGAAGCCCCCTCCTCTTCAAAAGGACATAAAGTCAAAGTGAACAGCTGTGCTCACTCCAAGCCTATACCCACAACCATGGTGCCCTTGACATTCAGAGTCATGGCCACCAGCCACAAAATTGTGACTTACAGTTAACAAAATTGGGACATATTTACATGTTGACTAAGTTGGGAAATAATTGGGTTTTCTTTAAAAGTAGTAAAAGTAAAGAAGAAAAAGTCAAAAAGGTCTGACATCTGAGAGGGTGAAATTTCCTTACTTTAGATCAGCAGCAATCCGGCTGATCCTGCCTGAGCCTTGAGCTCCCCGGAACCCAACGGCAGCTGTGCATTGGCGCATGGTGCCCTGCGTCTGATCAGCTGACTCTTCAGGCAAAATCTGCACCATTTTCACGTGAATTGCAGATGTCCTCAGTGTCCTTACAAAGTTCCTAAGTCATGACCATTCTGTCCTCTGGATCCAGGCTGGAGTTGCCAAGACCAGCTCAGTCGGGGAGACCCTAACCCAGCGGCGCTGGAGGAATTAAAGACACACACACAGAAATACAGAGGTGTGAAGTGGGGAATCAGGGGTCTCACAGCCTTCAGAGCTGAAAGCCCCAAACAGAGATTTGCCCACATATTTATTAACAGCAAACCAGTCATCAGCATGGTTTCTATAGATATTAAATTAACGAAAAGTATCCCTTATGGGAAATGAAGGGACGGGCTGAATTAAATGCATAGGTTGGGCCAGTTAACTGCAGCAGGAACACGTCCTTAAGATACAGTTCACTCATGCTATTGTTTGTGGCTTAAGAATGCCTTTAAGCGATTTTCCGCCCTGGGTGGGCCAGGTGTTCCTTGCCCTCATTCCTGTAACGCCACAACCTTCCAGCTTGGGCGTTAGGGCCTTTATGGACATGTCACAGTGCTGCAGAGATTTTGTTTATGGCCAGTTTTGGGGTCAGTTTATGGCCAGATTTTGGGGGGCTTGCTCCCAACATGGAGTAAACTCCCATTTCTTTAAGCCGTCCTGTCCCCTGCAGGTGCTTCCGAGGTTGAGCTGATGAGCAATAGTTATGAGTCATTGGAGGAGACATCCCAGAGGCACCAGCTCCCCCCTGCCCTCAACTGAAATTAAGACCTGATGCTCTGAGTGGGGCCCCTGGGAGGGGAAGCTCAGAGGGGACCCTCTCCACCTCCACCCAGGAGACCCCAGAGGGACCATGGCAGAACAGGAGCCCTCTTTTAAAAGCCAAATAAAAATTAGCAAAAGAAGCCAGTCATCTCTGTGAAATGTCCAGAACAGGGAACTTTGTAGAGACAGGAGATTACTGGCTGCTGGAGGCTGGGAATGGGAAGGTGAGGGGCCTGGGGAGGTGATGGTTAAAAGATTTTTCTTTGTGGTGATGAAATTGTCTTAAAATGGACTGTGGTAATAATTGTGCAACTCGGTGGATATATAAAAGTGATTGAATTGTACACTTTAAATGTGGGAATGGTATGGTGTGTGAAAGCTGTTATTTAAACAATAGATAAGGAAATAAGTGAAGTCCCTGGGCTGGAGCCAGGGGGATGCAGTTGTTCACTCTACCTGCACCTGCTGTGAGGCCCTGGGCAAGACCTTTCTGCACCCTGGCCCTCAGTTTCTCCAATCTGGAACACGTGGGGTCAGCCAAGGTCTCCACAGCCTTTCTCTAGCAGTCTGTGACAGTGTGGAGTACCTGCAGAGAAGGCACCTGGGTCTCTGAGGAGCAGAGAAGGGGGCTGGGGCTGCAGAAATATGGCTTCACTGTGGGCTTGGGTATCTGCGAGGTCCTGTCTGGGAGAAGCCTTCTCCGACCCGCCAGTCTCCACCTGGCTGGGACTCTTCCTTCGTGGCTCGTGTGGAAATGACAGCCATAGAACTCTGCGTGCTCACCTGATGTTCACCTGAGTGGAGGCTCCTGAGCGTGGGGTTGGCCCAGCACCTGGTAGAGACTTAGAGTCAGACCACAGCAGATGCCAACAGAAAACAAAGGTGAACCCTGGAAACGGTTTGGGGCCTTCTAGGTGCCAGCCTTTTGAATGCAGACAAAGTGAAGGCTCAGCCCTGCCCTCCCTGAGTTGCAGGTGAACAGGGAATCAGTGCGGTGGGAATATGCCGCTGCAGCACGGGCAGGTTCTCCAGTGAGGCGAGGCGGGGCTGGGGGATTTTACAAACCCGTTATTTCAAAATAATTTCAGGCACACAGAAAAGGTGCAAAAGCCGGGCGCGGTGGCTCAAGCCTGTAATCCCAGCACTTTGGGAGGCCGAGACAGGCGGATCACGAGGTCAGGAAATCGAGACCATCCTGGCTAACACGGTGAAACCCCATCTCTACTAAAAATACAAAAAACTAGCCAGGCGAGGTGGCGGGCGCCTGTAGTCCCAGCTACTCGGGAGGCTGAGGCAGGAGAATGGCGTGAACCCGGGAGGTGGAGCTTGCAGTGAGCTGAGATCCGGCCACTGCACTCCAGCCTGGGCGACAGAGCGAGACTCCGTCTCAAAAAAAACAAAAAAAAAAACAAAAAAAAAACCCCAAAAAAACCAAGAAAAGGTGCAAACATAGTACAAATATTTCCCTTCTCTCCTTAACCCAAATTACCCAAATGTTCACATTCAATCACATTTATATCTGTTATTTTCATTCTCTCTCTCTCTCTTTTTTTTTTTTTGAGACGGAGTCTCGCTCTGTCGCCCGGGCTGGAGTGCAGTGGCCGGATCTCAGCTCACTGCAGCTCCGCCTCCCGGGTTTACGCCATTCTCCTGCCTCAGCCTCCCGAGTAGCTGGGACTACAGGCGCCCGCCACCTCGCCCGGCTAGTTTTTTGTTTTGTAGTTTTAGTAGAGACGGGGTTTCACCAGGTTAGCCAGGATGGTCTCGATCTCCTGACCTCGTGATCCACCCGTCTCGGCCTCCCTAAGTGCTGGGATTACAGGCTTGAGCCACCGCGCCCGGCCATTCTCTCTTATTTTTTTCACTAGTTTTAGATCCAATGATGAGTCTTTCCTGAAAAAATTATTACTATGGTACTTGCCAAATGGTTTTTCTGACACCATCTTTTCTTCTATAGTTATCAGTTGGCATTCTATGTAAAGAGGACTTTCCTCTCTCTCTCTCTCTCTCTTTTTTTTTTTTTTTTTTTTTTTGAGATGGAGTTTTGCTCTTGTTGCCCCGGCTGGAGTGCAATGGTATGACCTCAGCTCACTGCAACCTCTGCCTCCCGGGTTGAAGCAATTCTCCTGCCTCAGCCTCCCGAGTAGCTGTGTTTACAGGCGCCTGCCACCTCGCCTGGCTGATTTTGCATTTTTAGTAGGGACGGGGTTTCTCCGTCGGTGTTGGTCATGCTGGTATCTAACTCCCGACCTCAGGTGATCCACCCACCTCAGCCTCCCAAAGTGCTGGGATTATAGGCGTGAGCCACTGCACCTGGCCAACCCTTCTTACTTGTGTGTGTGTATGTCAGTGTAGACTCGTGGACTATTATTTGTGGATTATAATTTAGTTACTATCATTCTTTTTTTTTTTTTTTTTTTTTTTTTTTTTTTTTTTTTTTGAGACGGAGTCTTGCTCTGTCGCCCAGGCTGGAGTGCAGTGGCGCGATCTCGGCTCACTGCAAGCTCCGCCTCCTGAGTTCACGCCATTCTCCTGCCTCAGCCTCCTAGTAGCTGGGACTATAGGCGCCCACCACCTTGCCCGGCTAGTTTTCTGTATTTTTAGTAGAGACGGAGTTTCACCGTGTTAGCCAGGACGGTCTCGATCTCCTGACCTCGTGATCCACCCGCCTCAGCCTCCCAAAGTGCTGGGATTACAGGCTTGAGCCACCGCGCCCAGCCACTATCATTCTTTAGTGTGTTGTTCAGATTGTCCCTGATGTGGGAGAGTTTGCAGACAGGAGTGTCACAGATTTAGGTTTTGAGAGGATCCTCATAAACCACAGTGAGTGCCACTACTCACGTACCAGAGTCATTGAAATTGAAAACGTCGGCCATGCTGAGTGTCGAGGAAGATGTGGAGCCGTGGCAACGCTCGTACGCTGCTGGTGGAAATGGACAATACTGGGGCAGCCAATCCCGAGAACAGTGTAGCAGTTTCTTATAAAGTTAAATATACACTCATCATGTGACCCAGGGATTCTACTCCTACATATTTACCTGAGAGCAGTTAAAATAACATATCGTCACAAAAGCTTCCACGCTGATACATAGACGGGATTTATTCATTATAGCCCCAGACAGAAAACAGCCCCAATATCTATAAACTGCAGAATGGGTCCAAAAAATGATAATATTTCCATTCAATGAAACAGCCTCAACCCTGAAGAGGAATTAACTGCAGACACACACAGCATGGGAGAATCTCAGAAACATGACCCTCGCTGAAAGGAGCAGAGAATGAACTGTGTGATTCTATTTATACAAAATCCTATAACCTGCAAAACTCTAAGAACAGAAAGCAGATCAGTGGGTGTTCGGAACTGGGGCTGGGAAGGTAAGGAGGAGATTGATTAAAAAGCAGCAGGTTGAAAGTTTTGAGGTGACGCAAATGCTCTAATCACGACTGTGGGGTGGCCACACACAGCGCATAACGCACAGTGCGTGGAGCTTTACTTCTGAACTGGTCAGTGGTACTCCGTGTGTAATTAGACCTTCCTAACCTGACTCGAAGAAAGCATAAGCCATTTCTCGGGTTCTTGTGGGGATCGCAGACCACAGGGCAGAGCGGAAACAGGTCGACGGCGTGGGGTCAGAGTTGGGATTTATTTCGGTGGAGAGTTGACCAGACTTGTTGAGTGGTTCGATGCGGGGTGGGAAAAGAAGGGTGAAGGGGACCCCTGGGGTCTGGATCTGGCTCAGGGTAGGTGATGGTCCCACTAGTGGAGAAGGAGGTGGGCTCTTTATTGCCACATCCAGGGGGGTGCGGGGGACATCACCCCACCTATCTCCCTGCACCTGGACAACACCTGGAAATGGCAGGCAGTGAGTGTCCTAAGCTGATTGCCAGGGAGGTCTTCAAGGCTCCCTGCCCCAGGGGCAGCACCAAGACTTCCGCCCTTGGTGCTGGGGCAGGCCTAGGGGTCTCATTTGGGCGTGGAGCCTTGAATGGACCCCTGGAGAAAGATGTTGGGGTCCCTCCTTCTCAGGAGCTCCTTTGGAGCTGGGAGGTCCTGCATTTTGGCCTCTAAGGAGGGAGGGGAAGACACCCAGGACAGAGCTCGGTTGCAGGGATGCAGTGCAAGGATGTTCCTGGGACTGGCCTGGCCTCCCCAGCCAGCCAGGTCTGAGTTCGAATCCTGGCCATGCTGCATACCTACAACTATCTGATCTTTGACAAAGCTAACAAAAGCAAGCAATGGGAAACATTGCTTGTTTTTATGCTTGTTGGCTGGCATACATGCATCTGTACATCTATGTCTTAAGACATTCAGTCAACAAGCATATGAAAAAGAGTTCAACATCATTGATCATTAAAGAAATGCCAGTCAGCCGGGCATGGTGGTTTATGCCTGTAATTCTAGCACTTTGGGAGGCCGAGGTGGGTGGATCACCTGAGGTCAGGAGTTCGAGACCAGCCTGACCAACATGGAGAAACCCCGTCTCTACTAAAAATACAAAATTAGCCAGGCGTAGTGGCGGGTGCCTATAGTCCCAGCTACTCGGGAGGCTGAGGCAGAAGAACCGCTTGAACCTGGGAGGCAAAGGTTGCGGTGAGCTGAGATCATGCCATTGTACTCCAGCCTGGGCAACAGGAGCAAAACTCCGTCTCAAAAAAAAAAAAAAAAAAAAAGAAAAGAAAAGAAAAAAAGAAATGCCAGGCAAAACCATAATGAGATACCATTTCACACCAGTCAGAATGGCTCTTATTACAAAAATCAGAAAATGGGCTGGGTGTGGTGGCTCATGCCTGTAATCCCACCACTTTGGGCAGCTGAGACAGACAGATTACTGGAGGTCAGGAGTTTAAGACCAGCCTGGCCAACATGGCGAAACTGTGTCTCTGCTAACGATATAAAAATTAGCTGGGTGTGGTTGCATGCACGTGTAATCCCAGCTACTCAAGAGGCTGAGGCAGGAGAATCGCTTGAACCTGGGAGGCAGAGGTTGCAGTGAGCCGAGATGGTCTACTGTACTCCAGCCTGGGTGACAGAGCAAGATTCAGTCTCCAAAAAAAAAAAAAAAAAAAAAGTTAGAAAATAACAGATGCTAGTGAGGTTGTGGAGAAAAAAGGGACACTTGGCCGGGCGCAGTGGCTCAAGCCTGTAATCCCAGCACTTTGGGAGGCCCAGATGGGAGGATCACAAGGTCAGGAGATCGAGACCATCCTGGCTAACATGGTGAAACCCCGTCTCTACTAAAAAATACAAAAAACTAGCTGGGCGAGGTGGCAGGCCCCTGTAGTCCCAGCTACTCAGAAGGCTGAGGCAGGAGAATGGCGTAAACCCGGGAGGTGGAGCTTGCAGTGAGCTGAGATCCGGCCACTGCACTCCAGCCTGGGCGACAGAGCGAGACTCCGTCTCCAAAAAAAAAAGAGAAAAAGGGACACTTATACAGTGTCTGTGGGAGTGTAAATTAGTTTAACCATTGTGGAAGACACTGTGGTGATTCCTCAAAGACCTAAAGACAGAAATACCATTGAACCCAGCAATCCCGTTACTGGCTATCTCCCCGAAGGAACAGAAATTGTTGTAACATGAAGACACACGCACGTGAATGTTCATTGCAGCACTATTCACAATAGCAAAGACATGGAATCAACCTAAATGCCCATCAGTGACAGACTGGATAAAGAAAATGTGATACATATACACCATGGAATACTATGCAGCCATAAAAAATAACGAGACCGTGTCCTCTGCAGGAACATGACTGGAGCTGGAGGACATTATCCTTAGCAAACTAATGCAGGAACAGAAACCAAATACTGCATGTTCTCACTTATAAGTGGAACCTGAATGATGAGAACACATGGACGCATAGAAAGGAAGATACACACACTAGGGCCCATCAGAGGGTAGAGGGTGGGAGGAAGGAGAGGATCAGGAAAAATAACGAATGGGTACTAGGCTTAATACCTGTGTGATGAAATAATCTACAACCAATCCCCCATGACACAAGTTTACCTGTGTAATAAACCTACACGTGTACCCCAAACTTAAAAGTGACGTTAAAAAAAAACAAACCCTGGATGGCCGGACGCAGTGGCCTGTAATCCCAGCATTTTGGGAGGCTGAGGTGGGCGGATCACAAGGTCAGGAGTTCGAGAACATCCTGGCTAACATGGTGAAACCCCGTCTCTACTAAAATTACAAAAAATTAGCTGGGCACGGTGGCGGGCACCTGTAATCCCAGCTACTCAGAAGACTGAGGCAGGAGAATCGCTTGAACCCGGGAGGCGGAGTTGCAGTGAGCTGAGATCGCGCCACTGCACTCCAGCCTGGGTGACAGAGCGAGACTCCGTCTCAAAAAAAAAAAAGAAGAAAAGTCCTGGCCATGCCTTACAGTAGCTGAGGAACCCTGGGAACTTGCCTCAGCTTCCCCACAGGCACAGCGGAGGCCATGTCCCCACCACCGAGGTTATGGGGACCTCATGGACAGTAGACCTTCTATCAGTGGCATCCTTTGCACTCCACCCTTCCCAGTCTTAGTGGTGCTCGTATGGCTCTTGTTGCAGCAGGGCCCGCTGTCAGAGGGCTGGCTCTCCCGGAGCCTCTGCACCCCTCTGGGCCTCTGCTGAGCTTCTTCCCTCCCCAACTGCTTCTTTGCCTCCTCTTCCTCGAGCCCCATGGTCCCCAAAGTTGTTACTGGGCACCTCCTGTCCTGCCTGCCAGGGCCCCTGGCTCCTCTCCCGGCCACCCACCCTTCATCCCTAGTCACCAAACCCATCAGAAGAACCTTCCCCATAGCTTCTTCCTTTCCTTGCCCCCAGTGTACCTCCCCCTGCCCCCAGCCCAGGTTGCCTCAAACAGGACCTCTGAGACCCTTCTCCAAGAAGCCTGGTAGACCAGCCCATCTGGAGGGACGTTCCTTCTTGTTCTTTTGTGGTCCTTATCCACTGTAAACGCTGACTTTCTAGGGCCGCTGCAATCCCTGAGATTGGGCCCTTCTTGCCCTGCTGGGATGCGGGCAGAGAACCATCCAGGAATACCAGGTCCAGGTACCTGTGCTCTTGGATGTGTTTTCAGAGAGCAGTAGCCCTGGAATGGATGGTGGGAGGGGCCTGGGCCCTGCCAGCCATCCCACTGTACAGATGGAGAAACAGAGGCACCGGGGGAAGAGATCCAGCCAGGTCCCCACGCCCGGCAGCTGTTTCTGTCTGCAGGGCATCAGGGTTTCCGTCCTACGGCTTCCTTCGCACACCTGCCATGCCAGGCGGGCCCTGCCCACGTCGGGGAGGGTGGGTCAGCAAGACCAGCGCTGCCACTGAAGTTCGCTGTCCCGTGGGGGGCTGAACAAAGAAGCAAGAAGAGCTCCAGGAAAAAGACAGAGCCCAGCAGGGCAGGCGGCTTCTTGGCCCCAAACCAGAGGAGACTCCTCCTCGCCAGCCTATAAACTAATTAATTGTTTTTTTTTTCTTTGGTAAAGCACAGTGAGCTACCAGGACTCCAGGAGACACACGGCGCTAAAAAGGCCTTTTCAGACCAGTCGCTTTCATTCCGAGGCCACACAATACCCAGTGACCATCAGATATTACTGCACTGGCTTTTCAGCTTCAGCTGACAGACCGTTTTCTTTTTTTTTTTTTTTTTTTTTTTTGAGACGGAGTCTCGCTGTGTCGCCCAGGCTGGAGTGCAGTGGCCGGATCTCAGCTCACTGCAAGCTCTGCCTCCCGGGTTTTTACGCCATTCTCCTGCCTCAGCCTCCCGAGTAGCCGGGACTACAGGCGCCCGCCACCTCGCCCGGCTAGTTTTTTGTATTTTTTAGTAGAGACGGGGTTTCACCTTGTTAGCCAGGATGGTCTCGAACTCCTGACCTCGTGATCCGCCCGTCTCGGCCTCCCAAAGTGCTGGGATTACAGGCTTGAGCCACCGCGCCCGGCCGACAGACCGTTTTCTTTAAACTGCTCTGAAAACCCCAAACCACGACCTTCTCTCCACCCATTTCTCTACCATTGCAGGAGAAGCCCGCAGGAAAGGTGCCATGGGAGCGGCACAGTGGGTGACCGTGTCCTCTCTTCTCTGGTAGACATGGTGGAGTGGTAAGTGCACCGACTTTTCTCACATCCTGGAGGAAGCTGTGAACATTCTGAGGACTACTGCAGGCTTCAATACCTCTGTTGGGATTTTCATGGATGATCCTGGGGAGGGTGGCTTGGCCATTCTGAAACACCTTCTCCTGGTGGAGGTGGCCCAATCCCCCACCCCATAACTCTGTCTCTACCCTCCTCTCTCCCCTCCCCTCCATCCCTTGCCAACCTCCATCCCTCCCCTCCCCTCCATCCTTCCCCTCCCCTCCATCCCCGTTGTCACCTCAATTTCCACCCTCACCTCCCTCCCTCCTCTCACCCCATCCCTCCCCTCCCCTCCATCCCCACCCTCCCCTCCATCTTCCCCACCTCTATCCCTCCCCTCACCTCCATCCCTCCCCTCATCTCCATCCCTCCCCCTCCCCTCCATCCCCACCCTCATCTACATCCCCCCACCTCCATCCCTCCCCTCACCTCCATCCTCCCACCTCCATCCCTTCCCTCACCTCTATCCCTCCCCTCACCTCCATCCCCACCCTTACTTCCATCTCCACCCTCACCTCCATCCCCCATTCCCCTCCATCCTCACCCTCACCTCCATTCCCACCCTCACCTCCCTCCCTCCCTTCACCTCCCTCCCTCTCCTCACCCCCATCCCTTCCCCTCCCCTCCATCCCCACCCTCCCCTCCATCTTCCCCACCTCCATCCCTCCCCTCACCTCCATCCCTGCCTTCACCTCCATCCCCCCTTACCTCCATCTCTCCCCTCACCACCATCCCTGCCCTCAACTCCATTCCCCCTTACCTCCATCTCTCCCCTCACCTCTATCCCTGCCCTCACCTCCATCCCCTATTACCTCCATCTTTCCCCTCACCTCCATCCCTCCTCTCACCTCCATCCCCCACTTCACCTCCATTCCCCGCTTTCCTCCATCCCTCCCCTCACCTCCATCCCTCCCCTCACCTCCATCCCCACCCTCTTCTCCATCCCCACCCTCCCCTCCATCCCTACCCTCCCCTCCATCCCTCCCCTCCCCTTCATCCCCACCTTACCTTCATCCCTCCCCTCACCTTCATCCCTCCCCCTCCTCCATCCCCACCCTCATCTCCATCCCAACCCTCATCTCCATCCCTCCCCTCACCTCCATCCCTGCCCTCCCCTCCATCCCTCCCCTCACCTCCATCCCCCCCTCCATTCCCCCTCCCCTCCATCCCCAACCTCACCTGCATCCCTCCCCTCACCTCCATCCCCACCCTCACCTCCATACCTCCACTCACCTCCATCCCCCTCCATCCCTCCCCTCCCCGCATCTCTCCCTTTACCTCCATCCCCCCCTCACCTCCATCCCTCCGCTCCCCTCCATCCCTCCCCTCCCTCCATCACTCCGCTCATCTCCATTCCCCCTCCATCCCTCCCCTCACCTCCATCCCTCCCATCTCCTTCATCCCTGCTTTTACCTCTGTCTCCATCCTGCAGCCAGTTGGCCATCTGCACAGCCAGGCCTCTTGGTCCCACCTTCTTGGTCCTCATTCTCCCAGCCCCGAGGCCCCCGGGGGTTCCAGTGCTAACAGATAAGTAGACCTGAAGTCATCTTGGCGATGTGGGGAGGAGGAGGAGGGAGGACAAAGATCCATAAGAAGTGTTTTCCCCACATCACATTTTTATGCCTTACATTTGATTTTCTCAGAATCGCATTTTTATTCCTAAAAAACTCCACTTTTATTCCTTTGATACAAAATAACAGCTAATAACAGCTTTAAATTCTCAGGTGTGTGTTTATAAGTTGATTTAATGAGGGACAATTTACCAAGCAATGGGGTCGGGTTGAGAATGGGAGCTGGAAGCATCTCCTCTGAGGGGCGAGGGGAGGGAATGTGCACCAGGCCCTGCAGGGATGGGGAGGAACCAACAGCTTCCTCCTTCCCGCCCTCTGATCTCCTGCCAGGGCCCCCATGCGTGGATTGCAACTAGAGGTCAGAGGCTTGGGAGCTGGGAGGATGCAGAGTGGGGGAGGAGGGATGTGGACTCCCGGTCCGAGCCAGGACCTCCAGCAGGAGAGGAGCTGCTTCAGAGGGTAGTGACTGGGGAGTATTTTGGTCGAGAGCAACATGTTCTTGTTTGTGTCTAAAAAGGCCAGCTGGCTGCTGTGGACTTTAAGTTTGTGGTGACGGGAACAACTATAAGACAGTTGGGAGGCTGGGGAATATGGTCATTTGGGAGAAGTGGGGGGTGTCCCAGTTGGGTACGGAGAGGGTGGGCAGGCAGGAGAGAGAAGAAGGAAGTGGACCAGGGGTGCTTGATGGTCTGGGAGCATGAAGGAGAAGCCATCCACCCAGACTCAAATGACGAGGAGTTTGCTGCTTGAGGGAACCCGGGGGCTGGCCGTGCAGCACAAGGAGCAGAGGCTGGCAGGAGCTTTTATCCTAAGGTGGATCTTTCTGCCTCTCTGGGCAGCCTCCCAAGTCTCTGCTCCAGGTGACCAGCTTCTCTCGAGGGCCCACGGCCAGCATGACAGAACACAGCTACCAGCCTTTGCTGCACCGCAGATGCTTGACTCCAGGGACCTCCACAACAGCAGCTCTGTGTCTAATGCTCGAGCTCAGTTCCAAGGAGTCTGGTTGGGGTCACCTTTCTGAGCTGGGCTCCCAAGTCACAGCTGACACACCAACTTGTGCGTTTGTGTCCTTGGTTCAGGTATCTGCTGTAATCGGCTATGCTCAGGGGTGTGGGATGGATTGAGAATGAAACCTCCAGGATGGCAGTGAGCTGTCCTAGTAGAGGTCCTCACCTTGATCACCCAGCTGCTAGCTAACTCGCCAGCTGACCACAGATGCAGGAGAGCAGCTGAGACCAGCAGAAGAATGGCCCAGCTGAGTACAGCCAGAGCTCTTGACCAAGAGAATGATGACAAATGCAATGGCTGTTGCTTTAAGCCACTAGTTTTGGGGATGTTTGTTATGCAGCAAAAGCTGACTGAAACAGAAATTGGAATCCAGAACTGGGGTGCTGTTGTACAAAAACCTAAACTGTGTGCCATAGGTTTGGGACCAAACAGTGGACAGAAAATGGAAAAGTGGCAAGGAAACTATTAGCAAGGGCTGAGAAAGTGGAAAACTGTTCGTGGAGTCTGGAAAGGCATAAAAAATGCTGTAGCTTCTGGAAAAATGGTGTTACATGGTAGCCCAACATCTGGAAAATGTTATCTGCTGTAACCAAGACAGAAAATGCACCTGACAAACTTGAGGGATCTGGTCAAGAAGATTTCTCAGTAGAATGTTGAAACTGACAGGTAGTTTCATTTCACTGTGTGAGATCCAGAGAGAAAGAGAGAGAGAGGTGAGCTGAAATGAGAACCACCCAGTTTGCAAGAGGAATCTAGAGGAAGCAGAGAGGAGGCTGGGTTGCTGGACTGGAATAAAACTGTTTTCAAGAAGTGGTCACGGGGTAAAGATCAAATCAAATGTGTAGCTTAAGTCCTTTGTTAAAACCTCAGAAAGACTTCAGGCAGTGGCCAGAAGAGCCTCCCAGGGAAATAAACAAACTTCTAAGAATCTTAAGGGTATTGTCCCATAGCACCCTCATATTCTGCCCAAGTCAAAGAGAGGACTGTCTAGAAAAGATCTGTGGGCATGACGCTGTTGGGTGAAGAGGACTTGCCTCACATTCATAAGTAATTCACAGAGTTTTAAAGGGAATTGTATTGGTGAAAGCCCCACAGTGCAAACTGAGATAGTTCAAGTTGCACACTGGCTTCTGGGTGCCTAACTTTCGTTGTGGAAGAACCAGAGTGAGAAAAGCAAATCAGTTGCCCATGGGGGCCCTTCCTTATGGAAATAAAGGACTCCTGTGAGAGCAGAGCTCAGAGAACAGTGGACTGCAGCCCTGTCCTACTTATAAATCACGTGTCTTGTTTTTCCCATTCCCTTGTCTCCTCTTCTCCATTCTCTCACTTGTGCTTCCTGGGATCATCCTCAAATACATTTCTCCCATTCCAGGCCTCATCTTAGGGTCTAATTTTGGAAAAGCCAACCTATGACTCTAGGCAACCCATTTTGTCTCTGACTATTTATTATTTATTTGAGACAGAGTCTTGCTCTGTTGCCCAGACTGGAGTGCAGTGGCATGATCTCCGCTCACTGCAACCTCCGCCTCCTGGGTTCAAGCAATTTCCATCTAATTTTTGTATTGTTAGTAGAAACAGGGTTTCACAGTATTGGCCAGGCTCGTCTCAAACTCCTGACCTTAAGTGATCCGTCCACCTTGGCCTCCCAAAGCGCTAGGATTACAATTGTCCCTGCCTTTAGTGGAAAATTATCTAGTGTTTTCCATTAAACATGATGCCGGAGTTTGGACAGAGATAGACATAAAGTATCCAACTCTTCTTTTTATCCAGGTTTTTGTTTTGTTCTGCTTTGAAGGATTGGTTGTTGAATTTTGTCAAATCCCATTTTCTGAACATCACAACTTGTCTGTTCTTGATTGACAATTATGAATAAGGCAGCTGTGAACATTCTCATGCCTGTCTCCCAGTAAACATGTGCACACATGTCTTTTGGGTATATACACAGGAGTATATATTATATATAGGAGTATATATAGGAGTAGAATTATGGGGTCATAGAGTGGGCATTTCTTCACTGTTGTTAGAAGACGCTGCCGGTTTTCCAGAGATTGTGCCATTCACGCCCCTCCAGCTGGGCATGGGAGTCCAAGCTGTCCTATGTTGTTGCCAAGGCTTATTATTGTCAGTCTTTTTATTTTCAGCTGGTCTGATGAATGTGAGGTGTTATTTCATTATAGCTTTAATTTTCACTTCTGCGATTACCAAAGAATTTAAGCATTTTTTAATGTGGTTGTTTCTCATTTAAATATATTCTTAAAAAAACAAACGAACAACAACAACAACAAAAACGAAGAGAACACGAAACATACTTTATTAACACAAAAAAGCAGCTGTAACAAGGCACAGCAAGAAGAAACATACATTCGCACTCCAAGGGTTAGTGCTGCATACAAATATAGCTTTTCTGGCTGGGCCCAGTGGCTCACGCCTGTAATCCCAGCACTTTGGGAGGCCGAGGCAGGTGGATCACAAGGTCAGGAGTTCGAGACCAGCCTGACCGACATGGTGAAACCCTGTCTCTACTAAAAACACAAAACTTAGCTGGGCGTGGTGACGTGTGCCTATAATCCCAGCAACTCAGGAGGCTGAGGCAGGGGAATTGCTTGAACCCAAGAGGTGAAGGTTGCAGTGAGCCGAGATCACACCACTGCATTCCAGCCTGGGTGACAGAGCGAGACTCCATCTCAAATATATATGTACACACACATATATGCGTATATGTGTGTGTGTGTGTGTATGTGTGTATATAGATCTTTTCTTCCCTATAGCCTTGGTGATAGCCATGGGGGTGTAAAATAACATTTTGCAGAAGCACAGAAGGAAACCAGGAAGCAGTCTGCAGTGGCACAGAGCATGTTAACAAAAAGATACAAGGACGGATTGGGCTGCTTTAGTGCAAAATGTCTAGGACAGAACTGTACATTCAGTTCAGATTCTTTTTTTTTTTGAGATGGAGTCTCACTCTGGCTCCAGTCTCTCAGGCTGGAGTGCAGTGGCGCGATCTCCACTCACTGCAAGCTCGTCGCCTCCCAGGTTCACGCCATTCTCCTGCCTCAGCCTCCCGAGAAGCTGGGACTACAGGCGCCTGCCACCATGCCCGGCTAAATTTTTGTATTTTCAGTAGAGATGGGGTTTCACTGTGTTCGCCAGGATGGTCTCGATCTCCTGACCTCGTGATCCACCCACCTCGGCCTCCCGAAGTGCTGGGATTACAGGCGTGAGCCACCGCGCCCGGCCTTCAGTTCAGATTCTAAGAAGTAGACACTAGAACCTGATGTAAGTTCCAAAAGAGCCCACTGAAATAGTATTACATAGTATCCCAAGTGACAAAAAGTTGCTAAATAAAGTCCTATTACACAGTATTCCAAGTGACAGAAAGTTGCTAAGTCACTTACAGATACAATGGTTGTACAGCACCTTTTCAATTTGTAGTTTAGGTTTCAGATTTTCCTTTAAGGATGAACTGCCCCGAAATTCTCTACATTATACTTAAGCAGTTCAGCTACGAGAGTTTACAACAAAGAGGTAACTACTGTTATCCAACCTATTAATTACAGTTTAACCATAAACTCAACATCAGCAACCATTGCAATTATTATTGTCTGACTTGATGGGGCATCTTCTAGACTCATGTTCTTCATGGTTCATGAAGAACCGTGGTTCATGGGCATAGGGGAAGATCCAACTTTCAAGAAACAATGATTAGACTGCACATAAACTTTAAAAAATTACATGCCAGACTATATTGCAGAGGCCGGGCACAGTGGCTCATGCTTGTAATCCCAGCACTTTGGGAGGCTGAGTCACGTGAGGTCAGGGGTTCGAGACCCCCCTGGCCAACAGGGTGAAACCCCATTTCTACTAAAAGGATAAAAATTAGCCCAGTGTGGTAGCAGGCGCCTGTAATCCCAGCTACTTGGGAGGCTGAGGCACGAAGATTGCTTGAACCTGGAAGGTGAAGTTTGCAGTGAGCTGAGATCATGCTACTGCACTCCAGCCTGGGTGACAGAATGAGATTCCATCTCAAAAAAAAAAAAAAAAAAAAAAGAAAAAAAAAGAAAGAAGAAAAAAGACTATATCGCAGAAGCAATTCCACATACCTGTTTTAAGTTAAAACATTAAATCATTAAAAATATTAATACCTAGGGCCTTTAGATGAAATTCTACTACTAACTTTGTAAGTCTGAAATTTTAAGAATGACTATTTAGAAAACCTGGTTTACCTAACAGTACCTTTTGGAGAAGAGAAAAAGAATCTGACTATAAAATACATCAACACTTAAGTGAACTGCACTATGCCCTTGTGGCCAGAAAATTGCATTTCTTTTCCTAAAAGGAAGGCAATCTTTCTTTTTTTTGACTTCTAAAGCTTGACTTAGAGTAACTTCAAACATCACTACTTTTGGAAGATGATAGAAAACCTCTTCGAAAAAATAATTTTAGACATTAGTCACATGGCTGCAATACTCATCCAATATTAATTATTTGTTCTTCAGTGAGACATTGAATTCTTCAGAGCAGATGCACCTGAGCTGCCTCACTCAATGACTACAGCCATTACAAACCAAACTGTTAGCTACAATGGCCACATGTTTTTGTCGGCTTACTGAACACCTGGAGCGGTGCCTCCTGTTGCTCCACCGGGCACCAGGTTCATCTGGATAAATAACAGCAGGTCGCATCTAACAGATACCAGCACTAAGGTTGAAGATGGCACGAAAAAACCGAGCAGTGATGTGTGTGCTTGTTCTGGGACACTGTCTGATGCACACAAAAGCGAACTGAGTTAACGAGTTTGCTTTGCCCTGACTGGTTCTCTTTCTAATTAGCAAATCCCAACTTTTTGTTTATAATGATATCCTTTTTTTTTTCTTTTTTCTCAAGATGGAGTCTTACTCTGTGCTCTGTGACCCAGGCTGGAGTGCAGTGGTGTGATCTCAGCTCCCTGCAACCTCTGCCTCCAAGGTTCAAGCAATTCTCCTGCCTCAGCCTCCTGAGTAGCTGGGTTTACAGGTGCGTGCCACCATGCCCAGCTAATTTTTTGTATTTTTAGTAGAGACAGGATTTCACCATGTTAGTCAGACGGGTCTTGAACTCCTGACCTTGTGGTCTGCCTGCCTTGGCCTCCCAAAGTGCTGGGATTACAGGCGTGAGCCACCGCACCTGCCCTATAATGATAGTCCTTTAAAAAATTCTGCCACGTTGATGATGAAGGGAGCCCATCGATTGCACATAGGCAGTGCACCTGCAGACTCCTGCAGGCAGATGCCGCAGGCTGAAAGGAAGGGTCCTATTTAGAGATACAGTAAGCAGTGGTTCAAAAAACATGAGTGAAACGGGACGCAGTTGCTCACGCCTGTCATCCCAGCACTTTGAGAGGCTGAGGCGGGCGGATCGCCTGAGGTCAGGAGCTCGAGACTAGCCTGGACAACATGGTGAAACCAGTTTCTACTAAAAAAAAAAAAAGTAACTGGGCGTGATAGCACACGCCTGTAGTCCCAGCTAGTTGGGAGGCTGAGGCGGGAGAATCGCTTGAACCTGGGAGGTGGAGGTTGCAGTGAGCAGAGATCACGCTATTGCACTCCAGCCTGAGTAACAGAGTCTCACTCTGTCACAAATGAACAAACAAACAAAAACATGCAAGAACTGGGATTTTGATCATGTTCTAAACGATCTGTTACAGGAGGCTGAGGTTGCCGTGAACCAAGATCGCGCCACCGCACTCCAGCCTAGGTGACAGAGGGAGACTCCCTCTCAAAAACAAAAACAATAGCAAAAAGAAACAACAACAACAAAAATAAATAAAAATAAGAATAAAAGACCTGTTACAGCGGAGGAGTGAAGTACACATGGGCCATGGCCATCAAGACACAAGCTGCGATTCCACCGCTCAATCTGCGCATTCCAGAGCCGTTGCAGCGGCGGTTAGGATTTTTGTGTTAGTGTTGCTGTTATTGTAAATTACATTTAGTCCTTCTTTTCTTTACAGGATATGTACTACTAGGAAACCGTGAGCAATGATAAAATTAGCATATTTGCTCTTCCTCTCCTTTAACATCTAATTTTAGTTCCTTTTTTCTCCCGTGTCCTGATAGAACAGTGACCATTTTCAACCTTTTCAAGTAACTTTCTTAGGTGTAGTTCTCGTGTACAGCAGAGTCAGATTTTGCTTTTTGATATAATCTGAAAATCAGTTTCTTTTAATAGACGGGTTAAGCACATATTACAGTTTTTAGCTTTCTTTTTTATTTTAAAATATGTGGCCGGGCGCAGTGGCTCACGCCTGTAATCCCAGCACTTTGGGAGGCCGAGACGGGCGGATCACAAGGTCAGGAGATCGAGACCACGGTGAAACCCCGTCTCTACTAAAAATACAAAAAATTAGCCGGGCGTGGTGGCGAGCGCCTGTAGTCCCAGCTACTCAGGAGGCTGAGGCAGGAGAATGGCGTGAACCCGGGAGGCGGAGCTTGCAGTGAGCCAAGATCGAGCCACTGCACTCCAGCCTGGGCGACAGCGCGAGACTCCGTCTCAAAAAAAAAAAAAATGTAATTGACAAAAATGTATCTATTTAAGGTGTACAACATGATCTGACATGTGTGTAATGATTATCATAATGAAGTTAATTAATACTTCCATCACCACCCAAGCTCTAATTAGATTTCCCCAGAATGTGTTCTCTTATATCTGAAAGTTTGGACCCCTTCATGAATACTTCCCTAGTTCCTCCAACCCCCCAGGTCCCACAATCACTGTTCTACTCTCAGTTTCTATGAGTTTGACTTTCTGAGATTTAATGTACAAGCGGTAATCACACAGTATTTGCCTTTCTGTGTCTGACTTATCTCACTTAGCATAATGTTTTTCAGTAAGCTCATTTACATTTAGAGACATGACAGATATTTTTTCTAGGTTCTTTCATATTCTTTTTTTTTTTTTTTTTTGAGACGGAGTCTCGCTCTGTCCCCAGGCTGGAGTGCAAGTGGAGTGCAGCTCACTGCAAGCTCCGCCTCCCAGGTTTAGGCCATTCTCCTGCCTCAGCCTCCTGAGTAGCTGGGACTACAGGCGTCCGCCACCTCACCCGGCTAATTTTTTGTATTTTTTAGTAGAGACGGGGTTTCACTGTGTTAGCCAGGGTGGTCTCAATCTCCTGACCTCGTGATCCGCCCGTCTCGGCCTCCCAAAGTGCTGGGATTACAGGCTTGAGCCACCGCGCCCGGCTTCATATTCTTTTATATTTTGTTTTCTCTTAGTTGTTTAAAAATGTCTTCCACAGGCCAGGTGCAGCACCTCATACCTGTAATCCCAGCACTTTGGGAGGCCGAGGCGGGCGGATCACCTGAGGTCAGGAGTTCAAGACCAGCCTCAACATGGAGAAACCCTGTCACTACTAAAAATACAAAATTAGCTGGGTGTGGTGGTGCACGCCTGTAATCCCAGCTACTCAAGAGGCTGAGGCAGGAGAATCGCTTGAAACCGGGAGGTGGAGGTTGCAGTGAGCCGAGATCACACCATTGCAATCCAGACTGGGCAACAAGAATGAAACTCCATCTCAAAAAACAAAAACAAAAACAAAAACAAAAAAAAGTCTTCCACAGTGTGATGTCTTTGTTTTGCCTTTTTAAAAAAAATGTTCAATTCTTCTCATGTTTAGGAGGGTTTATGATTTTGTACTAGTGTTCAACTTTATTAATACAACCTAACATAATACCTTTATTAGAATAAAATATAAAAAATTTAAATAAACCTATATTTTTATGCCTTCTATTTATTGAGACAGTATTAGTAGCTTACTGGGATCAAGAATAAAGTTAGCATATTTCCTTCTCTTTTCTTTTTTTTGAGACAGAGTTTCACTCTGTCACCCAGGCTGGAGTGCAGTGGTACGATCTCAGCTCACTGCAAGCTCTGCCTCCCGGGTTCACGCCATTCTCCTGCCTCAGACTCCCAAGCAGCTGGGATTACAGGCACCCGCCACCACACCTGGCTAATTTTTTGTATTTTTAGTAGAGACAGGGACGGGGTTTCACCGTGTTAGCCAGGATGGTCTCGATCTCCTGACCTCATGATCTGCCCCACCTTGTCCCCCAAAGTGCAGGGATTACAGGTGTGATCCACCACACCCGGCCTCCTCCTCTTTTCTTTTACCACTGACTTTAGTCAACAACATCAACTTTCTTAGTATTTCAACTGTTAAATTGTCTTATACTGTTATTATCAGATATTTTGGAAGAACATGCATTGATTCCAAGTTTCTATGATGAGGCAGCAACTTACTCTACCTCCCCTTATTTTTCCTTATTTTCCTCCAGATTTCCACACTCTCATGGCCTATAACATTTACTTCATTTTTGCCAGTGAGTTCTGCAATTAATATATTCAATGCTCATCATCAATATTTTTTCAAGTTTCCCAGGCATCTCTCAGTAGGTTGCAATTTATCTTTCAGTTGTTTCTTCAAGAAGGGCCCATGGAAGCCACATTCCTGGAGTTCTCAAAACTATTTTGTCTCTAAATTCACGCTCAAAACGGTTTATTTCCAGCTTTTAGAGTTTAAGAAAATGGACTGCATGTGCATCACAGAGCCACAGTTCTCTCCTGAGGCTGCTTCTCTCTGTTGGTAGCTGTGCAGGAATCTAAGGCTAGCCTATTTTTTTCTTTTTTATATTAAGAGACTTGGGCCGGGCACGGTGGTTTATGCCTGTAATGCCGGCACTTTGGGAGGCTGAGGCAGGTGGATCACCTGAGGTCAGGAGTTTGAGACCAGCCTGGCCAACATGGCAAAACCCTGTCTCTACTAAAAATACAAAAATTAGCCTGGCATGGTGGCACATGCCCGTAATCCCAGCTACTCAGGAGGCTGAGGCAGGAGAATTGCTTGAATCTGGGAGGCGGAGGTTGTAGTGAGCTGAGACTTAATTAAAAAAAAAAAAAAAACGGACTCCATAATTTTGCCTGATTGTCTCCAAAGATTCTTTTTTCAAATCGTTCTTTAATCAGATCTTTAAAGTGTGTCTGCTCCATTGTCTTGTTTTTCTTCCTTACAGACTTCTGTCATGCATGAATTGGACCTTCTTTGTCTCACATGTCTATATCTTACTTTTTTTTATCCTTTTAGTAGCTATCATTAATCTTATTTAATTTTTTCCCTAATTTATGTCCTCACATAAGCCTGTCTATATTTTCTTCAGGATTCCAGCTCTTGTTTTTCATCTTTATTTCTGTGATATTCATTTATTTTTCGATTTTTCCCTGAATTTTGCCAGCTCATATTTTCTCTCTTCTTGCCATCTTTCCCTTGAGGTTTTGCATTTCTGTTTTATGGTCTTTATCATAGAGTTAAATGCTTTTTCTACACTTTAAAAATGCTTTTTCACACTTTTTAAAAAATTTTTATTTTTTGAGATGTAGTCTCACTGTGTCACCTAAGCTGGTGGGCAGTGGCATGATCTTGGCTCACTGCAACCTCTGCCTCCCAGGTTCAAGTGATTCTCCTGCCTCAGCCTCCCGAGTAGCTGGGACTACAGGTGCCCGCTACCACGCCCAGCTAGATTTTCACACTTTAAAATATCAGGTCATGGCCAGGCACGGTGGCTTACGCCTGTAATCCCAGCGCTTTGGGAGGCTAAAGCGGGCGGATCACGAGGTCAGAAGATCGAGACCATCCTGGCTAACATGGTGAAACCCTGTCTCTGTTAAAAATTAAAAAATTAGCCGGGCGTGGTGGCGGGCACCTGTAGTCCCAGCTACTTGGGAGGCTGAAGCAGGAGAATGGCATGAACTCAGGAGGCGGAGCATGCAGTGACCCAAGATTGTGCCACTGCACTCCAGCCTGGGCGCCAGAGCGAGACTCCGTCTCAAACAAACAAACAAACAAAAATTTCTCCATCCTGTGCTAAACAAGGGGTGGATTATTCAGGAGTTTTCTGGAAAGGGGTGGTCAATTCCTGGAACTGAGGGTTCCTCCCCATTTTAGACCACATAGAGTAACTTCCTAATGTTGCCATGGCGTTTGTAAACTGTCGTGGTGTGGGTGGGCATTTCTTTCAGCATGCTAATGCATTATAATTAGCATATAATGAGTAATGAGGATGAACAGAGGCCACTCTTGTCGCCATCTTGGTTTTGGTGGGTTTTGGCCGGCTTCTTTACAGCATCTCATTTTATCAGTAAGGTGTTTGTGACCTGTATCTTGTGCTGACCTCCTATCCCATCCTGTGACTAAGAACACCTGACTTTCTGGGAATGCAGCCCAGTAGGTCTCAGCTCTGTTTTACCCAGCCGCTATTCAAGATGGAGCTGCTCGGGTTCAAACACCTCTGACACGTATCCACAATAAATAGAGTTAAAATTTTCCCTTTATTGTTTTATTAATATCTGATTTCTAGGTGATACAAATTCTGATTTACAAAGCCATGTTCATAGCAGAAGGCCCTCACTCATGCTTTTCTGGTAAATATTAAAGGTTTTTAAAAAACACAATGATCCCTTAGGTGATCGTTCAGGTTTTTTTTGAGATGGAGTCTCACTTTTGTCACCCAGGTTGGAGTGCAATGGTGTAATCTCGGCCCACTGCAACCTTCGCCTCTGGGATTCAAGTGATTCTCCTGCCTCAGCCTCCTGAGTAGCTGGGATCACAAGTGCCTGCCACCACGCCCAGCAAATTTTTGTATTTTTAGTAGAGACAGGATTTCTCCATATTGGCCAGGCTGGTCTCGAACCACTGACCTCAAGTGATCTTCCCACCTCGGCCTCCCAAAGTGCTGGGATTACCCGACCCAGGTTTTTTTTTTTATGTTTATTTTTCAGCTAAAACCAACAGTCATTTCTCCTGAAAGAAATTTTAGGGGTCATCTTGGTTTTAGGATTGTCTGTTGCTGCATTTTAACTTTGTAAAAAAGTACATATTTTGGGTGGGAGAAGTGGGGAGATGTTGGCCAAAGGTACCAAGTTTCGGTTCTAAGATGAGCATGTGCCAGGGAGCTAACCAATGGGGCCGCGGTTACTGGCACTGTGCTGTATACTTGTGTGAACCCAAGAGTATCTGGGACAGATGTCAATCAGTTTAGAACATGTGTTTCGCCAAGGTTAAGGGACACACTTGTGACCCAGCCTCAGGAGGTCCTGAAGACAAGTGCTCAAGGTGGTGGGGGAACCAGCCAGCTTTCATACACTTTAGGGGTCAATACATGTAAGATGTGCCTTGGTTTCATCCAGAAGGGTGGGACAACTTGAAGTGGGAGGCCGGGAGGCAGGGCATGGGGGGTGGGCAATGGCTTCCAGGTCATAGGAAGATTTAAAAATGTTCTGATTGGCAATAGAAAATGAAAATGTCTGGGTTATGATAAAGGGTTGTAGAGAACAAGGTTTTATTATGCAGATGAAGTCTCCAAGTAGCTTCAGCAAGAATAGATTGTAAGTGCTTCTTATCAGACTTAAGGTCTGTGCTGATGTTGATGCTGGAGGGTAGCAGGGGGTGTGTTCGACCCTTCCATCATGGCTGGAGTGAGTTTTTCAGGTTGGCTCTGGAATGCCCTTGGCAGAGCGGAGGAATTCATTCAGATGGTTGAGGTTAGGGTTAGAATTTTATTTTTGGTTTACACTTGAAATGTGCTAAGAGAGTAGTTCTTAAATACCCTCAACCCTCCTGATCCCCCCCGCCCCTCCACACACATGAATGGTAACTAGGTGTAGTGATGGATGTATTCATTTGATTGTGGTTGTCATTTCACAGTGTATACTGGATCAAATCATCACATTGCACACCTTGAATATGTACTCTTTGTTTTTTTTTTTTTTTGAGACAGAGTCTTGCTCTGTTGCCCAGGCTGGAATGCAATGGTGCGATCTCGGCTCGCTGCAACCTTCGTCTCCTAGGTTCAAGTGATTCTCCTGTCTCAGCCTCCCGAGTAACTGGGATTACAGACTCCCACCACCACACCTGGCTAATTTTTGTGTTTTTAGTAGAGACGGGGTTTCACCGTGTTGGCCAAGCTGGTTGCAAACTCCTGACCTCAGGTGATCAGCTCACTTTGGCCTCCCAAAGTGCTAGGATTACAGGATTAAGTGATGATGCCCAGCCGAATATATACATGTTTTACTTGTCGACTATCTCTCAATAAAGCTGGAGGGAAAAACAAGTGCATATAATGATGATTTATTAAGTTCAAATAATTTAAACAAGTTCTTTGGTGGAATAGACTGAGTGTAATCACTCAACAGGTTCATTTTGCCTGCTGCCCAGATACAGCTGATTTATCACAACAGGGAGATTGCAATAGGGAAAGAGTTTAGTGCATGTAGAGCCAGCCAAATGGGAGACCGGAGTTTTATTATTACTCAAATCAGCCTCCCTGAAAATTTGGAGGCTAGTGTTTTGTGCTGAGTTCACTTCCGGGTGGGGGGACACAGGACCAGCTGAGTGAAGAGTTGGGACTCTTGACTCAAAGTCAGAGATGGGAAAGCATGAAAAGACATCTCGAAAGGCCAGTCTTAAGTTCCCCAGGAATGATGTTACCTGCAGGAGTCATTGAGGAAGTCGCAAATCTTATGAGCTCCGGGACGGTGGCTGATAATCATTTATGTCTACACCTTAGCAGAATTCAGACCCCTCTCATCCTCCAACCTGGTGGTCTTTCATTAGCTTTACAAAGGCGGTTGAGTTTGCGGGAGGGGCTATTATCATTTACACTGTAAGCTAAATGTCTCCCAAAGTTAGCATGACCAAGCCCAGGAATGACTAAGGGCAGTTTGGAGGTTATACTGTTACAATCTTTGCAAAGGTGTGTGGGTTTCTTTTGAGACAGAGTCTGGCTCTTTCACCCAGGCTGGAGTGCAGTAGTGTGATCTCGGCTCACTGCAACTTCCGCTTCCCCAGTTCAAGGGATTCTCGTGCCTCAGCCTTCCACGTAGCTGGGACTACAGGTGTGTGCCATCATGCCCAGCTTATTTTTTTGTATTTTTAATAGAGATGGGATTTCACCATGTTGGTTAGGCTGGTCTTGAACTCCTGACCTAAAGTGATCCACCCGCCTCGGCCTCCCAAACTGCTGGGATGACAGGTCTTAAGCCACTGTGCCCGGCCTGCAAAAGTGGTTTTAATAGGATGAATTTCACCAGATTTTCCTTTGAAAGAAAAAAAACCGGGCACTTTACTCTTTCATTGTCTGCGGCTTGGTGTGATACTTATCTGTATAAAAGCCTTGCATGGAAAATAATCATTTTCCCCTTCTGTTTCTTCACAGGAGCACAGGCTGCGAGGGTCATTTACTGTGTGAGAAGCCTGGGTCCTGGCTGTGGCCTGGGTGGGTGTGAGCCGACTCCTCCAGGCCAGAACTGGGCACCAGCCCTTAGGGACACGAAGAACTCGCAGAAATAAGAAATGCCAAGCCGGGCAGCGTTTCAGAGAGGAAGCCCCGCTCCCAGGCAGCCTCCAGGGCCTTCTCTTTTTGAATCAATTAGGGAAGCTGTTTGTCATTTCTACGACTCTCTGCGGTGGGAACGTCCCTTCCCTGTGAGATCCCAGATGAAAGGCTCCCTTACAATTTCCCTCAGAAAATTCACTCCAACCATGTTTAGTGGAAGAGGCTGCTGCGAACGTGTCAGGAATGACAAAGCCTAGTCCAAGACAGAAAGCTGCAATAGCATTTCTAATAACTGTGGAGAGTGCGAGGCATGAATGGGGAGGGAAGAAGGACTGTCAAGATTTACCATCAGAAAATTTCCCGGTAAAACTGTCATCTTCCACGGGGCTTTTCCCTGAAGAAAATAGTCCTGGTCAAGGGATTTGCAAAGACCTCTCCCACAGCCTGTACATGAGACCCTTTTTTTCTCTAAGCAGGCTCAGGAGACAGCCAGACTCTAGGAAAATGAGTCCCTCTAAATCAGTGGCTCTCGACTGGAGGTGACCTTGCCCCCAGGGCACAGGTGGCAATGGCTGGGGACATCTGTGGTTGTCGCCCTGAGGGGCTGTTGGTATCTGGTGGGTCGGTGCCGGCGATGTGGATACATGTCTTATTACTGGAAAGGGGTCCTGATCCAGACCCCAAGAAAGGGTTCTTGGACCTCATACAAGAAAGAATTCGGGGAGAGTCCACAGAGTAAAGTGAAAGCAAGTTTATTAAGAAAGTAAAGGAATAGGCCGGGTGCGGTGGCTCACGCCTGTAATCCCAGCACTTTGGGAGGCCGAGGCGGGTGGATCACCTGAGGTCAGGAGTTCGAGACCAGCCTGGCCAACATGGTGAAACCCTGTCTCTATTAAAAATGCAAAATTAGCTCGGCGTCGTGGTGCACACCTGTAATCCTAGCTACTTGGGAGGCTGAGGCAGGAGAATCACTTGAACTCAGGAGTTGGAGGTTGCAGTGAGCTGAGATTGCACCACTGTATTTGAGCCTGGGCGACAGAGCAAGACTCCGTAAAAAAAAAAAAAAAAAAAGAGAAAGTAAAGGAATAAAAGAATGACCACTCCGTAGTGGGGCAGTGGCACGGAATACTCGTTGGCTATTTTATGGTATTTCTTGGTTCTAAGCTAAATGAGGGGTGGATTATTCATGAGTTTTCCAGGAAAGGGGTGGAGATTTCCCTGAACTGAGGGTTCCTCCCCTTATCAGACCATGTAGGGTAACTTCCTGACATTACTGTGGCATTTGTAAACTGTCATGGCCTGGGTGGGAGTGTCTTCTACCATGCTAATGTATTATAATTAGTGTATAATGAGCAGTGAGGACGACCAGAGGGCACTTTCATCACTATCTTGGTTTTAGTGGGTGTTAGCCGGCTTCTTTACCGCATCCTGCTTTATCAGCAGGGTCTTTCTGATCCATATCTTGTGCCGATCCCCTATCTCATCCCGTGACTAAGAATGCCTAGCCTCTTTGGGCCGGGCACGGTGGCTCACGCCTGTAATTCCAGCACTTTGGGAGGCTGAGGCGGGCGGATCATGAGATCAGGAGCTTGAGACCATCCTGGCTAACGCAGTGAAACTCCGTCTCTACTAAAAGTACAAAAAAAAAAAAATTAGCTGGGCATGGTGGCAGGTGCCTGTAGTCCCAGCTACTCAGGAGGCTGAGGCAGGAGAATGGCGTGAACCCGGGAGGCAGAGGTTGCAGTGAACCGAGATTGTGTCACTGCACTGCAGCCTGGGCGACAGAGCAAGACTCCATCTCCAAAAAAAAAAAAAAGAAAAAGAAAAGAATGCCTAGCCTCTTGGGAGTGCAGCCCAGCAGGTCTCAGCCTTATTTTACCCACCCCGTGTTCAAGATGGAGTCACTGTGGTTCAAACACCTCTGACAGTTCTGCAGGGCCCAGACAGCCTCCACCACGAATTACCCAGCACCAGCATCAGCAGTGCTGCCGGTGGGCGACCCTGCTTCAGATTAATCTTTCAGGACCAGGGAAATGGGAATCTGAGTTTTGGGAGGGGGAAAAAAAAGAGGTTTTGTATGTTATGTAAAAATATGTTTATTATCAAGGGAAGACCTCCCGCCGAGACCCACTGAGATTAGTACAGCCTGTAACTGAGGCCTTTTCTGTGGTGATTGATTTGAGACAGCCAGAGAATTAATTGGTTTAAACGTTCCGACCTGAAGGTGAGTCTCAGTTGGTGGATGTGTGTGTCTGGCACATAGAAGATGCTCAATAAACATTTGTGGAATAAATACAGGAAGGAACGCTGGCTTCGGGGAGAGAGTGGGGAGCTTAGCAGCAGTGTCCCAGCTGAGCTACGGCATCTTTTTCTTTTCCCGGCTGGAGACGACTTGGCGCTTGAGGGTTTATGTTGTTTTCAGCCAGGGTGCCCCAGAAAGCCCGAGGATCAGCCTGGGGGATCCAGCCAGAGCAAGCCGAGGATGAGGGGGTGCCCCATAACCGCGCCAAGAAATAAAGGAAACGAATCTTCCAAATTTCACATCCTCCCAAGACACTTCGCAGCTTCAAAGCAATAATTACAAATGCTCTTTGGAGTAGCAGTTTTTACATTTCACTGCAAATATTTTCCCTTATTCGACATCTTTTTAAGAAACCAACCTGCTAGCCAGGCGCGGTGGCTCACGCCTGTCATCCCAGCACTGTGGGAGGCCAAGGCAGGTGGATCACGAGGCCAAGAGATCGAGACCATCCTGGCCAACATGGTGAAACCCTGTCTCTACTAAAAATACAAAAAATTAACCAGGCATGGTGGCGGGCACCTGTAGTCCCAGCTACTCGGGAGGCTGAGGTAGGAGAATCACTTGAACCCAGGAGGCGGAGGTTGCAGTGAGCAGAGATCGCGCCACTGCACTCCAGCCTGGTGACAGAGTGAGACTCCATCTCAAACAAATAAACAAACAAACAAAAAACAAAACAAAACAAAACAAAAAAAACAAGCAAACGAAAAAGAAAGCCGCCTGCCTTCCTCACAGAAAGCGTCTTAGAAGGCGACGGAGGAGTTGTCAGTCTGTCTGCCTGGGTTGTCAAACTTCTTGACGGCCAGCAGGGAGCCAGGGCTGAGGTGGGGAGAGGAGAGAGGAAGGCAGCCAGGCAGGTAGTGTGAAAGGTCACAAGCCATGTGTGTGTGGGGTGTGCATGTGTGTGCGTGTGGGCGTGTGCATGTGTGTGCACTGGTGTGTGTCTCTGTGCACCAGGGAAGTTTCCTCTGGAAGCATGTTCTTGCCCTGGACAGCCCCTCCTCGTCTGAGTTAGATTCGAGTTGTGCTCCCTGCTGGGGAAGGGAGGTAAGGAGAGCGTGGCTCCTCCCCAGGCTGGGTTTGGTCTTGCTACGCTGTGCAGTGGAGGGTGGTGAGGGCTGGGGGGTTCTATAACCTGCTCCTCAACACCTTGGCTTGGAGTGACCCTGAGGGCACCCGAGTCTCCCGGAGAGCATGATGAGCTCAGAAGGAGGGAGAGGGCAGTGGTGGGTGGTCCTTGCCGTGTTTTCAGCCCATCCCCCACGGTGGTGGTGTGTGACCCCTCCCAGGAGTGGCTGGCTAGGACCAGGCCCCTGGTGGGGAGCAGCTCTGAAGGCTCGTTCATCTTAGGGAGGAAGGAACGGAAGGTGTGGTGCCCCCGGCTGTCTGATGATCTTGCTTCGCCAGCAATCTGATGCCCTGTCTGGGCAATGGATTTTCTTTCTTTCTTTTTCTTTTCTTTTTTTTTTTTTTTTGAGATGGAGTTTTGCTCCTGTCACCCAGGCTGGAGTGCAATGGCCCAATCTCGGCTCACTGCAATCTCTGCCTCCTGGGTTCAAGAGATTCTCCTGCTCCAGGCTCCCGAGTAGCTGGGACTACAGGCTCGCACCACCACATCTGGCTAATTTTTTTTTTTTTTTTTTTTTTTTTGAGACGGAGACTCGCTCTGTCACCCAGGCTGGAGTGCAGTGGCGCGATCTCAGCTCACTGCAAGCTCCGCCTCCCGGGTTCACGCCATTCCCCTGCCTCAGCCTCCCGAGTAGCTGGGACTACAGGCGCCCGCCACCTCGCCCGGCTAGTTTTTTGTATTTCTTAATAGAGACGAGGTTTCACCGTGTTAGCCAGGATGGTCTCGATCTCCTGACCTCGTGATCCGCCCATCTCGGCCTCCCACAGTGCTGGGATTACAGGCTTGAGCCACCGCGCCCGGCCCTGGCTAATTTTTTTATGTTGGCCAGGCTGGTCTCAAACCCCTGACCTCCAGTGATTCGCCCGCCTCAGCCTCCCAAAATGCTGGCATTACAAACGTGAGCTGCCACGTCCCGCCGACAATGGATTTTTCGTCCTACCTCACAAATTATTATTTTCCGGCTGACATTTGGAAACTAAAAGTCTCCCTGTGGTCCTTGTGGAATATTCCATGCATTTCTGTGCTCTGGATCAAAAGGAGGTTGCGTCATACACAGGGAAATGCGATCAGAGCCGAGGTCAGGACAGGTAGCATCTTGACGTCATGTTTAGAAGCCTCGCCACCACGGAAGTTTCCAGAAACAAACACTTTGGGGACCCTGTATCCACTGGCAGCCATTTCTCTTGAGAGAGGCCGGCAGTGCAGGTTGAGGAAGGAGGGAACGTGTGTGTCTTGCTTGCTGGGGTGTTCAAGTTATGGTGAGCCCTCTAAGAAATAGGGCTGAATTAGGCGGGAGGCAGGAGCAGCCTTGGGGGCCTCCCTGAATAGCAGGGCCTGACCCCGTTCCCAGAAGCCAGGTCTCAGCCAAGGCTTGTGGTCTGGCTGAGGTGGGTGATGCCACGGAGAGCTGTTGGGTTCTAGTGGGTCCGGGGCCACCACGGCCTTCACCTGCCTCAGCTCTTCCCCTCAGCCGCGAAGCAGGAGAGCACCAGGCAGCCCCTTCAAGTCCAAGCCAAGAGAGCTCGTTTCTGTCCTTTACTTTCCTCACTACCCCCTACCCCCCAACACACTCACAATCAACCTGAAACTCCAGGCTTAGGCAGCTGCTCTTCAGAAATCTGAGAGCCACCTCCCTTCCATTCCATTCTGGAGAGAGCGGGAGACACCTCAGAGAGGCTCAGACTACAGCCCAGGAAGGAGATTTTCCAACAGCGTCCTTCCCAATACGGCTGGTCCAGGTGGCCCCTAAGGTCTGCGGTGGACTGTGTGCATTTGTGCGTTGAAGGGGTGGCCTGCCCCTCCACACCTGTGGGCGTTTCTCGTTAGGTGGAACGAGAGACTTGAGAAAAGAAATGAGACACAGAGACAAAGTATACAGAAAGAAAAAGTGGGCCCAGGGGACCGGCGCTCAGCTTACAGAGGACCCAACCAGCACCGGTCTCTGAGTTCCCTTAGTATTTATTGAGAATTATCTTTACCATCTTAAAGATAAGGGAGTGGCTGGACAATAGGATCATTGTAGGGAGGAAATCAGCAGTAAGACATATGAACAAAAATCTCTGTGACATGAATAAGTTTAAAGGAAAATGCTGTGCCTTGAGATGCATATGCAAACATCTCCATAAACCTTTTAGCAGCATTGTTTCAGCCTATCACATGGGGAGAAACCTTGGACAATACCTAGCTTTCCTAGGCAGAGGTCCCTGCGACCTTTGGCCGTGTATGTGTCCCTGGGTAGTTGAAATTAAGAGAATGTGATGACTTTTAACCAGCAAGCTGCCTTCAGGCACTTGTTTAACAAAGACACATCCTGCACAGCCCAAAATCCATTAAACCTTGAGTCGCCACAGCACATGTCTCTTGCAAGGACAAGGTTGGGGGTACGGTCACAGATTAACAGCGTCTCAAATACAGAACAAAATGGAGTCTCTTATGTCTACTTCTTTCTATATAGACACAGTAACAGGCTGATCTCTCTTTCTTTTCCCCACAGTGCGTCCTGTAGCCCCACAGGGGTTATGCATTCGAATCATCGACATTCAGTTTGCAGTTCTTTCTGGAGGCACACGCCGAGACCCCATTGCTGGGCTTGGTCAGAGACGAGCTTTGGCCAATGTCAAGGGGATGCCAGGACGAAAGCCCGTCTGAGCAGAGGCCACCAGAGGCCAGTGTTAAAGAAAAAAGACGTCATGACACTTGTTAAAGCTTGGTAAGGAAGACTTCGACCCCAGGATGTCTCTACTAGGGACTGGAATGGTCCAGGAATTCCTGCTGCTCCAGGAATGAGCAGGCGAGTGGCTGATCCACAGCCCACCTGAGATGCCAGCGTTGGGGCATGTTCTGGGCATGTTTGTTACTGCAACAAAGCTGACTGATGCAGCCTCTGCTGTTGCTTACCTTGGTCGTGCAGGGAGAGAAACTGAGTTCGCCCGGCACATTGATTATAAGATGTGTGCTTCTGGGTGGAAAGGGGCTTTGGAGAAATACTGAATTTAAATAGAGTCCCTGCTACATGGAAGACGGTCACCTGGCCTGCGCTTCCTGAGCACCGAAAAGCTCATCTTTGTGTTGGTCAACATAAAAACGACAAAAGCACTGAAGGTGTCAACTAATTTTCAAAACAAAACCTCTAAGTACAGTTCAGTGATAGAGTGAGATGCGTTGGATTTGATGTTGTTTAAGCATGCTGTGGCCTGCCAGTGGGGAGATGTGCAGGGAATTCTTACCATTGCAGCTCATGAGGAAATAAAATGATCACCACAAGCTTCACTATATATAGAGTGCTTCGTGTGTGTGTGTGCATGTGTGTGCATGCATATGTGTGCATGCATGTGTGTGCCTGTATGTGTGTGCATGTCTGTTTATGTATGTGTGCGCGCGCACGTGTGTGCATGCGTGCACATGTATGACACACACTGAAGAGAGGAAGAGGTTCCATGGCGGGGGGGTTGTTGACCTGAGGGGCTGTTAGCCTGGTGCCTGGAGCCACATCCTCCCTCTTGTTGGCCACATGGACGAGGTTCATTTGCAGGAGAAAATGAGGCCAACAGAAAGAGGGTCAAGAAAAAGAGAGAGAGTGTGTTGGTCCGTTCATGATGCTAACAAAATCCCTTAGACTGGGTAATTTACGAACAGGCACAAATACATTGCTTTCGGTTCTGGAGGCTGGAAGTTCAAGATCACAGCACCAGCAGGTTTGGCGACTGATGAGGATGCTCTCTGCTTCCAAGATGGTGCCTGGTTGCTACGTTCTGTCCTCACTTGGTGGAAGTGGGGGAAGGGAAAAGTGGCCTAGCTAGTTTCCTGCAGCCCTTTTTTAAGGGCACTAATCCCATCCATGAGGGAGGCCCTCATGACAAAATCACCTGCCCAAGGCCCCATCTCTGAATACTATCACGTTACCCATTACATTTCAATATATGAATTCTGGAGCGATACGCTTATTCAAATGATAGCAGAGGGAGAGAGAGAGAGAGAAGTAAAGTGGCAGAAACATCTGATAAACTCGCTTATGATTGCAGCTCATGAAGAAATAAAATGGCCACGAGTTTCGCTGTTTAGAGATGGAGTGCTTCCCATGTGTGTGTGCATGTCTGTGTATGTGCATGCCTGCGTGTGTATGCATGTGCGTGTGCACATTTGTGTGTGCATGTGTGTGTATGTGTTCATGTGTGTATATGTGTGTGCGTGTGCACGTATGCGCGTGCACGTGTGTACATGTATGTGTGCATGCACGAGCACGTGTGTGCATATGTGCACACGTGTGTGCGTGTGTGCATGTGTGTGCACACGTGTGTGCACTGTGTGTGCGCGCGTGTGTGCGTGTGTGCATGTGTCTCTGGAGCCAGCCCGAGATACCACCCTGCCAGTAACTTCCTTTGTACTGGTAGCTAGCGCGGGTCCCATCTCTGCCCCTTACCACTGAAAGAGTTCTGAACAATACAAGAGCTTGAAAACTGGCTCCACACTTTCTGATAATACGGCTGGCTTTCAGCAGGTCTTTACACGGTCAAGCTCACAGGTCTTTAAAGTTAACTCGCACTCAGTAGTTTGCAAAATATGAGTTTTTAGGCAGAAAACAGCATGCATATCAGGCTGTTCAAATTGTAAGCTTTTGGACAGCCATCAGTCAAATAAAGAAATCTGTCGATCTGGTTATTGGCTTCTGTGTAACAAACCGCCCAAGCTGAATTGGGTAAGATGAAGCAGCTACTATTTTATTGTGCTCGTGGAGCTGGAGGTCAGGAATTCACGCAGAACGCAATGGAGTGGCTTTGATTCTGTTCCATGTTGTCTGGGGTCAAATGGGACGGTGCCAACACTAAGGGGACTTGAAGCCAGACCATCACATATGTGGGCTGAACCGGGCCCAGTGATGATTGTTGACTAAAGCACGAGCTCTTGGCCTCCCGTGTGGCTTGGGTTTATCCCAGCATGATGACCAGGCTCCGAGAGGGAGCTTCTCGGGTTGGAGTGTCCAGGGAATGGTGTTCTAGGACTGTCAGGTGAGGCCACTGGCCTGTGCTGTCCAGCCTCCAAACACACCTGGCCTCACTGCCATTGTCCGCCATTGGAAGCAGTTGCAGCTGGTCCAAGTTTGGCAGTGGGGGTAGGGGGTAGAGACCTCATGTCTCAATGGGAAGAGGGTTAGTGGGGATAGGGGATAGAGACCCCGCCTCTGGATGGGAAGAGGGTTAGTGGGGGTAGGGGGGTAGAGACCCCACCTCTCGATGGGAAGAGGGTTAGTGGGGGTAGGGGGGTAGAGACCCCGCCTCTTGATGGGAAGAGGGGCAGTGGGGGTGGGGGTAGAGACCCCGCCTCTCGATGGGAAGAGGGTTAGTGGGGGTGGGGGGTAGAGACCCCGCCTCTCGATGGGAAGAGGGGCAGTGGGGGTGGGGGGTAGAGACCCCGCCTCTCGATGGGAAGAGGGGCAGTGGGGGTGGGGGTAGAGACCCCGCCTCTCGATGGGAAGAGGGTTAGTGGGGGTGGGGGGTAGAGACCCCGCCTCTCGATGGGAAGAGGGGCAGTGGGGGTGGGGGGTAGAGACCCCGCCTCTCGATGGGAAGAGGGGCAGTGGGGGTAAGGGGTAGAGACCCCGCCTCTGGATGGGAAGAGGGGCAGTGGGGGTAGGGACTTGTGGCCATGCAGTTGTTTTTAAAGAGATGAGGTCTCGCTATGTTGTCCAGAGGCTGAATTTGTTTTTGTTTGTTTTGAGACGGAGTCTCACTCTGTCGCCCAGGCTGGAGTGCAGTGGCATGATGTCAGCTCACTGCAACATCTGCCTCCCGGGTTCAAGCCATTCTCCTGCCTCAGCCTCCCGAGTAGCTGAGATTACAGGTGCGTGCCACTACACCCAGCTTTTTTTTTTTTTTTTTTTTTTTTGTATTTTTAGTAGAGATGGGGTTTCGCCATGTTGGCCAGGCTAGTCTCAAACTCCTGACCTCAGGTGATCTGCCTGCCTCGGCTTCTTCTCACAGTGCTAGGATTATAGGAGTGAGCCGCTGCACCTGGCCTTCCCAGGCTGAATTTGAATGCCTGGGCTCAAGCGATCCTCCTGCCTCAGCCTCCTGAGTAGTCAGGATTACGGGCATGAGCCACCACACCTGGCTTCGCACACCTCTTTCCTTTGTGTCTGGGGAGCGAGAGGGACCAGCTGTGGACACTAGGATGGGTGTCGGGATTCAAAGACCCCCAAGTAAACTGGAGCTCCCCTAAAAGCCACCACAAGCTTCACAGCAGGGTCCTTGCTAGACAGTCCTGCAAGGGATGGAAGCACTATTTTAACACATTGGGGTAAAGTTCACATAACATAAAATTAACCGTTTTTACAAACTGCTTTACTGAGGTAGAATAGATGTCTAAGAACCGCACGTAGTTAATGTGTATGATTGGATGAATCATTGTCAGATGCACAGCTTGGGGGCGTTTAGACATTCACGACGTTGCGTAACCACCACCTCCATCTAGTTTCAGGACGTTTTCAGCCTCCAGGTGGAATCCCCGTCCCTGGGAGGCAGTGGCTCCCCGCTCCTCGCCCCCACAGCCCTGGGAAGCTCTGCTCGCTCTGTCTTCGTGGATTTGTTCACTCCCGACATGTTACGGAAAAGGAATCACACCACACGTGTCCTCTTGTAACCAGCCTCTTCCGCTTAACGTAATGTTCTCATGGCCCAGAATTTCCTTTCCTTTATGGCTGGGTAATATCCCACTGTATGGATGGACCACACGTTGTGACCACATTGCTCTGTGGATGGACATTGGGGGGTTGCCACGTCTTGGCACTGTGAACGATGCTGCTGTGAACATGTGTGTGCAGGTTTTTGTTGGAATGCCTGTTTTCAGTTCTTTGGGGAAAGCGCTTTTTATTTTTTAATGAGAAATCACTGGTCAGGGTAGGGGATGGCTATGAAGGGGGACGTCTCTGCCTTGTTTAAAAGAGAAAGAGAAGCAGAATCCTCCCCACACCCCCCAGTGCACCTTTTTGAGGAAAGGAGACGAGAACCTTTTGCAAAATCTCCACAGGAATCAGTTCTGTTTGGCTGGAGGTGCCAGGAGGAACCAATGATTCCCATCCGTCTTCCAACCCATGCGGCAGGGCCTCAGCCAGGTGTGGTCAGAGGCTGCCCATGCCTCATGTTGGCCCCTGGGTGACCACAGGCCCCTCCATGGGGAGCTGTGGGGTTTAAGCATCCGTGAGCTTAAAGCCCCTGCAAGCACCCTTCTTCTGGAAGCAGAAGATCCTCTGTAGGGAGGGGTCACTGTCATCCCCGAATCCGGCTGGACCCTATGGGCTGGAGGTGGCCATGCTGGGTGGCCCGTGGCCTGTCCCCTAAGAGAGGCAGCGAACCCTGGTGTGTGCCGCGGGGGCCTCTCAGATCACGCAGGCAGTCCCAGTGCAGTGTGGGAGCCAGGCCGCAGACCTCCCGACCTGTGCAGCATTGGAGGCTGCTGGGCAGCTCTCGGGCGGGCTCTGGGGAACCAGCTGCATCTCCAGTGACCGCACCACCAGGTCTGCACCAGTGGCTTCATGTATTTAGGTCTCTGTGCTGTGGAGTGAATTGTGTCCCCAGGTTCAGACGTTGGCTCTCAGCCCCCCGTGTAGCTATTTGGAGACAGGGCCTTTGGAGGTGACACAGGTCAGTGAGGCCGTAAGAGTGGGCCCCGATCTGACAGCATTAATGACCTTCTCAGAAGAGGAGGGGAGGCCAGAGCTCTCCCCCTGCGCAGCCCGGGAAAGGCTGCATGAGGATGCAGCGGGGCAGCCGTGGGTCTGCAATTCTGGGTCTCACCAGACCTGGAACCAGCTGGCCCCTTCCTCTTGGACCTCCTGGCCTCCAGAACGGTGAGAACTGAATGTTTAAGGCCCTGGTCTGTGGCGTTTTGTTGTGGCAGCCTGCGCTGACTGAGAAAGAATCTTCCAGAAAGAACCTCGGGCAGCTGAGAGATTTGGCCAAATTACCTCAGTTTCCCCACAGCCGAGAAGGACCCCACCCCACCATACAGACCTGCTTTTAGCATCTGACATTTTGTCCCCCGTGGATATTTCTGCATTACTTCGGATCCGAATGCCAGCTGTATTACGTGTTCTCATATTGGTGCCTGGGTTTTCCGGCGTCCACCTGGCTCCTTCTTGTAGAAATGCCAGCTCTGCCCGCTGGGTGCCAGGGTCCCTCCACCGAACGGGCTGGGCGCAGGGCCGCGAACGTCCAGCAGGGGGCAAGCGCGCGCTTCCCGGAGCGGCGCGGAGCCCCGCGGGTCAGGCCGAGACGCGCTGAGAATCAGCCGCAAACCCCTCGCCGGGGGAGGCCGCGCTGGGCTCCCGACGGCCTGGAAGCTTCCCCTGTCAGGTCCATTCCCTGCGCTGACCTACGGCTTCTCTTTTGAAAAAAGTGCATTCAGAGGCCAGGCGCGGTGCCTCACGCCTCTAATCCCAGCACTTTGGGAGGCCGAGGCGTGTGGATCACTTGAGGTCAGGAGTTCGAGACCAGCCTGGCCAACATGGTGAAACCCTGTCTCTACTAAAAATACAAAAATTAGTTGGGCGTGGTGGCGGGCACCTGTAATCCCAGCTACTGGAGAGGCTGAGGCAGGAGAATCGCCTGAATTCGGGAGGCAGAGGTTGCAGTGAGCTGAGATTGTGCCATGCACTCTAGCCTATTCCATCTCAAAAAAAAAAACACAAAAAAACAAAAAAACAAAAGAAATAAACATTCTTTCAGGCCAGGCGTGGTTGCTCACACCTGTAATCCCAGCTACTTGGGAGGCCGAGGAGGGAGGGTTGCTTGCGTCCAGGAGTTTGAGACCAGCCTGGGCAACATAGTGGGACCCATCTCTATAAATCAATCAATGAATCAATCAGTCAGCCGGGCATGATGGCAAAGGCCTGCAGTCCCAGCTACTTGGGAGGCTGTCGTGGGAAGATCGCCCGAGCCTGGGAAGTGGAGGCTGCGGTGAGCCGTGATGGCGCCTCTGAACCTCAGCCTGGGTGACAGGATGAGACCCTGTCTCAAAAAAAAAAAACAAAAAACAAAAAACAGTACTTTCACAGTTTTCTTATTTGTATCGATCTGCCGTGTGGGGGAGTGGTATTGCCACCCGTGAGCCCTGGAAATGGGGTTGGTCTGCACTGGGATGTGCTATTCTGGTGTAAAGTCCAGGTCCTATTTTGAAGACTTAGTAAAAAAAAAATGCAAAAAAATCTCATTAATAACATTCTTTATATTTGGGTATATTTGGTTTTAAAAAAATATATTACCAGGATGAATTTCCCCTGCTGTTTTTCTTTTTTTTTTTTCCTCCTTAAATGTCGCTGAGCTGTGTTTCCGTTGGACAGCCCCAGGCCCCGGAACACAGATTTGCAGAGCTGGTGTTTCATTGCCTGGTGGAGCTGGGAGGGTTTCCTGGATGGTGCCGGGAGCGCTCAGCACTCCTTGGCATTTCTCGCTGGTGCTCCCAGGGCTTAGCTGGCTTGGGGTCCCACAATATTTCCCTGATTCCCTGACTACCACCCTGACCTCCCACATGGGTGCCTCAGGGAAGGAAGGAACGCACCAACCCCTGGTGACCAGTAGCTGATGCCGGAACCGCTCCTCGAACTTGGAGCCCCGGGCGGCCCCAGAGGCGGACTCCGGAACTGCTCCTTGAACTCAGTGCCCCGGGCAGCCCCTCCTCCAGGTTTGAGTCTGTTTTGCAGGTGGGGGTCACGAGGGCTGTCTGTCCGTAGAGGCCACAGACGGCTGCAGGCGGGGCCTGCTGGAGCTGTAGCCCAGGCTGTGGTGCACCCAGTGAGCTTGGCTCTGGACAGACCAGCACTGGGCTCTGGACTTACAAGGTGCCCAAGGCTCAGCCCTGCCCTGGGTAGGCTCTCAGTCTAGCAGAAGACCCAGGTGAGGAACAGAGAGATATTAATAATGAGAATAATAGAATCATTTTAGCTAGAATCTATTGCCCACGTAAGATGCGCCAGACCTGGGCTCAACCTTCACCACATCATCCCTTTCAGTCCTCTGTCACCTCAGAAGCTGGATTTCGGGACCCTGGGGACCTGCTGCTCTCCAGGGAAGGGAAGGGAGACACGGGGCTCTGAAGGGCCTGCGTCTTCCTGGAGCCACAGGGCTTTTCCAGAGCTGTTGCAGCGAGGAGGGCAATGCCTGGTGCTTTGTGGGTGCCACTCGGGGAACCCGGGTTTCTTAGGGAACAGCTGGAGTTGGGGCCTAACTGGGAGGTGTGAGTCAGCTCGGGCAGCTGCGCCAAAATACCCCAGGCTGGGGTTCAAACAACACACATTTATTCTTGCAGTTCTAGAGGCTGGAAGTCCCGAATCGAGGTGCTGGTGGGCAGGACTGGCTTCTCTGGAGGCTCCTCTCCTTGGCTTGCAGAGGCCGTCCTCCTCCTGTGTCCTCACAAGATCATTCCTCTGAGTGTCTGTGTCTTCATCGCCTCTTGTTATGAGGACCCCAGTCCTGTGGGATTAGGGCCCACCCGATCACCTTATTGTACCTTAATGCCCTCTGTAAAAATCTTGTCTCCAAATGCAGCCACATTCTGAGCTGCTGGGGGACAGGGTGCCGACCCAGATTCAGCCCAGAACCAGAAGTGTGGTTCCAGGAGAGTGAGAGTGAGGGGGAAGGGAGTGAAGCAGCGGGGCGGGGAGGCCCGTGTGTGTGGGGCATAGAGGTGATGGCTCAGCAGGCGTCCCCACACGGCCTGGAGCCCCTGGAACCATCCATCCCAGAGAGGTGGGGCAGTCTGCCCTCTGCTCGGTCCTATGTCCTGGGGGTCAGAACTCACCCCACGGGAATTGACTCCCTGCTTTGGCGGCTCCCCGGGAAGCCAGGCCTTGTGCCTCGCAGTGTGGGACTCGGTCGGTCAGTCCGGAAAGGGCAGAGACTTCCTTGTGGGTGGTGGGCCTAGGGGTGGCCACGCAACCTACACAGCGAGGGCAGGACTGGACGGCCATGGGGTCTAAGGGTGGGTGTCTGTGCTTGGCTCAGTCCTGGGCCTCCTGCCCTGCTCAGAACCATGCGACTCTGGCTCTGCCTGTGCCAGCATGTTCTGCTCCCACCATATGTGGGAGACATAGACCGTCGGCACCCCTCTGTCAGGGCCCTTCCTGCCACAGGTGGGGAAGTGGGCCCGGGAGGGAGCCAGAGCCGGACGCCTGCCCCTCGGGCTCAGTGGTGAGGAGCTCACACACTCCAAACCCTGCGAAGCCCTTCCCAGGTGTCTCCACCAACCCGCCCGTTCCACCTGCAGCCCCAGGAGCAATGGCCATGGCAGCTGGAATCCCCGTGGGAGCACGAGAGCCCTCGGCAGGCACTGGGCCCCATGCAGGGAGCAAGTGTGGACGTCAAGGGGGCAAGGGAGGCCCTTTCATTTCCCTGTCGATGGTCCAGACTCTCAAGCCGCCATGTCCATGGATGGTGGAAAATGTCATCTCGCCCATTCATGATGATTCAGTCACTTTAGGACGTTTCTTGGCCCACTTTTGGGAGACATGGATTCTTCCCCTGTCTCCCTTCCCCCTTCTCCTAAAGTGGGCAGCTCCTGGGGGCTTCTGGTGACTTCAGGTCTTGACAGAGGGGCAGGTCAGTCCTCAGTCCTCAGGGCCTCTGCTGAGATGTTACTTATCCCTCGCCCCATATGCTGGAGAAGGCGGAGGGCCCCGGGGCAGCAGCCCCACTCAGGTCACTTTGTGTCTCCATCTTCCTCCCAGCCCAGGGCCCCTTCCCACCTGCTGGCCCACCCCCAGCTTCCTTTGCACCTTTCCCAGGATGCTTTTCTGGCTGGTTTAGGGGGCATAGCACAATGGCTGGGGCTGCAGAGCTGGGTCTTCAATATCAGTTCTACGACTTATCAGCTGTGTGACTTTGACTAAGTTGCTCAACCTCTCTGGGCCGCAGTTTCCTCAGATGGGGAATGGTGAAATGAATGAACACGTGTAAAAGTGCAGGTGCCTGTGAACTATTATCCTTCCTCTTCCCTGTGTTGCACAGGACGTATGGGACTCAGCAGTGGTGGTGGAGGAAGCCACCAGACCCAGGCATTCACTCAGCTCAGCTTCTGGTGGCACACATGGGTGGCACCTACACTCAGTCACCACCGCCCCTCTTCCTTGGTAACAAACTTGGGTGTGAGTGGATCTTCATTCCCAGGGTTAGTGGCCCCCAACAGGGTGAATCCAGCACACCTTGGAATCTTACGTTCCCAGCCTGGAGACTGCCCTTCTTTTGCTGGGCATTGCTGGATCTGCGTGGGATTCCTGGGGCTGTGGTAGTTGTTTTGTAGCCTCGAGGAGCATCAGCCTGAACCCCAGAATGGCCAGGAGGACTGAGGTGGAAGTGGCCAGGCAGCCGATTGCACCGACTGGGGCCTTGCGTGATTCTCAGAAGCAAAGGATCCTTTTGCTTTCAGTGGGTTTTTTTTGCAATGAGTGGGGATTTTCACAATGCATAGGAAGGGCTTCTCCCTGACACTGTTCTCCTGCTGGGGCATTGGACACCTTGCTCTATGTGAACTTCTCCTGAGCCACCTGCTCTTAGCCCAGAGGACGAGGTGCAAGCTGCCTCTCTGCTCAGCGCCCTCTCTTGACTCTGGAGCATCTCAGGATCTCCCCAGCCCACTCCCTGCTACAGACCATGAGCATCTGGGCAGGTGGGGCCTGGCACTGGCTTTGAGGCTGCCACGTTGGAGAGCCCTGTGGTCTGGGGCTCCTGGAGCTTGGACAGACGCACCTGGCATTTGGCCAAGCATGGAATTGGATTTGTTTCTGCCTTTATCAGTCAGCAAGGCAGTTGGACATGGAGTGGGGGCTCCCTGGGGGCTGCATGGAGCAGCTGGAGCTGACAGCTGGACGTGGTTTTACTGGCTACCAGGGAACTGGAACCTGGACATTGGCCCATCCTGGGCAAACGCCAACCTCGGCTACCTGTGTGAATCCTGGCAAGGGCTGGTGGCCTCTGGGCTTCTGGGTCAGCCCCTGGAACCCATCCAGCTGCCCATGGGTCAGGACACAGCCCAGCAGCCTCTGGGATGGTGGCCTTTGGAGGTGGCAGGACTTGTGGTCAGGAGTGGCCTGTGGCCTGAGCCCAGGGCAGAGTCAGACCCCTCTGGGGGAATAGCGAGATTTCCTTATCGCGTGCGTCAGGCTCCCCAGACAAACACAACCAGAAGGATGTGGACACACAGAGACGGAGGTTTCCGAGAGGGAGCTGGCTCCTGCGATGACAGCGGCTGGCCAGTCCTAATGTTTGCAGACGGCAGGCAGGAGGCCCAGGAGAGCTGATGTGTATTTTCAGCCTGAATCTGAAGGCCAGCAGGCTCGAGATCCAGGAGGAGCCAACATTTCGGTTTAAGTACGAAGGTGGGAAAGGTTGGCCTCTGTGAAATGTGAGCTGAGTAAGTTCGTAAAGATGACCCCGGGTGCCCCTGGTCCTAAGCTGTGAGAGTCATAGCTGCTGTAGATGGGAGCCTTTGGGTCTGTCCCTCCATGCAGGCGCCTCCCACCTCCAGCTCCTCCCCCGGCCTGCAGCTGCACTTGCCCTCCGTGGACTTCTCTTCTCTCAACGTCCACCCTCCTGCCTTTGAGGACTAGCTCCAGAACCCCATCCTCTGGGGGGGCACTATCCATGATGGAGGGTGATGGGACAGCCTGGCCTGTCCAGAATGGGGGGCAGGGATCTTGTCTTTGACCCTGGCTTGTCTGCTTTGCCAGCGCCCGGGATTTCCCCCTGTGGCCCCACTGTAATCATGGAGCTATTTGTACACACCCTGAGTTGCCCGTCCCCCCAACGCAGCCTGGTCCCAGGGGACCATCTGCCTTGTCCAACCGACTACAGCCCCCAGCCCAGGACACGGTTTGTAGCAGGTGCACAAAAATATTTGTTGAACAAATGAATGAAAACGCCTCTACAGCTCCTGGTGTGGTCTGCTGTGCCGTGCCTCAGTATCCCATCTGAATGTGGATGATAGTGTATTTGCTGTGAGAATCACATGAGATAATCCAGGTGAAGAGTGTAACCCAGTGCCTGGCCTGCAGCATTCAACAGGCGGGTGTGGGCCTGGAGTTGTTATTCCACCACAACCACAACCACAAGGTGCGTCATGGGCTACCACTCACATTGCCAACTGTGCCAGGTCCTTGCTGGGTTGTGGCCTCCACCAGGCCCAGAGGAGGCTCCCAGGTGAGGCACTCTGAGGGAACAGGGAGCTTCTTTCATGCAGGGGCATCATTGCCGTGGACTGAGTGAGGACGATCCTCCCTGGGAGGGGCTGGGACCAGGGATCTGGCTCAGGGCACAGGCTTGGGATGGGCATGGCCTCCACCCTGTGCGTCTGCCCTGTCCCTGCGCCAGCAGTGTGCCACTTCCTGCAGACTGCCTTGGCACCGGGCGCACTGGGAGAGGTCGTGCCGCGCTTCCCTGCTGGGCTGTACTCCTCCTGAAAGGAAGACAAATGAATTTTAATTTGTTCCAACTTGTCACAGAAATCCCCCTGGAGAAACTGGGTCACCAAGCACAGAAATCATCAGCTGGCTGCACCTCTCAGTCCTTTCCCATCAACAGGCCCTGGTTCTTCCTGACCACACCGGGGCCCTGGTGGAGGTCCCTGTGGACCCCAGGCCGATGCTCAGGGTTCCAGAAGTGGATGGGCCTTGGGGAGATACAGGGCAGCCCAGGAACAGAATTCTGCACCCTTGGAGCTCTGAGGGGCCTTGGGGAGGCTGATCTCCACTCCACCTGCTTTGAGAAGGTGAGGATGTGGTCCAGAGAAGGGAAGGGACTTGCCTAGGGTCACACAGTGCGTCCAAGCTGAGACAGGTGTGAAGCCCCTCGGACTCCTAGTGCGGTGAGCGTTGGAAGGGGTGGCTCGTGCCCCAGCCTCAGTCCTGCGGACACTGTCTCCATCTCACTCTCTGCCAGCTGCTGACACGTCTCTGGTGGCACCCTTCCTGTAAAATGTGATGATCACACCTACTTTCCAGGTGTGTGCCTGTGAAGGCGGCTGCCCCCAACCTTTATGGCACCAGGGACGGGTTTCGTGGAAGACAATTTTTCCATGGAGAGGGTGAGGGTGGTTTCGGGATCAACCTGTTTTACCTCAGATCATCAGGCATGAGATTCTCATCAGGAGCGTGCAACCTAGATCCCTCGTGTGTGCAGTTCGCAATAGGGTTCTTGCTCCTAGAAGAATCTAATGCCGCCACTGATCTGACAGGAAGTGGAGCTCAGGCAGTCACGCTCGTTTGGCCGCCGCTCACCTCCTGCTGTGTGGCCCGGTTCCTAACAGGCCGTGGAGCAGTACCTGTCTGTGGCCTGGAGTTTGGGGACCCCTGTGTTAGGGGAGTCTATGTGTCCCAGGTGTCCACAGGCTTCTGGGGGTGGGCTCAGAGTGCTGGCAGGTCCTCAGTGTTCTCTCCCACCTCCCAGATTTTCTCCCACCTCCCAGACTCTCTCCCACCTCCCAGATTCTCTCCCACCTCCCAGATCCCAGGTGCACTCAGGGTTCAAGACTGGGAATGTCCAGTTGCAACAGGTGGACACTCAAGTCCCCCCAGGTCAGCGTGTCAAGCCTCCGCAGGTAACCCCAAGGTCACTGCGTTTGTGAAAGGGACCTTGCCCAGCTGCCTGCAGCAGGCCCGAGTCTGGGGTCGGCTCAGCCACTCTGGGCCGTGCACTCTTGGCCAAGGCGGTTTCCTTTATCTCATTGAGTCTCAGTTTCTCCATCCATTTAACTGAGGAGATGGAGGCCTAACAAACACCCCTGTGTGGGGCTCAGTGAGTGGGGTTTGTGGGGGCACGTGAAGCGTCCCAGAACCTGCCAACTCCAGGAGGCCAGGGCTATGGTGATGGCCAAGCCTGCCAAGGGCGGATCTGAGCAGCCCTGAGATGGACGTTTTTGGAATTAATGGCATTTGGGTCCTTGAATTTTACTTGGTGAAGGGAGAGGACAAGTGGAGGCCTCAGAGGGTCAAGTGAGTCACCCCAGGCAGGGATACCACCCTGCTCTGGGCTCAGGGGTTTTTTCAACCCTGGAGATTTTCTGCAGGCAGGGTTGCCCCAGGGCTCTGGCCAAATTACGAGACACTCTATTGGGAAGGTGACAGGGCCAGGGCTGGAAGCAGCCCAAGCCAGAATTTCTATCTCTGATGAGATTTCCCTGGTCAGCACCTTAATGAACACAGGGCTGCTGGGGCTCCAGGGCTGTGCACGCTGGCTTAATTACTCCTGGCTCTTGGCTCTGCTTGGCACATGTTTGCTTGTCTGGGCTCGTTGTCCTTAGGCCTCCCGTCTTGGCTCCAGGCCCAGGTCTTGCCTCTGTGTACCTCCTGCTCCTCTGCATAGTACACAGTCCCTCTGCTTATGTGCTGAGAAACCATCCACCTGTCCATTCACTCTTTCTCCATGCCATCCATCCATCCATCCATGCATGCATGCCTCCATCCATCCACACACCCGTCCTTGCATCCATCCATTCACTTGTGCATGCATACACGCATCCACCCACCTTTCTATCCATCCATCCACCACTCATCCATCCACCCTTCCATCCACCACCCATCCACCCTTCCATCCACCCATCCACCACCCATCTACCCACTCATCCATCCACCCTTCCATCCATCCATCCATCCATCCATCCATCCATCCATCCATCCATCCATCCACCCATCCACTCATCCATCCATCCACCCACCCATCCATCCATCCACCCTTCCATCCACCACCCATCCACCCTTCCATCCACCCATCCACCACCCATCTACCCACTCATCCATCCACCCTTCCATCCATCCATCCACCCATCCACTCATCCATCCATCCACCCACCCATCCATCCATCCACCCTTCCATCCACCCTTCCATCCACCCATCCACCACCCATCTACCCACTCATCCATCCACCCATCCACCCACCCATCCATCCATCCATCCACCCATCCACCCATCCATCCATCCACCCTTCTATCCACCCATCCATCCATCCACCCTTCCATCCATCCATCCACCCACTCACCCATCCACACTTGCATCCCCTCATTCTACAAGTTTTCCTTGAATAACTCAAACACGCCAGTCTAGAGCTGGGGGTTGGGAGGAAAAGACTCAAGGGAAAGAGCCAGGTCCAGTCTCTGCCCTCACAGAGCCACAGTCTGCTGGGGTGACAGACAAGCAAAGTGGCTGCACCCGTCCAGGTGGAGAAGGGTTGGCTGCCAGCAGCACTGGGTGCTAAGAGGGTCAGGGAGGTTGTGTCATGTGGAGGGGTGGGGCTTCCTGGAGAACAAAGCCAAGATACTGGAGGCCTCGTCTCCTGGGCAAAACTAGCTCTGCCCATGGTGTCTTTTGATATGATGAGGAGGAGACAGCACAAGTGTCCGTGTTGACCGCCCACATGGGGGTGGTGCTGCCAACCTGCCCACGAGCCATCTGCCTGGTTCCTTCGCTTCCCTGAGCACGCTGGAGCCTGTGGGCTGCCTTGCTCCCTGCATAGTGGGCAGATGCACATGTGGGCCTTGGGCTTCTGCCCCACAAGGTGCCCAGCGGGCTGGTATCCTTATGAAGGGGCAGCCTGGTGAGGTCAGTGAGACCTGGGATGCTCCTCCCGGGGGCACAGCACCTTACAGTTCGGGAGGTGCTTCTGTCTTCAGTGTTTTGTTCAGTTCCTGTGACCGTCCATCCTGGGAGGGGCAAGGCAGGGCCCCTTGCTGCCTCCTAGAAGTGAAGACTGGGGCCCAGATGTCAGTGAGCGTGCACGGCAGAGCCTTCAGGGGCAGGGCTGGGACGGGGCCTCGAGTTCTGTGTGCTTCAACTCCTCCTCCGAAGGAGCAGGGGTGGTGCAGTGGGAGGGCACAGGCGGGGGAGCAGGGGTGGTGCAGTGGGAGGGCACAGGCGGGGGAGCAGGGACGGTGCAGTGGGAGGGCACAGGGCTCCAGAGTTGAAAGCACTGGTGTCCCATGGGTGTGGTTTTCACCCACAGTGGGCCAGGTTAAGCACATGGGGTGTGGGCATGGGCAGAATGGTGGAGGTCAGTGCCCTGGACGCAGCGATGGTGTCTCCTGCCAGGCTGTTTACTTTGGCAAACAGTGCTTTTGTGTGTGTGTGTGTGTGTGTGTGTGTGTGTGTGCGTTCTTAAAATACATGTCATCCCTCCAGGCCTTGGGAAGGCATTGAGCCGAGCACCTGCTAATGAGCTGGAGGCTCAGTTGGTCACTGTACACACCCTTGAGCTCCCACCGCGGGCCGGGCCCTGTGCCTGTGGGGAGTCAGTCTCGGGGCTGTCCTTGGAGGCACTCTTGCCTTTTGGGGCTGGGCCATCCTTGGTTGCGAGGGGCCGGCCTGTGCGTTGTTGGGGGTTGAGCAGCATCCCCAGCCTCTGCCTACTCGATGCAGCAGCTCCCCGTCAGCTGTGGCAACCCAAGTGTCCCAGGTATTGGGGGCTGTAGAGGGGCCCGTCTATAGCCATGAACACAGCAGACCCTCTGCTGCCCTCCTGGTGCTCACAGCGGGTGGGGGACAGAGAAGAAATGGGACAGTTGCACTCCTGGGTGATCCCTTCAAAGACGGGGGAGCCCTGGAGGCTGTGGGGTACCCTTGGGGTACAGGCGAGTCATGGGGGGAGGCGGCTTCTCAGCTGAAATCAGAGGCTCCACAGGAGACATTCAGATGAAGAGACAGGGGAGCAGGCGTCCCAAGGCCTAGAGGCAGGCGAGGTGGGCACCAGCCGGGGGCCGGGTTGGGTGTGGGGGCCGGGAGGGGGCCTAACCATTCCCAGAGCAGTGGGCAGGAGGGGCCATGGGAGGCCCCTTTGTGGTCTGGCCCCTGTTCTGGCTGATGAGGGACTGGGTGGGAAGGGGGGCCAGGAGACAGGGTCTCGGGCATGTGGGAGGAGAAGGGTCCTTTGCCCAGCTGGGGAGCTAGGGTGTCAGGCAAGGCAGGCCATGTCCAGGGCACCTGGTGACCCCTGACTCAGCTATCTCACTTCTTTTCCTCACTTCCCCTGACCGCTTGAGGTCTGTGCTCTTGGAAGCACCTGCTCTGGCCTCTGGCAGGACGAGAGCAGAGCAGTCGGGAGCTTCCGTGGAGGGCAGCCTGACCTGGCAGATCCCTGAAGGCGATAATTAGAGGCTCAGGCTCACAGCTGCATTAGAAAAGCTAGGAAGCCCAAAGGGCCTCAGCAGGGAAAGCCATTAGTCACCGGCCTGACTGCCCTGGCCGGGTCTGGTTGACCTGGGCAAGGACCTGGCTGTGTCATCTGGCTCCAGCTTGTGGATGCTGCCTCTGTGGGCTGGCGGTGGGGCAGGCTCACCCCACTGGGGCTGGGGCAGTGGGGCCAGCCAGGCCTCACCAACACATTGACGCCACCCTCCTTCCTACTGAAGAGCTCGTGGAGTGGAGGCGGCGTCCTGCTCTCCCCTTCCTTGTGGAGGGACCTGGAGGGAGGCTGTGTTGGCTGCAGGTCCTCCCTGAGGGACACTTCCTGGCCCCTCCGCTTTCTCCTGTTGTTCCCAGGCTGGAGCTCCTGGCCCATGCGCTCCTGCTGTTCCAGGATGGAATCATCCCATTTCTAGGGGCTGCCTGAGAGGAGATAGGGCAGGGCCGGAGAACTGGCCATTAACAGTGGGACCCTGGGGGACAACAGAAAATCAACACCCTCCAGTGTGTTGGAGACAAGATTTCCTAACACATGCACAGACAGCCTTCTCTTCCAGGATGGCCCATGGGCTCTGCCCTCTGTGGGGAGTTTGGGGCTTGGCAGTCTGGCTGCTGGTGGGTGAGGGGGTATGGGGAGAGGGCAGGAGAGGTGGGGAGGAGGCAGGAGGCCAGAGGCTGGCGTGGGGCTGGTCTCCCGGACTCCTGGTGTCACGAAGCACCTGGGTGTGGGCACAGAGGCCATGAAACCACATAAGGCTGAACGCCCAAGGGGCTGAGAGAGCAGGTGGCAGGGACTCGGGCTCGGGGAAGGAGATTTTGGGGGCTTCAGAGGGCAGGGGGCTCTGGAACATATGTGGGGTGTGACAGAAGAAACAAAATCCAAGGACTTTGTGGAGTCTCTGTGCTCCATGAATCAAGTGGATTCTATCTTTTTAAAGAAGCCTAAATAAAGACCAGAATTTTTTTATTAGTGCATTTCGGTGGTTGGACTGTGGGTCTTTGAACTGGACCTTGGCAGACCCTGGGATAGAAGTCTTGGGGAAAGGAGAGCATGGGCATCCCACGATCTGCCCCGGCGCCCCGAGGCAGGCGTGCCTGCTTTGGAAGCCTCGGTGCAGCCGCCTGGAGGAGAGGAGCTGGCGCAGGTGTCCATGGCGATGCTCTTCGTGGTGTGGAGTGGGCGTCTCGTGGATGTCTGTCTCTTGGGGTGCGATGTTGTGTACAGCGCCCGTGGCACATACAGAAGTGGGGCTCAGACACCCACAAGGCTTGAGGCTTCCTGGGAACTCAGAATCGAGGTTGAGCCACTTTGACAGGGTTCTTTGAGGGGCAGGGGTCCCCTTACCTCTGGATCACACCACACTGGGCAGAGCGCTTCATGGCATCCAGGAGGAAGTTACTTGTTCACGCTACAGTGCTGGAGAGTGGGTGAGTCCGATGTGCCCCTGGGGCTGCCACCTTCTCCTTCACCCTCTGCATGAGATCCTGACACTCTGCAGGACCCCTGGCTCTATCCCCACATTCCCACCCTCCTAACTGCCTCACTGAAGCCCCTAGCACCCTGCCTTCATCCTCTCTAGCCTAAAGCTACCGATGGTGGCCACAAAGCTGGAACATTCCCCGTGGCTCAGGCTGGTATTTGAGACCCTGGGCTTTTGATCTTGCCTCTTGGTACCCCCAGCCCCCAACACACCTGCTCCAGCTACACCATCCATGGAGCACGCTGGGTGCGGCCGCCTCTGGCCATGCTGTGCCCTAGTGCCCTCACCTGCCTTCCTTTAGGGCACAGCCGGGTCCACCTGCCTGGAGAACCCCCACCCTGTCCCCATGGCTGCCCCCTCCTTTGGCTCCTCTCCACATCTCCTGCACTCAGCACCCAGCACCACATCTGGTGCACGCTAGCTTAGTTAGGGGCACCTGCATGCTGTCCTCTGGTCCCTACCACTGAGCTCAGTCCCAGAGGCCCTAGTGCTATCCGGGTTGGTCAGAGCCTCTGCAGAGAGCAGGCAGGCCTCCCGAGCAGGCCTGGAACCATCCCCAAAGCAGGGGGCAGTCCTGGGAGACCCCTGCCCTCTGGGCTGGGGACGTGACTCCAGTCCCAGTCTGGAGGTTGAGCTGTCCAGGGTAGAAGCTGGGAGGACCTTAGGGGTCCCAGGGGTGGGAGTGGAGAGGACCCCCTGCAGAAGCTGTGGTCTGGACCCATCTTCTGTATCTCCTGCCCCCCAGACTGGTGGCTCCCCCTCCTTCCCTAGAGCAAGGCACTGCCTCATTTCTCCCCCACCGAGTCCCTCCATGGGCCACCACCTCTCTGCCCACCTCCTCCCTCATTTCTTGTCCTGCCTTTGTGGTGAGAATAGGATGCAAAAAACCTTCCACGAGACACCTCGTTGGGTGTGGGGTGGGCCCGTTATCCAAAGGCAAAGAACTTCAGGAAGGTGACAGCAGGCCGTGTGGCTGCCAGGGCTGGAGGCAGCAGCCAGGACACTAGCCCTGCCTGGGAGCCATGATTCCAGGGAATGGCTGTCTGTAGCTCACCTCTGGGGCTTCTTCCTGGAGAAGGGGGTCAGCGTCAGACTGACTGTGTGCTCTGCTTTTCTAGAAACCCAGGGGCCACGAATTTGGACCGACGGAGGTGA